>NC_141929.1:5925625-6237500 GCF_057802395.1 Ceratotherium simum simum | reverse complement strand
CCCAGATTGGCTGAGGGTGACGGACAAACGAGTTCCCGCCCAGTCCCATGCCCCACCCCCTCAAGGCATCAGGATTAAGGCTCGTGATTAATGATTTGCAAGTCAATTAATCAGCTGCTGATTTGAAACCTCATTGCTCAGATGACTTCTCTTTGAACACAAGGGCTTTTTGACATCCCTGTACTGTCTCTAGATTCATTTCCTACTAATTGAAATTCCAGGATATTTCTTCTTCTTGTCAGCTTATTGGTATTACTTGTTTGTGAAATATTTGCAAACAGATTACTATTCACCTGTGGTGTGTCAGAGGTAAGCACCAAAACAATACTTTACGCCTCCCGCTCAAAGGAATGTGCTAATGATAGCTCGTGAAATTCTCTTTCTATGCGAAAGCTGATTTATCATTCATCGATTTATCTTAACCACACCCACTTGCGACAAGTATTTGAGATGTATTACAATAAAAACACAGGTACGACAAGGCTCCAAACGATTGATTTATATGGATTCATACGACAAGGCTCCAAACGATTGATTTATAATAACGGCTGATTAATTTCCTTAGGAATGCTTGTTTAAAGTCGTACTTGTGGGCAAGGGGTGGGAAGGAGGAAATTGGCTTTCTTTGTCAGAGAAAGTGGTACAATTGAGAAGAGGCTCTGGAGTCAGATGCGGGGCTCCAATCCCAGGCCCTCCGCATATGAGCCGTGGTGCTCTGGTTATCTGGTTACCTTGTTGTTAGGGCAGGGGAGGCTGCGAGAACAAATGCAAACAGAAATATGTAAACGCTCAAGCTACAGAAGTCTGTTTCTCATTCAGCAACAGCTCAGGACAGTGTCTCTGGCCGCCAGGCTGCTCCATGTGGTGACTCAGGGACCCAAGCTCCTTCTCCATGTGGCGCCCATCCCTTGGGTCTTGTTTGTCTGTGTTCGGGTGGATAGAAGGAGGAGGACACAGAGGAGAGACACAGCTGTTCTCTTCACCCCAGCCCAGCCCAGCCCACATCACCTCTGCCCACATTCCACAGGAGAGAAGTCAGTCCCGTGGCCTCACCTAAGAGCAAGGAAGGCTGAGAGGAGGAGCGTAGCATCTGTTGGCATAGTACAGCATCACAATCTTCCTATGTTCTTGTTTATTATTAGTGAGATGATATGGGTGATGTACCCAATACCAGGCGTATGGTAAGAGCTCCAGAAAGAGTCTTTGCTGTGTGGTTTCAAAATAGTGACAGTAACTGTCTGCTTCGTTTGCAGTTTCAAGCCACCGTCGAGGAAGGAGCTGTGGGAGTTATTGTCAACTTGACAGTGGAAGACAAGGACGACCCCACCACAGGCGCGTGGAGGGCTGCCTACACCATCATCAACGGAAACCCAGGGCAGAGCTTCGAAATCCACACCAACCCTCAAACCAACGAGGGGATGCTTTCCGTCGTCAAAGTAAGGGTGCTTCCAACTGCTCCTCCCTCCCCTGTGAGCACTGGGGCCCCACGATGGGGCTCGTGGCCTCACTGCCTGGGGAAGGTCAAAGATAACTCAGCCCTGGTCTCTCCCTCCTGGAACTAGAAAAAGGCTCCCGGCGTAAGGGTGTACTTGTGTCCTCACAGCCATAAAACCAACCTGTTGTACAGGTTCTAGGAAACTCAAACTTGTGTGTAAGATTAAATCAACCAAACTTAATTTTTAAAAGAGATTTTCCACACATTTGATAACGAATTATCAAAGATATGCCAAAATGGGATATGTGAAGGTTTTTTAAAGACCTATGCTCAAAATGTGGATTATTACATTTCCTCTTAATCTTTCTTAGCAGAGTCTCCATTATTCTCTTCAAGACAGGAGATGATTACACGCATGGCGTGAGCCTTGGTGTGAAAGCCCTGTGAGCATAGCTGACCAGCGTGCTGGCCTCTCTCTGGCCACAGGTGGAACTAGGAGGAGGAAGTGTGATAAGGGACAGACAGCCCTGGGCTCGCGAGAGTGCTCTGGAAATGTCGGGTGGGCCAAGTGCGGTGGCAGCAGAATGTGCGATGCTGGTGGTCTCGATGTCCTTTCTAGAAGGGATCTTCACGTACTTCCTCTCTCTTCCTGGTAAGGTCTGGGGAGAGCTCTGCCATACCAGGACATTCACTGAAACACAGTTTCTTTTCTGGTGGTGAAGCCATTTGCCTCAAAAGCAGGGAGTAGTCGTATTTCTAGAAATCGTGGCAGCGGAAAAAGCAGGAACACTGCTACCTGCTCCCTGTATGTCCGCGGCCAAGGTACCTAACTGTGTTTCCTGTGCCTCGGTTTCCTCATCTGTAGAACGAGGATGATAATACAGCCCACGCCTTGGGGCTGTTGTGAGGAATTCATGAGCTAACACATAAAACGTTTAGAACAGTGACTGGCACTTAGAGCCTTGTGAGTTTCCTATGGCTGCTGTAACAAATAACCACAAACCTGGTGGCTTAAAACAACACAAATTTATTCTCTTACAGTTCTGGAGGCCAGAAGTCCAAAATCAGTTTCAGAGGGCTAAAGTTGGCAGGGCTGGTTCCTTCTGGGGTCTCTAGGTGAGGATTGATTTCCTCGTCTTTTCCAGCTTCTGGAGACCACTCGCATTCCTTGGCTCATGGCCCCTCCTGTATCTTCAAAGCCAGCAGTGTAGCAACTTCCTCTCTCTCTCTGAGTCTGACCCTCTGCTTCCATTCTTACCTCTGCTTCTTACTTTGACTTTCTTGCTTCGCTCTTTTAAGGACCTTTGTGATTCCCTTGGGCCCACCTGAATAATCCAGGATCATCTCCCCACCTCAAGTTCTTAACTTAGTCACATCTGCAAAGGCCCTTTTGCCACATCAGGTCACATATTCGCAGGTTCCAGGGATTAGAACGTGGACACATTCAGGGTCATCATTCAGCCTAGCACAGGACTGTATAAACAACCGCACCAACAAAGTTCCACAACGTCCCTGGGGTCGGGACCCAGAGCCACCGAGGATGGCAGATCTCGGAGACGCTTCCGGCTTGCCCCAGAGGGTGAGGGGCTGGGCTTCTCCCAAGCCCTGCCCTTTTCAGTCCCTCATCCAAACCAAACCTCAAATGTCCAGCTGAGAAGAGCAGCCCTGGGTCTTCTCGATTCTTCGTCCCTAATAATGCAGGCAATGGCAGAGTCGTCAGGAGATCCTGACACCGCCCCCCTGCGTCCACTCCTGCAGTTTCGACGCTGTAAAAGTCATACAATAACACAGCCACTGGCTGTCCTCTGCTGCTAGCCCTGTATCTATAAAAGCTGTCAGGCAGTTTTCCAAACCTGCTGCTGGAAGACAAAGCTTGGGTAAATATACACCCATCATAAATCCTGCATGAGCACGGTTCTCCCCAGCCTGTGTCTCTATGGCTTGAGGAGAATAAAACACAAGCAAAACTAGACTCAAGAAGGGGCATGCTCCTCTCCCCACATTCCCACTGTGGCCCACCGTGCTGCGAGTCTGAAATGTTAGTACCTAGAAGAATCACCTGGAATGCTGTTAAAGCGCAGGTTCCTGGGCCCACCCCACACCTGCTGGGTCAGAACGTGACAGGGAGGTGCCCCAGGTGATGCAGGTGTTCACAGCCTCAGATGAGGAGTTTCCAGCTGCAAATTCCTGGGGAAGAGGTACCCCAGGGGTTCTCCCTGGGCTTCAGTTTTACTAATGAGCAGACTTCTTTTGCTTTAGAATTGGGATGAAGACTCCCTCTCCCTTTGGCTGCCCGCCATGTTAATCCCTACAAAGGGCCTTGAGCTCTCCCTGCCTCTGAGCACCTGGGTCAAAGAAGGACAGCCTTCTACAGGCAGGCCTAGGGCCAGCAGGGGACCCCACAGATGCTTCTGGCTTTTTCCTCATGGACATAAAATGGCTGCCAAAGCCCCAGCCATCAAGTCTTCCCTCTGCTGTGTTCCAAGGCAGGAAGCAAGGAGGCACTCTGTCAAGTGAGAGAGAGAGAGTGTGTGTGCTCTCGTGTGCCCCCCTCCTCTCATCAGGGAAGAAAATATCTTTCCCGTGGGGCCCCCAAACAATTTCCCATGATCTGTCATTGGCCACATGACACACGCCCACCCTCAGCTGCAAGGAAGACTAGAAAGCCCAAATGTGGCCATTGGGGCCTCTGCAGTAAGAGGAGAGTAAAGGAGAAGGGAGGCAGGCACGGCCATGGGACATGCTGACTGCTACCCAGTCAGCAGGCATCGTACTGAAGAACTAGCAGAGTCTCAGGATCTCGTGGTTTCTGGGGAAGTCCCTCCTCCCTACAGGACCGAATCCTAACAGGTCTGGCAAATGAGTACCTGTTTCCTCTTTAAGACCGTCTGGTCAGGAACCTCCTAGTTGCTTTGTAAACCTATTCCAAAACTGTCCGAGTTTCTCTTTCAGCTGCATATAATCCACCCTGCGTTTTAAGTCAATTTTCTCTTTTGTCCTCAGAGGAGAAGGAAGCGTCGAGAAAACAGGCATCCTTGATCGCCAAACCTGTCATAGGCTTAAAAATCACTATTGGATCCCTTCCAAATCCTCCCTCTTCCAGACAAGGAACCCCAGGCCCTTACTCTTCCCACGCGGGCCAGCTTTTCCAGCCTTCAAATCCTCCAGGACAGTGGTCCACACTCTGTCTTGACACTTGATGAAAGTTTAATTGATTGAATCCCTGTGACTTTATTGGAAGTGTTTTCAATTTCCTCCCATCCTGACACACAGACCCTGCACCAGACAAACCCCATTAATAAGGTCATAGGCCCGAGACGGCATACAGCTTCTTAATCCGACCTGACCTGGGGCAGTTCTTGGGGGGACCGGGAGCAGAGACTCGAGTTTCAGCAGCTCCGGGTAGACCGGCCCGGGCATCGGACAACCGGATTATTACACACAGCGCTGTGCACGTGGAAGTATACACTGGGGAGGTTCTGCCCTCCAGAAGAGGCCAGCCTCATACCGTGGGGTTCAGTCTCTCTCTGCTCCCCTCTCTGTGGCGTTGCTCACATCTCCAGTCCTCAGAAGCCAGTATTCCACTCAGGGAACGCCAGCCCTGGAACATACCTGAAAATCCGGGCAGGGGGCAGCGGCTCTCCCAGCCCTTTCAATCCCACGTTCTTCCTCCCCATCTTGACAGCTCCTTCTTATTCTATCAGACCCGAGACCAATCTTGGGGCAAAACGTTCAACGTGCGTCACCTCGCCCAATCTTTGCAACAGTCCTTTGTACCAAGACTTCATTGATGAGAAAGCGGAGACTCCGGGAGGCATGTGCAGTGACGTGCCTACGGTCCTAGAGTCATCAAGTGCCAGGCCAGGACTTTCTCCCACCCCGCAGTCCTTGGAGAAAAGCTGGCACTTCACCTACGTACTAAGCCGCGTTGCTTCCCAGCGTGGATACAGCAGCCCAAGGCAGGGCAGAGGGTTGGAGCCTCGTCAGCATCACACGTAGAAACAGCATGTGGTATGAAAAGCAGTTGATTGTTATCAGCTCAGACTTTCTCATCAGGATCCCTGGGTCAAAACTCGGCTCTGTGCCACTTATTAGCTGTGTGGCTTTGTCTGAGTTACTTAACCTCTCTGAGCTCGCTTCCTCATCCGTAAAATGGGAGTACAAACACCTACTTTTGTGAGGGGGAGGTGGGGATTAGTGAGATGATACACGCAGTATTAGTGAGATGATACTCCTGGCACGTGGTGGGTGCACAATAAGGGATAGATAATGTCATGGAAAAGAGTGAGGGTTGTGAGGAAGATCAAATATATCTTGTGAGGCACATACATGTGTGCGTGGGTCTCAGGAGCTGTGGATGCCCCCCTGTTATGAGTTAAATTATGCCCCTCACCAAAAAAGATATTTGAAGTCCTAGCCGCCAGCACCTGTGAATCACCTTATTTGGAAATTGAGTCGTTGCAGATGTAATTAGTTAAGATGAGGTCCTACTGGAGCAGTGTGGACCCACGGGCCAATATGACTGTTCTTATAAGAAGACGGCCGTGTGAGGACAGATACACAGGGAGGAGGCCGTGTGATGGTGGAGGCAGAGATGGGAGTGATGCAGCTGCAAGTGAAGGAACGGCAGAAGCTAGGAAGAGGCAGGGAAGCTTCCCCTGGAGGTTTCAGGGGAGTGCGGCCCTGCTGACGCTCGATTTTGTCCTTCTAGTCTCCAGAACTGTGAGACGATTCGTTCCTGTTGTGTTAAGCGGCCCACAACTTTGTTACAGCCGCCCCAGGAAACTAATGCACCCACCTGGATTCCCTGCACCAGGTCAGAGCTCCCTCCCCAGAGCTTCCAGTGCTGTCAGATAACTGCCCCAGCCTCCCTCTTCCCGGCAGAATTGCCCTCACCAGAGAGGGAGCCCCAGGCAGGGAGGTTAGGCCCCGGCCCCTGGAGAGAGTCTGCAGTCTGGGCCTGACTGCAGGGGGATGCAAAAGGCCAGCCCGCCTGCCTGGAGGGGAGACTAATTCTGTGGTGCAGTCAGAGCTCCAGAGCCCCCACAGCGTCGGGCTGAAGCTGGGCTCCCGCAGAGAGCGTGGCCTTGCTCCCTCTCCCCTCTTCCTGAGAATGCACCCCAGTACCTCACACACGTCCAAATCCCTGCCTCTGGCTCCGCTTCCAGACTCTGCTAGAGTCTCGGGGAAGCCAGCTAGAGATAGCTCACACACACACGCCTGTCTCACGTAAAGACACACATGTACGTATCTAACATAGACGTACAGACACATCTAACATATAAGTACATGCATCTAACATAAGTCCACACGCGTACACATTTAACATAAACACACGCATATACTTATCTGACGTAAATGCACACAGACCCCTATCTAACATAGAAAGACACACACATGTTGGCATCACTATTTATAGGCTGTGTCTGAAGCATTCAGATTCCTTCCCCTCGGGATCCCTGATCTTTCTCTACCAGAGTCTGCTCCACTCCCTCCGCTGCAAGTAGCTGAGCCTCCTTCCGACCACGCAGGCCTCAAACCCTGGCCCAAATTCTACTGTGCGTTAAGAGCCCTAGCTAACAAACTCCCGAACACCCTGCCCTAGTGGCGTTTTCATCCTGGTAGAAAATTCATTTGGGCTAGATTTGGGATCTTGCAACATCAACATGTTTAACTTTACTTTCAGAAAGATGTTGAGTTCCTGGGAGCTGGTATAGAAGAAACCCTCAGATTTGCCCTGTTGGGTCTGCCCGGTGCTGGGGTGGGGAGGAGAAGGTTCTCGGGAGACTGGGGTGTTCTGTGTGTCGGTCCTGCTCAGACTGCTGAGCCTCAGGGTTGTCTCGACCCAGCAAGCCAAAGGCTTCTGTCCCTTTCAGGATCCTAATTGCGATGAAGAACTGTGTTTTCCAAGTGTGGCAGCTCCCTGGCCCTTGTTTGAAATGTACTTTACTGAGGTTGCATGTTTTGGGCGTCTTCGGGAGGGGCAGATGTGTTGTTAGAGAGGAGGAAGGAGTGGTACATTAGTCTGTGTTACAGGGATGGAACCGGAATATAACTGGGTAGCTACTAGGTACCAACAGCTTTTCAGCTGTTAGCTCTTAAAATCCTAAGACCGACCCTGCTGGGGGCTGTTCCAGGTGAGGAGGGGGGTCCTGTGATGAGCAGGAAGCATTGGTGCATCAGCAGTTCCTGTGTGTGTGTGCGTGTGTGTACGTGCGTGCACGTGTGTGCACATGTACACATGCGGAGTGTGCTGCAGGTGTGTTACCCATGACTGTGACAAATAGTAACGCAGTTTGCCGCTGTCACCCCACTCCCCTGCTGGGTTCTGAGTCTCAGCCTCCCGCCTGCAGGGCTCTCCCCAGCTCCGCCGTCCTCGTCTCCAGTCCCGTCGTCCCACGTCCCTTACAGCCGTGCTGACATGTGCTTGCCTCTGGCTGAGGGCACAGCAATTCCTTTACTCCCTTTAGTCTTGGGCTCCTGGCAAGAATGTGCATTATGTCGGGGCCTGGGTTAGCTACTCGTTTTCCCAGTGAACTTTAGGAAAATAACTAGAAATACAGTGTCCCCCGTCTCACCTACGTGTCTCCGCATGCACCCTCGGTGACAGGCAGTGTCACTCCCATTGCTCCTTGTGGTTTGGAAAGAGAGCGGCCGAGTGAATGTCACTCATGATATTCTATGCTGGGCAGGACCACCATATTAATAACATCAATCATGAGCTTTCCTTAACACGATCTGATTTAGTCTACACTGCAGCTGGGGCAGGTGGGTACTATCCTCTTTGCAAAATCACCGAGAATGGGCCTCAGTGGGGCTGCTCATTGGCCCTGAGGACGTGACAATCCACCGTTGTGTTGGGCTGTCCCGGGCGTGGCCATGCGTCTGGTCTCACCACCCTGCCAGGATATGGCCACAGAGCCCCCGAGTCATGGTGACAGTGGAAAATGCCCCCACACATTTTCAAATGCCCTCAGGTGGGAAAGGGCCCAGTGGCTTAACCCCATCTGTCTAGGCCTCTCAAACCCTTTTCCCCACATCACACCCTAGTGGAAAATGCACATCTGTAACAGGAGACCCTCTACGGCAAGTGCTGTACAGCCCCCAGCCCTTAGACCTCATGACGAGCAAGTGGGAAACATTAAAAATGGAACCTTGGTTAGCCTTTTCCGTTCCATCTCCCATGGTAACAGAGGCAGAGTTCCCATGAAGCTGACAAAGCTAGGCTTCACAGACTCTCGTCCCCCCAAGCCCTCGTGAGTGTGGGAGATGTGGAGAACAGGTCACAGGTGGGAAGGCTTCTAATGTCAGCATTGCCGCGAGCCCCTGAGGAGAACTTAGAAGAGAGGGCCCCAGTTCTCTGAGGCTTACGGAATGTGTTATAATTTATTTCTCACCCTAAAAAACACTAACACCTTCCATACCTAATTTTGTATCTGTATGTTTCATATTCATTTTCTTAAAGAGGACCCCAAATTGCATAAAGCTTAGCCCACAAAACCTAGACCCGTCCCTGAACATCCACGCTGGTCCATGGAATGTCAGAGGGACTTTGCGCAAAAGCGGCTGCCCTCTGTGGCTGACACACGTGCTGAGCCCCTTGCTCTGCTTTCCAGCCTCTGGACTATGAGATTTCCGCCTTCCACACCCTGCTGATCAAAGTGGAAAACGAGGACCCGCTGGTACCCGACGTCTCCTACGGCCCCAGCTCCACGGCGACCGTCCACATCACCGTCCTGGATGTCAACGAGGGTCCGGTTTTCTACCCAGACCCCATGATGGTGACCAGGCGGGAGAACATCTCCGTGGGCAGCGTGCTGTTGACAGTGAATGCCACGGACCCCGATTCTCTGCAGCATCAAACCATCAGGTGGGTGAGCGGCTCTCTAACCAGCAGGCAGGAATTGCTGTGCTTTTCCAGTCGCAGGGGCTGGTTGTCAGGAGAAAAACCACCATTTAATTAAAGTTGTTAACAGTCTGGGTGAGTGGGAGGTACGTGTTGTAAGGAAGAGTTGGCGGTTGATGGCACCAGGGGACTGGGCTCACTGCAGGGAGACACAGCCCCTGCCCCTGACTCCTGGCAACAGACCAGCTTGGGAGGAGGGTGGCTTCAGAGCTGTGCTCCCAAATGACCAGACGAGTCTGCCAGCACTGAGCACAGTCCCCAAAGGGAGAGAGGAAGGAGCCACCATGTATGGCCCCCTGCATCGCAGACACTTGACCACAACTTGATGAGAAAGGCGTTGGCTAACTCCACATATGTACAGATGAGGGTATTACAAGTTCAGAGAGGTTCAGTAACTTGCTCAAGGCTGCCCAGCTTAGTAGCAGACGAATCAGAATGAGAGCAGGACAATCTGCAGAGTCCGTGCTGTCTGCTAAGTGCAATGGATTCTGAACTGTTGGGAGGGAAGGAGCAGGTGTTTCCTGGTGCTCAGAAATGGACTGTCTCGCTTGGGTTTTCGGCTGATGAATATCAGGCCAAACAACAAAAGTCTTCAAAAATTTCTATCTTTAAGCTCTGTCCATTGCTTAGAAAGAAGGTATTTTCATAACCAGATTTAATTAAATGATCATTACCCACAGTGCCAGCGAAGAAAAGATGCCCTCGTTGGTACATTGTTTCACAACAAACTTAAATCAGCACGCAGGTCCAAATGCAGGCTTGTCTCTGAAAAGAGAGTTATAAATCTTTCTCTTCCAAAATCTAATCTTCTTCTCATGTGAGGTACCGATAATCGAGTATTAGACACACTTCTAATAAACATGTGTCTTATTGTCGTGGTTTGAAACACCTGAAAATATGTCACAGTCTCCACATCAGCCACTTCTCCGTGGAGCAAGCCAGCAGACAAGCATCAGAAGCTCTTTTCCAACCCCAAAAGGGGATTTATTTTTATAACAAAACTTTCTGAAGCGCCAGATGAACTAGATAAAGATATGAAATAATACCAAATCCTATAATAATGTGACTCTGAAATAGCCATTTTTTTTTCCTTTTCTCCTTTTTTTTTTTTTTTCCTTTTCCTGCTTGATATCTGGCAAAGGAAATATGCAATTTAAACATCAAAGAGAAAGCCTTCCTTAAGTACTTAGATAGGGAAAGCCATAGCTTAACAGACTGTAAGATAGTTGTACCGATTTAAGATGTCTTTCGGGGAGCTTGACTGTCATTTTGTACTTCTACAATAGGAGGTGGGAAAGGCAACTCCTTGGGGGGAGAAATGAATTTAAATGGGTTGATATCGCTAAGCGTGGAATCTGCCATCTCTGCGTAACTCAGGATGCTGCCAGGCAGGAAAGCGTTAATGTGGGGGGAGGGACAGATGCAGGTGTCCTGGAGTAGAGGTTCCACTAAGGTGGGACAGACCATGGGAGAGGTGGGTCTGTCAGGGTTTTGTAAGAACAGCTCTGGCTGACTTAGGCAAAAGGTGGAATTTGCTGGAAGATTCTATGGATGGTTTATAGAATTGAAGAATATGTCTAGAACCAGGCCCGAATGGCACAGGAACTAGGGCGTGTTGAGTCTCTAGGTGATGGGAACTGACAGGCTGGCGCTTCAAGGTCTCACAGGGAGAAGGGACCACCTCCAGCCGTTTTCCATTCTGCATCACTCGGCCCTGGGGCCACATGTCCAGGGGCGAGTCTACTTTGCCTGAGCTGCAGTCATGAGCCTCCTGACTTAGGGCACTTGATGGTCAACAGAGATGATGCTCCCAGACTTGGCTGTCCACCACGGCAGGCAGCTGACTGAGAAGGAGGAAGGAAATTCCATCTGGCAAATAGAGCGTGGTGCTTGGAGTACAGTGACCGGCCACAGAAAGCAGTCCCAGCAAACTGTGTAGGATTCCAGCCTGGAGAGGAAGGGGGTGACTGGTGAGAGCCAAGACATTGAGGGCCATCAAGGCCAGGATTTGAGCCACGGAGAACAAAGACCTGGTTACTGGAACTGGGGTTCTAGTACAAAGGTACAAAGGTTCCCCATTCTATCACAGGCAGGTTGTCAGTGGCGCCCACTGTGTCAGAGAAAGCAATTTGTAAATTACTAGAGGTGAGACTTGTGGGAAAAGCAGGAATGTAGAAAGCTCTGAAGAGGGGGCCGGCCCCGTGACTTAGCGGTTGGGTGCGTGCGCTCCGCTGCTGGCATCTCGAGTTCGGATCCCAGGCGCCACCAACGCACCGCTTGTCCAGCCATGCTGAGGCCTCGTCCCACATGCAGCGACTAGAAGGATGTGCTACTATGACATACAACTATCTACTGGGGCTTTGGGGAGAAAAAGGGGAAAAAAAGGAGGAGGATTGGCAATAGATGTTAGCTCAAGGCCAGTCTCCCTCAGCAAAAAGAGGAGGATTGGCATGGATGTTAGCTCAGGGCTGATCTTCCTCACGAAAAAAAAAAAGAGCGAGAGAGAGAGAGAAAAGAAAAGAAAAAAAAAGAAAGCTCTGAAGAGCTTCATGATTCTACAGGTGGCCATCACAGGTGTGACCCTCGGTCACCAGCTGCCAGGGCCCATCTCAGAGTGACTTACGCCAAAACCGCATGTATTGACTCACAGGATTGAGAAGTCCGTGGGGACTAGGGCACCCAGCCTGAGAATTCAGGTGCTCAAAGAATAGCCTTTCTCCTCCTCTTGGCTCTGCGCCCCCCTGGGTTGGCCTCATCCTCAGCCACGTCTGTATAGCTGTAGAGGGACGTGGCCACCAGAAAAGCCAGTCCTTGGTCCTACCAGCAGAGAGAGATCTTTCCCATCAGTAGTACTAGTCGAGGGCCAGGTTTGGGTCTCACTGAGCCAACTTGGACACACATCCATCCCTGAGCCAAACAGAATGGCAGGAGGATGAATGTGCCTATGGACAGCTGGCACATGAGCCCACCATGGACCCGAGTCCAGTCATGACAGCCTGGAATGGTGGTTTCCCAAGGGAATGCAGGAAGCTCTTCCCAGAAGATGGGAATGGATGCTGAGTCATCAGGAACCTCAGAGAGCCACTATGACCAAGTTCAATTTTTTGAATCCCCTTGGAAAATACAGCTAAGGTGTTTCTCTGTGGCCAATGTGCCTAAGAGTTCTAGCATTTATAAGTTGGTCTTGCTGAGCAGTGTCTGGACAAATCCCTTTTCTAGCCTTGAAGCAAAGTAAATGCAGGTAGGTGTGTGTGTGTGTAAGACACACATTTCTCTCTCTGGCCTGGCTCCTCAGACACATTTCTCCCTGCTGGGATCCAGAGTCGCCCAGAAGTGACCCTTGCCCAGCCTGGCACTGGCTGGGCCTCCCCTCCCTTCCCCCCTCCTCTCCTGGCGCTGGTTCTGAGCTCATCAAAGGCAAGGATAACATCACCGACAGGTTGAGCTATTGTCATAGGAACTCTTCTGGGAGAAAAGGCTCATTAATTATTTGCAGCCTTTGATCCTGCACGCTTCGAAGCCTTGTCCCCGAGGGGCTGTGTGCAGAGGGGTGAGCAGGGCTGCAGAAGGAGCCAGGCTGGGACACAGTTTTCTAATCATCTGCACTTGGCTCCCCAGAATTCTCAGAAAGACACGATGACCTTGTGAGTGGTGTTGTTATTGTCGTCTTAATAATTCTTCGGGCAGCAGGCACTGGAAGAGGGAGGAATTTACACTGAGAACTCTCACTTTCATCTCCAGGAGAGCTCTGAGTTTAGCTGACAAAGGCACACACACAGAAAAATGCTGTCCCAGCCGTCAGCCCCTAAACTAACGGTCTTGATTCCTCACAATAGCACTGCCTTGGGCTCTGTAGTCATGCGGGTTATCGTCCCCCACTCTGTGCGTGACTCCATGCGTGTGCACGTGTCTTTCTCTCTGTGTCCCTCTCTGTTTGTGCTTATTTCTCTTGGGATATTCTTTGCTCTGTCCATATCTCCCTTGTCTCCAACTCCTCTCCGTATCTGTCTCCCTCTGCCATTTCTCCCTCCCCCTCTGTGTCTCTATTTGCGCCTTCCCCCTCCCTCTATGTCCATCTTTCTGTCTCGGCCATCCGTCCTTCCCTGTCTGTTTGATTCTCTGTTCCTCTCTCCCCTTGTTTCCTTCCCTCCGCCCATTCCTCTCTTCTCTTTCCTCTTCCTCCTTCGTCCCTCTCCTTCCTCCTCCCTTTCCTCCTGCGCCTCCTTCTTTCTCTTTCTCTCTGCCTCCATGTGTCTGTCTCTGTCTGCCCCTCCCACCGTCTCTCTCTCTATCAGTATCTCATTCCAACCTTCTTGTGACTCAGCTCCAAGAACCCCATTTCGTCTCAAATGACTGTCCAGGCACTCAAGGCTTCTTAGCACAGAGGGAGGTGCTCCACCTGACAGGGTCCTGACAGCCCGATGCAGGTCCTGGCCCAACCTTGACAGGCACTTTGGCCTCCTCCCTGAGGGTGGGCTCCTTCCCTCATCAAAACAGGGAAACCCACCCACCCTCAACCCACACAAAACTTAGAAACTTACTTCTAACTAATTCTGGTCCTGGCCCGCGTCCTGTCTTCTGTGATGAAAAACACATCTCAAGTACAGCGATTCCACTGCCGGCCACTGTCATGCACTCTTTTATCTCACCAGGGAACGTTAAATCAGCAGAAGGCTCCTTGATCTCCGAGAAGCCTGTGACTCTAAAGACAGGAGGTGTCCAGGCATCAGAGTGAATATTCTCTCTAAAAAGCCTGAGTTAAAACTTGTTAAAGAGCCTGTCACATTGTGCTCTTAGCCAAATCAAAACGGACAGCAGTGGGCTAGTGGCAGATGAAATTCTTCTTTTTAACGACTTGTATCTTCTTATCCTTATTATAAAGTTAAGACAGTTCATGGAGGAAACTTTTGAGAAGACAGTTAAGAATAAAGAAGATCATAACAAATCTGTAATAATCCCACCCAAGGAAATCCTCTTTTAACAATGTGGGTATGTCTCCTTAGATCGCATGTGAGAACTTCCCTCTTTTGTTACCAAAATTGACTCGCATCACCCACCCTGTTTTGGAACCTGCCTTTTTAACTTCCCAGTGTATACGGTGAACATCTTTCCAGGTCGAGAAATAGCCATTATTTTTAATTGCTGAATAATATTCTGTTACTTGGATATATTCATCCCCTTGTTGATATGTATAATGTTTCCAATTGTATGCAATTATTTTTTTAAAAGGACATGCTTTTAGCTAAATTGTTTAATGCATTATTAATTTTCTAAAGAATTTTCTGAAAATACTTTGCTTGAGCAAAAGTATTGACATTGTTAATGCTTTTTGTCACATAAAGAAGTCTTTGTTTTTTATAGCTTGACAATCAAATGTATATTTTTCCCTTATGATTTGAATTGATGTCATGGTTAGAATGTTTCTCTGCTCCAAGGTCATGTAAATATTGACGTGTTCTAAAACAGAACTGGTCCCCACACCCGTCCCCTCAACACGCTTCAGCCTTCAGAGTACAGCCTGCCTCCATGTGCATGAGTCAGGAATCAGGCATTTGTCCATCACATTTTAGTGTCTCTAATGAGGAGCAGACCCCCGCAGCCGCACTTGTCAGCTAATTATTGTCAGAAAGAGCAGCTCAATGATAATTATGCTACAATGGAAATGACTATGTTTGCCCAACATTCTCCAACAGTGAAATGAATAATAGGGGCTAAGCCTTGCATCAGATCTGTTGATTTGGTTACTTTGGGGATGCAACTGGCAGCTCAATCATTTTGACCGGACTGAGAGGACTTATTTCATTCTCTTAACGATCATGGGATTTCTGTTGAGGCGACCAAGTAGCAATTCCTATTCCGAACATTTTTCAGACAGAACTCATCTTGTCCAAGGTCTGTAGTAAACAACTCTGCAGCACAGGCTTCTGCCTACACACTGAATATATAAGATATGTGTTGAGGAAAAATATTGTCCCTACACCTGTAAAATTACCTATCACTGCTCAATGTTTTTTGGAAAGGATCATTCATCCAGGGAGCCCTGCAAGTGTGTCTTGAGCAACACTGTATCTGTAAGGATTAAATTTGGCTGAATATAAGAGGAAAATTCAAATGACAGTGGCTCAGAGAAGATAGATCTACTCTTTTCTCACATAAAATAAGTCTAGAGTAGGCTTGGCAGTCCAGGGCTTGTGTGGCAGTTCTGCAAGCTGTCAGGGGCCCAGGCTCCTTCCTGCTCACCATTCAACCATTTCTAGGCTAGCCCTCTCTTCCTCATGGACTGTTATGGTTGCTAGTGCTCCAACCTTCGTATCTGCATTCCAGATAATAGGATGGGAGAAAGGGAAAGAAGAAAAATATCTCCTGTCTTTTAAGGAGACTTCCCGGAAGTCAAACATTTCCATGTAAATCTCACTGGCTAAAATTAGTCACATGGCCACACCTAGCTGCAAGGGATACCAGGAAATATGGTCACCTAGCTGGGTGGCAACCAGCTTTTAAAACTGGAATTCTTTATGAAGGAAGAAAGGAAGAGTAAGTATTGCGAGGTAATTAGAAGTTTCTGCCACATGCATCTTTGGGAATTAAACCATTCTATGTAATAAAAAACTACAGGGGGGCTGGTCCTGTGGCACAGTGGTTAAGTCTGGCACGCTCCGCTTCGGTGGCCCCAGTTCATGGGTTCAGATTCTAGGCGTGGACCTACATCACTCATCAAGCCATGCTGTGGTGGCATCCCACATACAAAATAGAGGAAGGTTGGCACAGATGTTAGCTCAGGGCGAATCTTCCTCAAGCAAAAAAAGAGGAAGATTTGCAACAGATGTTAGATCAGAGCGAATCTTTTTTACCAAAAATAAAAACAACACTACAGGGTAAATTTTAAAAAATGAAAACATGCCGTGTTATTAGATTTTTACACAAGCAAAATAGTAGATAATTGCGTTGCCAAAGACAACTGCTTGAAAAAAGCAGAAGGATTATAGTTCCCCATTCATTCATTTACTGAATTTATTTCACGGTATTTATTTAGAGCCCACATGGGCCTGACACTGCTAGGTGGGGTGTATCCACTCGTGAAGGAAACGGTCTCTGCCTGCAGCCTCCAGGGAGCTTACAGTCACAAGGGTAAGAGCATTTGCAGCAAACGGTGATGCCCCCAGGAAAGAAGGAAGATGGAGGGAGGGAGGGGAAGGAAGGAAGGAAATAAACTGTTTCCTTGGGAGAGAAGAACCAGTGGTCCCCAGATGGGGAGAAAGAGCCAAGCAACAGAAATTGCTTATTTCCAAGCATCGTTATAGTCTCATTTGTCAACAGATTCCCGAATTCCCCAGAAACCCCCTGTCCCCATGCCTTTGTGCAGGTCTGTGCCTCCTGGGAATTGGGTGCCAGACCAAGCCAGGCAAAGAGTTCCTCAATCCCCTGGAGACATGGATTTTGAGAATGATGACAATAATATTGCTAGTACTATGACTATAATACCTAACATTTTTATAAAAAAGTTTACCAAGAGCTCTGTCGCCCAAGTCTTATTTAATTCTCACAACCCCCTCATGAATGAGAAATTATTAGTCTCCCTTTTGGCTGAGGAGGAAAGCGTAACCTCTCTGAGCCCCAGTTTATGGAAGGAGAACATGCGAGTGAGGTGAGCAGAGGCCGCCATGACAAATCTTGGTGCTTCGCCACCACTGGGCCCACCCCTGGAAATCTTTCCAACATTGGTCTAGGCATTACCTCCACAGGTAGGCTTCCCCGACCTCCAGACCAAGCTTCCAGGCTCTCTAGATATCTATATAACCTCATCACGCTTTACTATTATTCCTGACTTAATTGTCCGTCTTCCCACTAAACTTCAGGCTCCGTGGGGGTAACGATCATGTTTATCTCCTTTCCTGAGACAGCACCAGGGCCTCATCAGCACCATTTAATTAATTAAGCAGGGGCCGGCCCCGTGGCTTAGCGGTTAAGTGCACGCGCTCCGCTACTGGCCGCCCGGGTTCGGATCCCGGGCGCGCACTGACGCACCGCTTCTCTGGCCATGCTGAGGCCGCGTCCCACATACAGCAACTAGAAGGGTGTGCAACTATGACATACAACTATCTACTGGGGCTTTGGGGAAAAAAAGGAGGAGGATTGGCAGTGGATGTTAGCTTAGAGCCAGTATTCCTCAGCAAAAAGAGGAGGATTAGCACGGAAGTTAGCTCAGGGCTGATCTTCCTCACAAAAAAAAAAAAAAATTAATTAAGCACTTTAGGCCTAGCACCAAGACCTTCAAACTTTCCAGGGACCTAAAAATATCAGGGACCTGAACACATAATCTATTGTCTCCAAAATTTAAAAACAGCAAAATTGAAATTAATAAATATCGAGTGTCCCTACCACCAGGATAACTATACCAAGTTAAAATTAATATTTGCAAAAATGTCTTTACATTTGCAAAACATTTGTAGATCTCACCTTGCAAGAATGTCTGAGTATGCACTAGAGAAATCATAAGGAATTATTAATAAAATATTCCTGGTAGCCAAATAATTCCATAAACAAAAGTATAAAAATCATTTCAAAAGTTTTACAAGGGGCCGGCTCCGTGGCTTAGCGGTTGAGTGTGCGCGCTCTGATGCTGGCGGCCCGGGTTCGGATCCCGGGAGCGCTCCGAGGCACCACTTCTCCATCCAACGTGAGGCCGAGTCCCACGTACAGCAACTGGAAGGATGTGAACCTGTGACATACAGCTATCTACTGGGGCTTTGGGGGGAAAAAACTGAATAAATAAAATCTTTAAAAAAAAAAAAAAAAGTTTTACAGGAAAAAGGTGTATTTGCAATGTGGGTACATTTGAATATGTTTGATATGACTTGGGATGAGGCCACCATAGACAGAGAAAATTCTTAGAAGCTCGAAGGTCTTCAAACAGGCTGAGCCCAGCACTGGTCCTGGCATACGGAAGTGCTCAGTAAATAGACGCATTAATGGCAGCTGGGTTGAGGCTGTCTGTGTGCAGACATGTTTGTGCATAAGCAGACATAGTTGATTGTTGTTACTATTATTTTTCATCTTCAAACGTTGGCTGATGTCTACCAGCCATGGAAATATTTGCACATGGCTTTGTTTTACACCAGTCCCAGAAGGGAGGCCTGAGCAGGACAGACAGACCTCTCACTGGACCTTCCAGGTCCATGCAAGTTCCATTAAAGAGCCACTTCCGTCAGCCAGCTCTTCTTGATCGAAATTGAGCCTATTCCTTGAACACAGAATACCTGAGTCAGATCCAAATTAGATCCTCATCTCTCTGAAAACTACAGCCTACTTTGTCTGATTTCTTTGGGTCTTTTTAAAGTCCTTTGCCTCCTCCTTTGGACTTGGAGGCTTTTTAACTCCACGGTAGAATCTATTCATGGGCTCAAACTGGTACAGAATGCAACGTGCAATGATGAACATTCAGCCCAAAAGATTTGTTAAAATCCCCAATTTCGGTTTTTGCTGGTCTTCCTGTGAGTCATCAAGCCCTTCTCTTTAACACTCTATTTAATCTAATATTGGAGCCCATTCAAAGGAAATCACAAAAGATGTTGGGGAATCAAGCGAAAATCATCGGCTGGTTATGGGACATTTTGTTCTGTATCTTCTGAGACCTTTGGAAGTAGATGGCAAAAATCAGTTCACTTGAAAATTCACATTTTGTCATCACTGGAATTCTCAAAAACACAGAGGTTCAGAATGTATAGAAGCTTACCATTTATTGGGAGGAAAAATGAGGGTTTCAAACTCCTTTCTTGAAAAAAGCATATTTAAGAGTTTAATTTGAGGTGACTCCCACCTTTTAAATTTTAATCAGAAGTTAGAGGCCAAATAATAACATATCTACCTGGGGAAATTAAGAAAAGAGCCTCCATCTACTAAAAGATATTACTAACACTTCATCTTAATTAAATGTGGTTACTGATCTCAATAACAGGATTTGGGGTGAGGTCATTTCTGGGTTTTGGTTTGTGTTTTTTTTAGTGAGTTATTTCTTTCTTAAGTCAACAAACACAGAGCTTGAAATGTAAACGAATTGTTTACAGTGGTGCCTTTGTAATTTTTAATTAAAATGATGTTTTTCCATTGGAAGTTTATGGTGGCAATACATTTTATTGCCTGCTCTGCTGTAGAATTTTTAATTATTTATATAAATATATTAGCACAGCTGACTTATTTTTAGAAGTCAGATTTTCTGTTATGAAGATGCCAGAGGGAAAGAAGGTCTAATAAATTAAACAACTGAATTTTTTAAAAGTTAACGTCTTCAGTGGCTGAAAATAGGATTCTGGCTTTTATAATGATCCAGAGATGGAAGATTTTCATTATTAACTTCAATTAGAGGTGCTCAATTTGCTTAATAGGAACGGGCTCACCATTTGGATAAACAGTTGAGAGGTTATTTCACAATTCAACCACCTTTTTAACATCCGTCTACGTATGTTGTTATAAATTTGCCATGGGCCAGACTTTCATTATTGAAAACATGGTTTTGAATTGATTATATTTGAATATAATTATGATGGTCATTCTTGTCAGCCTGAGAAATTAATTCTCAGAACCAATATAGAAAATATTGACAAATGTTCATATTGTTTCTTGCCTAATGGTGTTAAACCTGCTTAGCTGTTTTTTTTAATTTTAATAAGGCATTTGAAATAGATGAGGATTGCTACATAATCTACCAATATAGCATTGACTGAGAAATCTGCACATTTCAGGATTGCAACAGAAATCAATCAATTAGGCAAAATAGCTGATTTATTTTATTATCTCAGTTTATCTGTCAATCACCAACACTAGGTACCCAACAAACACATCTCGGGGTCTCATGAAGGGCTTATCACGGCCTCAGCACTAACCCGGGTGATGCAACCGTAGGCAGGGAGTCAGTAACTAATTTAAGAAGTGTGTTTCGTTATCTGCTCCTAGTTAGATTTCCAGATGAATCTCAAGGCTTGTATTTTCAAGTGATGAGATGCTACAGTTCTCCAATATGTGTTTATTTCGGGAGTTTCCTTGTATATTCTAGCAGAGTTGGCAGGAATCTTATGATAAGATCAGACCTTATATAGCCGCCTTCAAAGAGCCTCAGATCCCCGTGTGAGGGCCGCACATGTGAAACAGGGCCACCGGATTTGGACTAGGGTTAGGATGGGATAAACCACCTCTTTAATCACTGAATCATTCATTCATTCGTTCCACAAATGTTTAATGAGCATCTATCATATGACAGGCCCTGTGACAGGCCCTTTTCTAAGCATTGGGGATCCAGCAGCAGCAGAAACAGTTAAAAAATATCAGTCATCTTGGAGGGACCAGGAAAGGGCTTGCTGATGACATGACGATTCAGTCAAGAACTGAAGCAAGCGAAGGGTGAGCCATGGAATGTCTGGGAAGAGTGGGCCCAGCAGGGGAAATAACGAGAACAAAGGCCCTCAGACAGGTGTCCAGGAGTGTGAGATGGGGGGGATGGCAGTGTACCTGATGCACAGTGAGTGAGGGGGGAGTGGGGAGATGGGGTGAGAGGTGCATGGGGCACAGCTTTTACTCTGAATAAGACAATAAGATGAGAAGTTAAACACTCTGGTGGTTTTAGAAAAGAGTAGGTGGGGAGGGGTTAGGGAAAGGAGAAGACCGGTGGGGAGGGTGCTGCAGTAGTCCAGGTGAGAGGGAGTGTGGGTTTGGACACAGGTGGTAGCAGTGCAAGCAGTGAGAGCAGGCAGGTGCTGGCTATGTCTGGAAGGTAATGGCCACGGGGATTTGCTAATCGATTGTGTGTGTGTGTGAGACAGAGAGAGAGAGGGAGGGAGAGAGAGAGAGGGAGGGAGAGAGAGAGAGGGAGGGGTAGAGAGAGAGGAGGGGGAGAGAGAGAGGGAGGGGAGAGAGAGGGGGAGAGAGAGAGAGAGAGGGAGAGAGAGAGAGGAGAGAGAGAGAGGGGAGGGGAGAGAGAGGGAGGGAGGAGAGAGAGAGAGGGAGGAGAGAGAGAGGGAGGGGAGAGAGAGGAGGGAGGGAGAGAGAGAGAGAGGGAGGGAGAGAGAGAGAGGGAGGGAGAGAGAGAGGAGAGAGAGAGAGGGAGAGAGGAGGAGAGAGAGAGGAGGGGAGGGAGAGAGAGGGAGGAGAGAGAGAGGGAGAGGGAGGGAGAGGAGAGAGAGAGAGGGAGAGAGAGGAGGGGAGAGAGAGGGAGAGAGGGAGAGGGAGAGGAGAGAGAGAGAGAGAGAGAGAGAGAGAGAGAGAGAGAGAGAGAGAGAGAGAGAGAGAGAGAGAGAGAGAGAGAGAGAGAGAGAGAGAGAGGGAGGGAGGAGAGAGAGGAGAGGGAGAGAGGGAGGGGGGAGGAGAGAGAGAGGGAGGGGGAGAGAGGAGGGAGAGAGAGAGAGGAGGGAGGGAGAGAGAGAGGGAGAGAGGGAGGGAGGGAGAGAGAGAGAGAGGGAGGGAGGAGAGAGAGGGAGGGAGAGAGAGGGAGGGAGGAGAGAGGGAGGGAGGAGGGAGAGAGAGGGAGGGAGGGAGAGAGAGGGAGGGAGAGAGAGGGAGGAGAGAGAGAGAGGGAGGGAGAGAGAGAGAGGGAGGGGGAGAGAGAGGAGGAGGGAGAGAGAGGGAGGGAGAGAGAGAGAGAGGGAGAGAGAGGGAGGGGGAGAGAGAGGGAGGGAGGGAGAGAGAGGGAGGGGGAGAGAGAGAGGGAGGGGGAGAGAGAGAGAGGGAGGGAGGAAGAGAAGGAGGGGAGTGAAGATTGTCCTAAACAATTGGAAGAACAGGGTGGACATTCTGAGAGGCTAGCTCCCTGGAGAAGTGACTTGGTGGAGGGGAACATCAGAACTCGGTTTTGATCATGCTGAGTTTGAGACAGAGACGGGAAGCAGGTGACCAGGATAGCAGGGAGAGTCTGGACTACAGATAATAGTCGGCATCGTCCACATTCAGATGGAATTTCAATCCCTGAGCCTTTGGGATCCCCCAAGAGGTGAGTGAGGGGAGAAAAGAAAGGAGGCCCCGGTGGTGCCTTGGGGTACTCGAACTCGAATGTGCTGAGGAGGGGCCCTGCCTGGCGTTTTGGACATGAGGCGCTGCTTCCCGAGCGTAACTGAGCCAGCACAGTTAAATACAACGCGTGCTCTTAGGCAGCAGATCCAGAGTCCACAGAGGCGCTGCTTCCTCGGGCCCCAGGGTGGAGGGGACACTCTCATCCAGGAGTTGGCCTGGCTCTGTCTCTCTCCTTCTCTTCTGCCGTCAGCATGTTGAGCCTCCTCCTCTGGTCCAGTTCCCTAACACGGCCTCTTTCTTATAGCCACAGTGATGTGCTCACTGTTACAACAGAGTAGCTGCCATTTACTTTGTCCCAGACACTGTTCTCTATGCCTTAGATGTACAATTGCCTCTAATTTCACAACAACCCTGTCAGGAAGGTGCTATGATTACCCCATTTCACAGGTGGGGACAATGAGGCTCAGGGAGATTCAGGAACTTGCCCAAGGTCACACGGATTCACACGAGAGATCTGATCGCAGGACAGACCTCTTCACCTCTCTGCTCTTCTGCCTCCCAGACCAACAGCCACTGGAGAAGCTCAGCCCTCGATGTGTGATAACAGCTGGACGCAATAGCTGCACTCCACTGGATTTCTGTTTTTCAGAATAAAATTGCACCCCCTATTTCTGATTTTAGCTGACAGCTGTGAAATCTAGGACACCTTTCGCCACCGAAACCACAGCAGAAATCTCTGCTGCCAGAGCAGCTCAGCCCTCAGCCAGCGATTGCGGACAAACCACTGGCTGCCTCTGTCGCAGGGCTCTTTCCGTTTACTTCTTTCATGCCCGCTTCCCCGTGCCCCCTGTTCATACGGTTGCCTTAGAAAGAACAAGACTCCATCATAAAATCACTTCCTAATGTTGCCAAACTTATCACAGGAGATGAGAAGATCCCAAACTTGAGCCACGTGTTTTCTCAACCGGTGCATAGGAAACAGATCCTGACTTTTCACTGCATCAGAGACTCGGTCTTGTCTCCAGAGGCCGCCCAGAGGGCTGCACTGGAAAGGGGCAGCCCCCGCTCTCCTAGGGCCTTGCAGAGAGAAGCAGCACAGCCCAGTGGCTCTGAGGCTCCCAACTGCCAGTCTGGGGCCTGACCTCCTCAGCGCAAATCCCCACTCGTCCATTCTCCAGATGTGTATCCTGGGGCAGAGATTTAACTTCTCCATGCCTCAGTTTCCTGACTTGTAAAATGGGGGAAATAATATCTGGGTTATAGAGTCACTGTGAAAGATAAACCAGAAAATTCAGGTAAGGTGCTCAGAGCACAGTGCCTGGCACACAGTAGGGACTCAATTATTAAATCGTTCTTAGCAAAGAGTATAACATGGAGCCGTTCTCTAAAGGTGGCTCTTCGAGAATGAAAGGAGTGTTTGCCTACAGTCCGTGCTTTTCACGCTCTGTGGAGTTACAACAGAGCAAGTCTATGCAAACACTTAGGGGTGTTGGTGGAAGTTAGTCACAGCTGCCTGCAACGATGATGGTTCCACCTTTGCTCCTGGAGGACCCTGCTGGTGGTATCTCACCAAACCAGCCCAAGGCATCTCACTGCTAAAATCTCATGATGGCGGTCTCTTCCCCACTCCTGGGAAAATTGAAGGGAGCAAATAGAAGTTTCTAAATATTAAGCTTTGTCATCTGCCATTTGCTTGCCTGCAAGCAAGTACTCAGAGATGACAGAGCCAATGAATGCACAGTGAACCATTATTAAAGATAAGATCAAACAACTGGTTTTTGAAGGTTTGCAGCTTGGCTTGGTAGACAGGTATGCTTGATTTCACAATCTTTCTAGAGCATACATATAACATAGTCGTATTTTCTGCTAGTAAAACTGTTCCTGGTTTGGGCATCAGGATTAAATTTATCAATATTTTAAGATGCTTGGCAAGTATGATGCCATGCAAATAACACCATGACTTGCAGAGACTCACCCAAACAAGTTTAGGATCAGCTTGAATGTCTGAAGTGAGATGAAGCAAAGGAGACCGTTACCTGTGAGCAAAAGAGGACATTACAATTCAGAATCTCTATTTCTAGTCTGATATCTGTCAGGATCCATGGCTGTAAGCAACAGAAACAGCATCAGCTATATTAAGTGGAATAAAACAAGGATTTACTAGATTGATATTGGAGATCATAGAATGGACAGGAGGCCAGCGGATAAGCAGGAGAAAAAGTGAGTGGCTGCCAAATAGAAGTCCAGAAGGGACACAATAGGGACTACTACAAAGGGAACAGCCTGATTCTCATGTGACACTTCCCACACCATGAACGTGAACTCCATCCACCCCCCACATCACTCACTGAAGAGCATCCGATTTGCTGGAGCTAAATTGCAAGTCCCATATCTACTCCTGCTGCACTGGGGCAAGAAAGGGAGTGGGTCACTACCTCCCACCACCAACACTGCACAGAACAGGGGTTTGTCCAAAAGGGAGCCTGGGATGCTATGAGGAATAATCAAGGATGACGAGCAGCCAGAAATGACAAATGTCTGCTCCAAACCCCTTCTGCAATCTGAGTTTTCCGCAACACCTGAGACAACCCCCTGCAGCAGACTTTCAGGCTGCAGCTGTCCCGGTAGCCCTCTGTGGGGATGGATGCTTGTGACATGAGTGACAAACATTTGTACGTTCAGTCATTGCACTGAGATCATCTCCGTCTCAGAACAAGCACAGGTGACATGGGGCAGAGGCCAGGTCAATGTTCACGGGGCACCAAGGGTGAAGGATGCAGAGCAGGAAGTGTGGCTTGTGGAGGAGTGTGGTGAGGCCCTGGGCAGACTCTCAGAGTGAGACAAGGAGCACTGCCCCAGACCCCTCCCCAGGGCTGGGACTCGGGTGAGGTGAGCAAGGCACTCCCTCGGGTGCACACTCTAAGGGGGAGACAAAAAACTCAACCATCACAACAGGTAATCTTTTAATGCAATATTTTTTTAAAAGTCAAAATTCATGATAAACAAAATATCAAATTTTAAAGTAAAGTTGGATTGGCGTTACTGATTTTTCCTTTTGCATCCAGCTCCAATATAACTCAGCCCAGCACTGTGAAAGCCCCTTGTCCACTTGTGACCCATTTCTTCTGTAAATTTAAAGGGTAGGATCAGAAATGCTCTGTGACTCTGTGGCTCCCAGAAGCAGGAGTGAAAGTGTGTTCAGCCAAAAACCAGGCTGCACGGAAGCCAGGCATGAGCCTGCGTCATGGTGGATGGGGCGAAGGTCCATGGCCTTTCTGCAGGAATTAGAAATATTGGGTGAACTGTAACCCCTCCCACCTGTGGAAATACACAGCTGGGCTCAAAAGAAAAGGACGAGAGGGCCAGCCCCGTGGCTTAGCGGTTAAGTGTGTGCGCTCTGCTACTGGCGGCCCGGGTTCGGATCCCAGGCGCGCACCGACGCACCGCTTCTCCGGCCATGCTGAGGCCGCATCCCACAAGCAGCAACTAGAAGGATGTGCAACTATGACATACAACTATCCACTGGGGCTTTGGGGAAAAAAAAGGAGGAGGATTGGCAATAGACATTAGCTCAGAGCCGGTCTTCCTCAGCAAAAAGAGGAGGATTAGCACGGATGTTAGCTCAGGGCTGATCTTCCTCACCAAAAAAAAAAGAAAAAGAAAAGGAAGAGAAATCTATGGATTAAAAAAAAAAAAGCTAGAGTATAAAATATTTGTTTAAGATAGCTATAATGACTAGAATTCTGAGCATGCACATCTCGTTAACACTGTGGGCCCGCTGAAGTGGGTGTGGTCGTCTCTGTTCTGTAGATGAGGAACAGATGCACCGTAATACGCTGAGGAGCCCACAGTTTGCGAGTGGAAGGGATGGAATTCAAATTCAGATATATTTATGCCAAAGAATTTTTTAACATGAAAACATTTATTTTGCAAGAGGAGAAAGGTCATTAAAAAAAAATCTGCACCCAGTATAAAGTACAGCTTCTTTAAGCTCCCATAAAATTTATTTAAAATCTCTCCCAGGTAGGATCTTTATTTCATCAACTAAGCTGACGTTCAGTGTTCAAAAGGTCAGTTTTGTCTCTGTTCTCCATCACTTGAATTCTCTGTGTCTGGGGCTTCTTTTGAAATCTGTAAAGCTAGGAGGACCAGGGGCTGCAGTAGGGTGAGGAGAACATGAAAAGATGGCCTTCGGAGCCCACACCGGCATCCATCCAAGCGTGCTTCATGGAACGCCCACAAATGAGCTGTTCCCTGGGGGTGGAAATGAACTGTTCTCTTAGCAGCTGCCAACAAGCGTCTGTGGGTGAGCGATTACTGTTTGATGTTTTACCCTGAATGACTAAAATTTAAACATCATTAGCTCAAAAAGTAAATATTTCAGAAACACTTAACACATCAATTATCTAGTTACTGGTAAAACACATCAACTAGTCTTAGCGGGTCCATCTCCAATTATATCTTCAACCTATGCATTTCTTGCAACTCTGCTGCACAAACTTGGTCTAAGCCACATCATTGTTCACCCAGATGACAGTAATTTCTCCAGCTGGTCTCCCTTTTCCATTCTTGCCTCCTTATAATGCACCATCGACACAGTATCAGGGTGATCCTCTTAAACTATAACTTGGATCTCGTCTCTTCCCTGAGTAAGCCCTTCATTGCCTCCCATTTCACAGTGAATAATATCTAAAACCCCTACCATGGCCCACAGATCTCCTCCTGGTTGGCGTTGCTCTCCAACCTTTCTCCTCCCTCTCCAGGATGTCTCTGCTCCAACCACATAGCCTTCCTCAAGTGTCCTCCCCAATCAGGAACTGTACAGAAATCATTCTGTCTGCCTTGAATCACAGTTGATCTTCATTATCCACAGATTCTGTATTTGCAATTCCACCTACACCCTAAAATTTATTTGTAACCCCAAAATACTTGTGGCGCTTTCACCGCCATTCACGGACAAGCGCAGAACAGCAAACAATTTGAGTCGCCCAACATGCACAGTCCTGGCTGAGGTCAAAAGAGGCGTTCTCTGCCTTCTTGGTTCAGCTCGCATACTGTACACAGGTGTCCTCTTCGAGGTCTATTTGGTGCCAAGTTTTTCACATTTTTGTACTTTTTGTTGGTGATTTTGCTGTTTAAAATGGCCCCCAGGCACAGCGCCGTAGCGCTGTCTGGTGTTCCTGAGCACGAGAAGACTGTGATGTGCCTTATGGAGAAAACTCATGTGTTAGAAAATCTTCATTCCAGCATGAGTTTAAGTGCTTTTGGCCGTGAGTTCAATGTAATGAGCCAACAACATATATTAAATAAGGTATATTTAAACAAAAACATGCATAAAACAAGGTTACATATTGATGGGTTGATGAAAATGTGACCAGAGGCTCGCAGGAACCTACCCCTATATTTCCTCTAGGAGAGCAGTTCAGTTTTGGCTGATCAGTGTTGGAGGTGACTTTGTAACTCTGTAACAAGGATGGCCAGCACGTGCCTGCCTGCATGTTCACTGCCTATCTCCTCTCTCCCTGGACTATGAGCCCCTTGAGGGCAGGGACCACACTGGTCTTGAACAGCACCTGGCACATAGTAGGCACTCAATATATTTTTGTTTAATTAATGAATAAATTGGAGATAAACAATGATTTTCAAAACCAATTTTTAACCAGACTTTAGATTATAATGCATCCTGTTCAGAGGTTAATATTTAATAGCTTTTTGCAAAGTCGAGAAAGAGATTTCCATCAGGGTCTGACTATAATAAACAGTGTGAATGAATGCTAATTAAATATCTTTATTTAATTATTAATTGATGCTCTTCTTTTGGTTTGAGCCTCCCCTTTGGGCTTGAGAGGATGCAAGAAAATGCTCTACTCTCTCCCTTCTCTCCCGGTATCCCTGGCCCCTTGGCTCTGCTCAATCTCCCTGAGGCCACCTTGGGGGAGATGGTGTCAGCCGGTGCTCAGGGTACTGCTGCCTTGGAAAGCTGATGAGGGTCCAGGAGCATCTGTATTGCACTTCCTGCTGGGAGAGGGGGGCTACGCCCAGAGGTCCATTCTGCTTCTCACTAACCCACAGGGCAGTACGAGGAAGACTCTTACCCCTAACTGAGCCCACTAGGGTGGAACACTGAGAGCTGGACTTGATAACAAGCAGGGTCAGTAACTCCTGAACTTGTTGCTTCGGTCATAGCTTCTTGCTCTGCATAGTCTTCTATTAGAGCAAGAGTCAGCAGACCCCTAGCAGGGGCCACATTGGGTCAGATGATAAATAATGTAGGCTTTGTGGGCTACATGGTCTCTGTCTCCATAATTCAACTCTGCCATTGAAATGTGAAAGCCACCATACCAATGAATTGGCATGGCTGTGTTCCAATAAAACTTTATTTAATCAAGCAGGCGGGGGGCCAGATTTGGCCTGTGAGCCATACTTTGCTGACCCCTGCAGTAAGCCCTTCCTCTATGATGGTGTCTCTATTTGTCTGTGTTCTACTCTGCACTGTGAGCTCTTCGAGGAAGCCCTGAGCCTCATTCACTGTTTTCATCTCAACATCTGGTAGAGTGCCCGCCCCATAGCAAGCCATTTGCTAAATGCATACTTGTAAGACATGGCCCCCAAAACACAGGTGATGTGAAACATGCCAACCAGATGAAAGGTGATCTAAGCCCCAGTGACAACCCATCCATCATCATCCTGCCTCCTATTGTCAATACTCAAAATAGCAGCATTTGTTTTTCTGACATCAAATCAAAATAATGCTCCTATATTCATTCAACAAACAGCCACTGAGTGTGGGGGCAGCATCCAGATGTCAACTGGAATCTGCCTGCCCTTGGGACCTAAATAAACTTGTGATAAATCCTGATTCCATGCCCTGGAGCAAACCAAAGTCTTCCCCAAGGTTTTTGCAAATTCCAGAGTTGAAGAAGGAGGGCCTGCATTTCTAGCTGTCACTTCTGGCTCCAGGTTTCCACTTCTGACAGGTGGAAATTAGGAAACGGTTTCCTAATTGTCTCACTATCCTGCACATGCCAGTCATTAAATACCACATTGCCCTTTTCCTCAATTCCCCCTCAGCACACAGACAGGCACGCGCACACACACACACACACACACACACTCTCTCTCACACACACACACTCACTCACACTCACACACTCACACACTCACCATCATCATCAGAATTTGGTACATGTGGTCCACTTAATTGAGGATGCCTGGAGGCAAGAGAAGGAGGCACTTACATCACATCAAATTACTTCAGTCTGAGCCCCCAGGTAGCCCTCGACTGCAAATTCTTCTCACTGCCCCATACCTCTGTATTTTTCACAGGACACATCATCCTCCGAAAGTACCCCAACCTCAGTACATATGGTGACTCCTCTTCTCTTGCCAATTTCCCCCTCTCATTTCCCCTTCTCTTTTTGTAACAGTTTTATAGAGATGTGATTGACATACAATAACTGCACATATTTAAAGTGTATGATTTGATAAGTTCTGACATAATGTACACACCCATGAAACTATCACACTGATCAAGATAGTGCACATACCCAGCACCCCCAAAAGTGCCCTTTTGTAACCCCCCTCCTGCCCCTCCCCTCCTGCATCCCATCCCCAAGCAACTGCTGATCTGCTTTCTGTTGCTGTAGATTAGTGTGCATTTTCTAGAATTTCATATAAATTGAATATCATAGAATACTTTCACATAAATTAAATATCCTAGAGTATCATACTATTTTTTATCTGGCTTCTTTCACTCAGCACAATTTTTGGGGGGTTCATCCATGTTGTTGCCTGTGTCACTATTCTCTCTTGAGAGCAAAACCAAAGACCCTCTGCAGAACAATTCAGTTCTCTTCAGCCCCTGCCCCAATGACCTTCAAGCTCACCTCTAACAGATGGAAACATAACCGAAGACCAAGAGGGCCCCACTCTCTTTAGAAGACCCTGGTCGTTTTAATAGCACATTTCCTCCCCATACATAACCTTTCATCCTTTAGTTGGTTCAACAACTGTTTAATAAGCACCTACTGTGTGCCAGGAGCTGTTGTTGGGGAGATAGTGGGAATCAGGCAAACAAGGCCTTCCTCTTGGAGAATAGTCAGGGAATAAGTGAGTAAAAAAACAAGAGGACAGTTCCAGATATAGTGGATGTTATGAAGAAAATGGAAAATGCCTTGGAAGTTGTCTGAAAGGACATACATCCAACCTACTACAGCGGTTACTTCTGGGAAGTGGAATGAGGGTGGGAGGTTGGGAAAAGCATTCACCTATTTCTTTTGTTTACAGGTTTTTAGAAGTAATCTCATATTTCTCTTTTTTTAATCATTTAAATGCTTTTTAATGAGCAATATATGCTCATTGTAGAAAATTCACAAACACAGAGCAGAACAAAGAAGCAAATTAAAAATCACCTCTAATCCCCACCACCCAGATGCGGCCACCATTATATTTCCTTTCGTTAATTCCACAGTCGAGAGGCACAGGAACACGTTCTGTTTCATTTTGTGTAATTAAACAGGCCATGGGAACTGCTATCAGCTTCCTGGGGAGCTGAGTTGTGTTTATTTTTTTTTTAAGAGCTACTAATTTTTGATTAACAAGGATGAATGTAACATTTAAGAGGAATCTAATTACACCCTCTTCCCCTCGTCAACAAAACAACATTATTCCCCACGAAGTGTGGAGTCAAGACCCTGAGGATGTATGGCTCTGAGCTGGGGAATTATAGGGGACATTTTTCATGTCACTGCCTAGACAGTCGTGTGAGTGCTCCAACAGTGAGGTATCTCGGCTGCAGGTTACATCCCCAGCCGAAGCCAGGCTGGATAATAACTCACTTTGTCATTACTTAATTCTGTGATGGCTGCAGTTACTGAACCAGAATAGAAAGCCTCAGTCGCTAAAAAGATGAGGCACTTGGTGTCAGGATGTCTAGGAACAGAAAAGGCGAGGAGGCAGCCGAATGGGGCAATGGGGTGGCTGCATAAAGAGGTCTGATGATGGATACACGCCTCTGATTCATCTATTTTCTAAATGACACATTTGCATGTTTCATTCATCAGCTTGTTCAGTCGACACATATCCAGGGAGCGCATCCTGTGTGCCAGTCATAGAGGCCATATCCAAGTATAGGCCAAGCCCCATGCACAGCTGTTCTCCTCACAAAGTTGACAACAGGCCTTTGAGGGTACATGTGTTTAAGCTAAAACTAGAATGTCCAGGCCCCTGCGTGGATTCACCAACATCTGGTGGTTCCCCAAATATGTCACATTCTCCTATGCCTCTGTGCTAGGACGTCTGCCCTGAGTGCCACTTCTCACCCGCCCTGGCCTCTCCCCCAGGACCCTCTAGAACTCTCCACAGTAAAGCCTTTGCTTCAGCACCACTGTCAGCGCCCGCCCATCGCTCAACGCCCTTCAGTGTGGGATGCTGAATATTTTGCATATTACTTCTCTGTGGCTTGCTGCCTTTGCTCATGTTGCTTCCCCTGGCCTCTCCCACCAAGTAACCGCCACGTGACTAACTCCTTCTCACATACTGGCAGTACAGAGTAGCGCTTACACATGCTGAATTTGATATCCAGCTCTGCCACGGAGAATTGTGGGACTTGGGGCAAGTTACTGAACCTCTCCTGGCCTCATTCTCTCCAGATGTGAAAGGAGGTACTACCGAGAGTCATTGGGAGGGTTGAATAGGCTAATCTGGCGAAGCTCTTAGCACAGCATCTGGAATGTAGTAAGAATGCAATGCATATTAGCTATTATTGTAGTCCTTCAAGAATCAGTCCAAATGTAGCCTCATCCCCGAAACCTTCATTCATCACCCACCCGCATCCCCAAATGGAGCTGCCCTTCCTTGCATAACTTAACATAACTTTCATCACACACACAATTATTGTAATTGCCAGTGAGAGTCCTAGCAAAGATAAGGAATACTGGCTGCTGTGAGAGATGGCTCCCCAAACTCAATAGTTCAACACAGAAATTTGTTGCTCACTCATATCACAATCCAGTTGCCGATGCCAGCGGTGGGAGGGGAGGAAGATGGCTCTGCTCCACAACATCATTCAAGGACCCAGCCTCCTTTGTTTCTTCCATCTTGTGAGACTGCCTCTTCATGTGGCCTCCAGGGTTGCTAAGGAAGTAGAGGAGAGAGTGGGAGGAGGGTCTTACAGGGGTTGTGTGGCCAGATCCAGAAGTGATATTGTCACAAGGCCCCAACCTAGCCACAAGGGAAGCTGAAAAATGCAGCCTACCTGTATATCCAGGTGGAAAATAAAATTGTCTCTGCCATGGGAGTGATTCTCATCTCCCCCACTGGGTCAGGAGACACTTGAGGGCACAAACCATGTGCCCTTGGTCTCTCATCCAGTGTTTGTTCACTTCCACCTTCCCGTGTGCTGAGTCTTAGGAATTAACTCCAGAGATGACCAGGTGGCACTGTGGGGAGGGGCTTTCCAAGCCCAGATGGTGGAAGGTGGAAATGTACAGACAGATAGTGAGGAACCTGGCGCTTTCAGGGAACTGCAAGTAACAGCAGCACCCGCTCAAGCCACATATATTACTGCATAAAAATCCTCATTGCCACGGTAGTGTAGGATGCATGTAGAGGGGGAACAGGGATGAGGGGCAGCTCGTGAGAGCAGACCCCATGACCTTCTGAGTAGAGGGCAACATTTCCCAGCCCATCTGCCTGGGCAGTGGAGTCTGTGTCTCCTGGGTTCCAATGACAAGGCTGATAAGAACTTTATTCCTTGGTTTACCCACATCTTTGATTAGAACCCCATTTCTTTGACAAGAAAACACATTGTGTCAAGTAGCACTTTAAAAAAAAGTTAGGCATGGAATGCAAATTTGTACAAACTTTCTGAAAGACATGTTGCATTATGTATCAACTTTTTTCAAACAGTCATACTCTTTGATACCAGTAATTCCACTCCTAGGAATTTGTCTCAAAGAAATAATCAGAAATGGTGTCAAAAACTTATGTACTAGGAAGCAGAGATTTATGAGCAGAGTTCTTCAGTGGGACTTATTTATGATAGCGAAAAGTTGGAAAACAGGCTCAATGTCCAACAATAAGAGGCTGGATAAATAAATTATGGGGCAGACATATGATGGAATAATATGTAGCCATAAAACAGTGTTTTATAAGAATTTATAAGCCAGGGGAAATTGTTCCTGATATAAACTGAAATGGAAAGGTTGGTAAACTGCGTGATCTCAATTATACAAATTACATGTGGAGAAGACCTTGAAGAAAATACGCCACAAGGTTAGGAGTGATTCTCTCAGGTTCCTAGAAGTATTGATGATTTTTCATTTTGTCTTCACATTCTTTTGTATTGTCAAGTTTTCTGTGATGAACACATTACTTTTATAAAAATAACTTTTTAAAGCAGCAAGGAACAAGGAAATTTTACGAAAACCACCCTCTTTCTCTGCAGACCCACTCAAGGGTACTGTGGTCCTTTTCTGCAGTCGTAGGAGAACTCAGATGCTGGCTCCATCACCAGGCCGCTGAGTCTGTAATAGGCACAAACTAGCAATTTCTGCCTGGGATGCATCCCTCTCAGCTGTCATAACATCCATTCAGCTGCACAAAATATATTGTCTAAAACCCCATCCAGATAACCCTACACACAGCACTTGTTTTTACAAAGAGAAATGAAAAAGGCTTATTCCTTTCTAGGTTCTATAAAGACATTTCTTGAAATCTGAAAAATGACAAGGACCCTTCACCCTGACTTCACAACATACCCACCCCTCACCTTGGTTATGGTTCAAAGTGTTCAGGGGGATTTGAAAAGCATTTCCCCTTTCCACCTGGAGCTGTGATTTCCAATTTGGTCTGGAAGAATAACACTGTCTCAACAAAGTTAAGGGATAGATATGTGTTTCAAATGTTTTCTTTTAGGTGGGGTTTTTAATCCCCCATGGTTAAGTTGTTAAGATAACAGATAGAATGAGTAAAAATAATAATAATTACCCTAAAAGGTACAATAAATGCACTGTAGTTCTCATCTTGATGTCAGAATATGAACTCAGATGGTCCTTCAAATCCCATGGAACAAGCCAATTACAAGCTTAAACTCATGTCCTAGGAAGGGAAGTTTAGGGTCTTTGGGGAAATGTTCGCTACATGTCCAGTGTGTGGATTCAACAGAGAATGTGCCGTTCCAGTGTCCACGGGGAAATTGTTCTGAGATCCAGCCCGCCACAGCCCTGCTGCTCCAGGCCCCGATGCTGGGGAAGACGTCATTTCTCCATGGGTGCATTTCCAGGAATTAAGTACTCCTTCCTTGCCAATTACATAGTGACTATTTTTAGAAGTGAATTTAAGCTCTGTTAGAAAATTGTTGAAAGCCTTCAGTACTCATTTTTCACCAAACTGAACTCTGTAATGTTACCATAATAGACAAAAATCTTCCAAAGTTCAATTGGAATTTTTTTTCTATTAACTTAGTAATAAGGGTTCAATTTCAAGAAAATCGTTTCAACATGTGAGTGAAATGACACTGTTTGTTATGCAGCATCAAAGCTGTCCTCCAACACATTGCCAATGCCAACACTCCCTGGATTTGAACTTTCTGGGAGGCCAAGACTACTTTGGAAACTTCTAGATTTTTCTGGCATCATCTGATGACTTTTCTGTGAAACTGAAGTTCACCCCTTCAAGCACCATGGTATTGTGTATTTTGACTAGGTTTCTAAAATATATGCTGTCTTGGTTCTTAAACTATGAGAATAGAATTTAAAGTTATTTGAGACAATCATTCTTATAGGTTGATAAATGAACTGAAGCAATGCTTTACTTGATTTTGAGTTTTTCTGTCTTTTGTGCTTTCAAAATATCATACTATAGTCACTGTATCTGCCTCTAGGAATCACCCTGGAAAATAAACTAGAAAACTAGATTTTTGAAGAATTATGACTTAAAAAGAAAAGAAAAGCAATGATATCAGATGGAGAGTCTAAGGAAAAAGGAATTAAGCTTCACTGAGCAACTACTAAGTGCCAGGCATTTTCTGTGCATTTTATCATTTCATCTTCCCAACAACCCTAAGACACGTCTTATTGTGCCCATTTCACAGAAAATGCAGCTGAGGCTGAGAGCTTACATGCCTTTGTTCGGAATCACACAGCTGAGAAACAACAGGTCCAAGCCAATGCTCTCCTACTGCAGATACCAGAGCATGGACCTATTCTAAGATCTCAGCAAACGTTTTCTATTTCTTCCAAGTTAGGGCTTGTGCCTTCAAGGACTAAGGATGGCCAGTGCTGACTCTCCGTAATAATGGGGTTAAGGCATATTTTGTACCCAGTCTAGGGCAGGGCTTGCCCTAGGTTTTCTCCTGTTGACAGATGCTCTCAGCTGTCTCCTGCTGTCTGTCACCACAGCAGCCAGAAACCAGCTGCGTCTTCCTGGAAAAGGATGAGTGATAGACAGAGGGATGGCCCAGTGCTATCTCCTTTTGGATATCCTTGGCCCCAAGTTGGTGACAGCTCAGCTCTTCTGAGTGAGGCTAAAGGAGAAGAAAATGGATGGTGTCCTAAATGAATCTCTCCTGCTACTTGCAGAGGGAGAACTGGGCACAGCATTCATCAATGCATCCATTCAATGGATCAATCATTAAATATTTATTAAAAACCTACCGTTGGGGCCAGCCCGGTGGCACAGCGGTTAAGTGCGCGCACTCCGTTTTGGTGGTCCGGGATTCGCAGGTTCGGATCCCGGGCGCGCACTGACGCACCACTTGTCAAGCCATGCTGTGGCAGTGTCCCATATAAAGTGGAGGAAGATGGGCATGGATGTTAGCCCAGGGCCAGTCTTCCTCAGCAAAAAGAGGAGGATTGGCATCAGATGTTAGCTCAGGGCTGGTCTTCCTCACCAAAAAAAAAAAAAAAAAACCTACTCTATGCTAAGCCTAGAGTTTTCTATCTGTGGTAAGGAAATCCCTGTATGTGCTTTTGATGTTTATGGGGCTATTTATCCTTGCATGAGAGCTACAACCTGTTAAGGAAATGTCTTAATCATGCATTCACTTAACAAGCATTTATTAAGCAGTTGTTAATTTTCCAGGCACTGGGCTGGGAGCTTTCTCCTCCCTTATCTCTCTTCGTCTTAACCCATCACTAAGAGATCAGCATTGCAATTCCTGTTTTTTGGGTGAGAAAACAAAGGTTTAATGTCACTTAAGTAACTTACTGTGCTCAAAGCTAGACGGATGTTAATAGGACACTCCAAAGGGTGGACTCATGAACAACTGAACTTGTCTCAGAGGAAGACCAGAGCATCTTCCTCCAGGCTTTTGTGGTTGGCAAACATATACCCAAAACTTCCTCTGGAACAGGGACAAAATACAGTCTTGGAAACCATGTGAATCCAAACAAAGCAAGAAAAACGGTATTTAGATGCAGCAAGATTGGAAAGCATGGCATTTAATTGGGACATCCACCATGATCTTTCAGCTAAAACTGTCAGGCGAACTGAAAGTGAACTAGTTGAACTGTAAACCTTACTAGTACTAAAATCCCCACCTACTCCAAGACCTCAAACTCTGCAGGGTCCCTCCCTAGCTGTTCACTCTTCCATTCCTTCTGGCCACTCTTCATCCTCCACGTGAGCTCTGGCCATTGTCCTTCTCAGTCTCGTCCCTCAATGAGCTCTACTTGCTCCCAACCCCTCATGGGGTCCACACCCTACCATTCCAGTAGACTCCAATTCAGTGTGCTTCGGGCTCCCAAATGTACATCTCAGCTCAGTCATCTCTTCTGCTCCCTTGTTCCATGTAAACAATTTCTGCTGGACATCTCCACTTAGGAACGTCACAGGCCCATCAAATTCGATGTATTCAGAACCAAATTCACCTTCACCCCCAGTGTTCCTCGTGTAGGTGAAGGGTAGGACCATCCCCCAAGCTCCAGCCAGAAGCCTGGACTTCATCCCCTGCCCTTCCTCACCCACATAGCCCCCATCACCAAGTCCTGGGGATTCCATCTTCTCAGCATCTCCTGAATTCATCTGCCTGTCTCCAGCCTGCTGCTGCTGCCTGAACCCCACCCTCCAGCCTCGCCAGCCTGAGGAATCCAGCAGCCTCTGCCTACCTCCTCCTCTTCCTGCAGATCTCAGCTCAAACATCACTCCCTCGGAGAAACCTCTCCTTACCTACCAACAGCATTGCTATAGCATCCTGCTCTTAACTTTCGTAACCCAAATCTCGTTTGCAAATCTCTGTTTCATGTCTGCTTTTCCTGCTGGACTATATGCTCAGCAAAGGCAGGAATTGTCTCTGTCTTCAAACATTGCATCTCCTGTGCCTTCCACACACTAGACCTCAATACATATTTCTTTATTAAATAAATTGCTAATGACTGTTCCTAGGTCCTCACACCTTCGTCAATTACTGGCCTTGGGTAGACTTTCATTGTCTTTTTTCTGCCCCCTACACCTTGGCTCTATCTTTGATAACCCCACTTTCCATGACATGGGGCATCTGTTCCTGGGCATTCTCATTCCCACCCACCCTTCCTTCCCGATCCAAAGGCGTCTTCCTGATTCTGGACCTAATCATCCCTCCTGTAGTCTATGGTAACAGCCTCTTAACTCATCTCCTTTCCCTCTCCAGCCTGTGCCTGGTACCCCTGCCAATGATGGGCTCCTGACACCTGTTCTGATCATGTCACTTGCCTCCTGGAGCAACTGCTCAGTGGCCCCATGCAGACTAAACCCACTGTACACATCTCGGCCAGCCATGGAGCGCCTGCACGGTGTGGCACCCAGAGGCGGTTCTACACCTACACCTTCTGTTCTACTCATGATCCTCAGGAGGAAGGAGGGAAAGTTTGAGCTAAGTGATCTCCAGGGTTAGGATCTCTCATACCAACTTAAATTTTATAAAATTGAGCATATATTTAGGCAGGAGAGTGGATCTGCCCTAGGGCTGAGTGCCTCTTTCAGCTTCCATTGGTGTGTAACAAATCACCCCAAAACTTAGCGCTTAAAACAATATCATTTATTGTCTCTTGTGGTTTTGGTGGGTCAGGATTATGAACAGGCCAGAGTGGAGACAACTAGTCTCTGTACCACAGTGTCTGAGGCTTCAGTTGGAAACCCTGAAGGCTGGGGGCTGAAATCACCTGAAGGATGTTTGCTTGTTATCTGGCTGTTGACACTGTCTGTAGCCTCTCCATGTGGCCTGGGCTTCCTCACAACATGGCAGCTGGGTTCCAAGGGTGAGCAACCCAAGAGCAAGTGCCTAGCGGGAGCTATATCAATCACCATTTATGACCTAGCCTCAAAAGTCATGCAGGGTCACTTCCACTGTGTTCTCATCAGGCAATCATAAAGGCTGGCTCACTTTCTAGGGGACGGGAATTAGACTCTACCTTTGGGTGGGAGGAGCAGATGAGATCAGAAATATTGTTGTGGCCTTTTATGGAAAATACAAGCCATAGAGCCCAAAGTCTACGTGAACAGAGGAGGGCTTGGGAGTCAGATGGACCAAAGTTCAGATCCCAGCTCCATTGCTGGGTAGCTCTGTGGCATGGGAGCATCAGTGAACCCTCTAATGCTGTATTTTTATTTGTAAAATGACTGCAATTCCTAACTGATTGGGTTGGGACCTTGATATAATGTCATTAGCATGATGAGGGGCCTGGTTGTCCAGGTGTCCAGAAGTGAGGTTGAAGCAGTCCCTTCACCCTCCTTAGTTAGATTCTCCCCTGCTCTTAGTTCACGCACACCTCAGCATGCTATTTCTCCATTTTGCCCAAATTCTTTGTAACATGCGTCCTGTTCCCTGAATTCATAACTTCTCTTCCTACTACCTGTGCTATGCTGAATAATGCCCCCCAACCCACATTCTAGATGTAGATGCCCACATTCTAGTCCCTGGAACCTGTAAATGCGTGACCTCACATGGTAAAAAGAGACTCTGCAGATGTGATTAAGTTAGGGCTCTTGACATGCAAAGAGTCCCCTGGATTATCCTGTGGGCCCAATGTCATCACAAGAGTCCTTATAAGAGGGAGGCAGGAGGATCAGAGTCGGAGCAGGGGATGTGATAACAAAAGCAAGAGATTGGAGTGATGCAAGAAAGAGGCCATGAGACAAGGGATACACGCAGTCTCCAGAAGCTGCAGAAGGCAAGGAAACCAGATTCTCCCCCGAAGCTTCCAGAAGGAACACAGCCTTGCCAACACCTTAGGCTCTGACCTCCAGAACTCTAAGATAATAAATCTGAGTTGTTTTATGTCACTAGGTTCGTGGTAATTTGTTACAGCAGCCATAGGAACCTAACACACCAACCCTCATCTATTCTCTCTTCCAATCGAAGAGAGTTCCCCCATAAATCCCGCTTTGATCAATATTACTCACTCAGCATTCACCCATGCACACCTAAGATCCCCCACACCAAGGGTGCTCGTGTGCTGCATTTGCGAAACACTGCCTCGGCACAGGAATGGTGTCTTCGTCATCCTTGTGACCCCCGTGGTGCCCACAAAGGGCCTTGTACAGAGCAAACACCCAACAAACAGTAATTTAATTATTAAGAGAGCTAGTCTTCCACTGCTATCCCCAGTGAGCCTCTTAGAACACGTTCATCACCAGACCTATTTATATTTGTCGAGAGCCAGTCACGCGTGATGGAAGGAGAATGAAATGAATAATTTCACTTTTGCTACAAGGAAATAAACAGGTATTCATGGACTTTATCATCCTGTGTAACAGAATCCGAGTGTTCGCTCTGCATTTTGTGTCTGCCGTCTACGTCAGGCATATGGCAAATCTATTTGATGTGTACTTCTCAGTTCACAACCCTGTCTCTTTCTCAGTTCATTATACCCACCTCTGTCTCTCATTGTCTGGACTCATAGAAAGAACAGACTTTTTTTTTTTTTTTGGTGAGGAAGATTGGCCCTGAGCTAACATCTGTTGCCAATCTTTCTCTTTTTGCTTGAGGAAGATGGTCCCTGAGCTAACATCTGTGCCAGTCTTCCTCTATTTTGTAAGTGAGATGCCGCCACAGCATGGCTTGATAAGCAGTGTGTAGATCTTGCTCCAGAGAGCCGAACCTGTGAGCCCCAGACTGCCAAAGCAGAGTACAGGAACTTAACCACTACGCCACTGGGCCGGCCCCAAGAAAAGTCTTTTAAGAAGCATTTTTCTTTCCTCCAGAATCTTGGATTTCTCCAAATAGTCAAAAGCAAGTGGCCCATCTTTAGTTGACTGAAATTTACTAGAACAGTGGTTCTTCACCAGGGGTGATTTTGCCCCCAGATGACATTTGGTAACATCTGGAACATTTGTGGTCGGGGGCAGGGGGCAGTGAGCGCCTACTGGCTTCTAGTGGGCAGAGGCCAGAGTTGCTGCTGAACTTCCTACAGTGCATAGGAATGCGGAGCCCCTCTGCAACAAGGAATTATCCAGCCCCAAATGTCAGCAGTGCTGAGGCTGAGAAACTCTGTGCTAGAACAACAGGCTGGAACTTCGCCAAATGACCTCTGATTCAAAACACGAGCACTGCCTTAAAACCAGTTCAAGCAGTTTTTAAGGGCCTGGAGGTTTATCACTGACTGCAAACTCAGTCTTGGGCAAAAGTATCTTATGGCTGTTAGAACAGCTAAGAGAAACTTGAAGTCCACCAGCTGGCATGGGACTAAGGCCATGTTACTGCATCCTGGGCTGCATTCCTCCTGATAGCTCTGTTTAAGAGGGATGCTGGCAAACTCAAGTGTGTTCAAGGAGGGCAACCTAGAAGAAAGATTCCGTGTGAGAGCTTAACAAGGAGGACTGTGCATTTCTCCAAAGAAGACATACAAATGGCCGATAAGCACATGAAAAGATGCTCAACATCACTAGTCAGAGAAATGCAAATCGAAACGACAGTGAGATACCACCTCAAACCCATTAGGATGGCTATGAACAGAAAAATAGAAAATAACAAGTATTGGCGAGGATGTAGAGAAATGGGAACCCTTGTGCACTGTTGGTGGAAATGTAAAATGATAGAGCCAGTGTGGAAAACAGTATGGTGATTCTTCAAAAAATTAAGAATAGAATAACGATATGATCCAGCAATTCCACTTCTGGGTACCCAAAAGAATTGAAAGCAGGGTCTTGAAGAGACATTTGTATACCTGTGTTCATAGCAGCATTATTCACAATAGCTAAAACATGAAAGCAACCCAAGTGTCTATCAACGGACAAGAAAAGTGTGGTACATACAGACAACAGAATATTATTCAGCCTTTAAAAGGAAGGAAATTCTGACATATGCTAAAACATGGATGAATTTTGAGGACCTTATGCTTAGTGAAATAAGCCAGTCACAAAAATACAAATACTGTATGGACCACAATTTTTAAAAAGTGGAGGAAAAAAAAGAAGGAGGACTTTGGAATCACAGAAAACCAGACTTTCCAGCCACTTAGCAGCTATGAGACTTGGGGACACTGACTTGGCCTCCGTGAGCCTGAGCTTCCTCCTCTTAGATGGATTAACAAGGTCATGATAAGTCCAAGTTCAACAAACATGAAGGGCCTAGCACAGTGACGCCAGCTTGTGAGCACTCAGGAAACGGGGCCTGTTATTAAGAAGAACAGGAGACGGCTCAAAACTCGGTGACGGGAGGCGCAATGGCAGAAGCTGAGACGGGAAAAGGAGTGAGTGAGGGACAGGCAATCACGGTCTTGCAGTGTTCAGAGCAGGGAGGCAGTCATCTCCAGGGGGCTAAACCAGGATGAACAGGGCAGAATTCTAGGGGATGTGTGGCGCTCAAAATGGAGAAGACCTCCCTTCTGGACTGCTGGACCACAGACCCAGAGACCTGGACCCTGAGACAAGCAGAGGGGCCCTGGCACCCCCCGCCTCGCTTGGGGAAGGGGCAATAGCCAGGTGACCACAGCCAAAGGGGCCCTCCTCTGGGGTTCTCCAGGTAGAAGTTTCTATGAATTCAGGTGCAGGGAGACTTCAAGACAAGCATTTGGAAAGTCAATAGCCTGCCTACCTTGATCTTCAGCAGTGATGTGCTGTGTAATTAATCGGGAGGCTGAAGGAAGAAAAGACCCCGTTGTGCACTGCCTTCTGTGAACAAACAACACCGGGGGAACAGATGCAAGATGGGCTGTGGTGGGCATAACAGATGACAGAATAGGAATCAGTTCATTTCAGGGGGTTTTATCTTAACGTAATCAGCTCAGTGAGCAAACTTTCCAAATGGTGGAGAGGCACACTGGCTAGCATGTGATCAGGTGCTTAGTGGACACTGTATTAGTTTCCTAGGGCTGCCACAACCAAGTGCCGTACACTGGGTGGCTTAAGCAACAGCAATGTATTTTCTTACAATTCTGGAGGCCAGAAGTCTGAGATCAAGCTGTCAGTAGAGTTGGTTTCTCCTGAAGCCTCTCTCGTTGGCTTGTAGACGGCTGTCTTCTCCCTGTGTCCTCACATGGTCTTCCCTCTGTGCGTGTCTCTGTTCTAATCTCCTCTTCTCATTAGGACACCAGTCGTATTGGATCAGGGCCCGCCCTAATGACTTCATTTTAACTTAATTAAACCTTTAAAGACCCTGTCTCCAGATATCTCACATTCCGAGGTACTGGGAGTTAGGACTTCAATATACGAATTTGAGGGAGACACAATTCAGCCCATTACAGACACCATTAGAACTCAGGGCAGCACCGTGCAAAGGGTTCTTGGGTGGGTAAGAGAGAATCACGCATTACAACAGTCGTCACAGCTTTTCTGGCTCTCACAATCGCGTGAAAACCACCCGACTCCAGGACCGTGCACACCTGAGTTGTGATAGGCCTGGTTCAGAGTTGGAAAGAGGATCTATTCTATGCACAGTAGTTATGATGGAAAATGAGACGTAGCTAAGAAAAAAATATAGGCAGAATAAAAATCTCGTGCTTTACCTTAATTAATTGTATATTAGAGAAAGGAGTATCCTGGGGTAGGAATCATCAGGGCAGCTCTGCATTGTCCGTTTTCTTTTGTGTTTTCAGGCGCACGCCTTAAGGTGTGAGCAAACCCGGGTGCTGTGCCTACACGAGCCAGCAAGGCAAAGAAGTCTTGCTGCCAAGTTTGAGGCAATGCTTTATATTTTACCTACATTATCGATTTGTCTAAACATTTCCCAGTTCCTGGGAAAATACCATATTGCCACTTGATTTTCAATGTTATAGACATTGTTTTGCTCTGGGTAGCTAGACTCCCTGTTCAGTTCCCCACACATCGTATCTGCCATGAATTATGTTAAACACACACATAATAAAAGTATAGAGAGGTGTATAAAATAACACTGCTTCTCTAAAAACTCAGCTCAATTAAGTTTGTTGGTACATCACCTGGAGTTTTATTAAAATAGTAAAGCATTGTGCAAAGTGACTTTGAAACGACAGTGCACTGCTAAGCCACTAGTCAAGAAATGTTAACGTGGAGAAATTTTTGCTTTCAGATACTAGCATGATTCAGGCCAAATATGCCTCAGTTCAAAATAACCCAGCTCTTTGGGCTTTTAACTGATGGCTGATTATAGGTGAAGCCAATAGCAAGGGAACTGTGTGTTTTAGCCACTGTTTCTGTCACCCGACAGCAAACAGGTCAACCCAGTTTAGGAGCGGTCGCCTGCGTGTCTTCCACCACGGGGTCATCTCCTCCTCTCTCCCTCCAAGCCGCTCAGGTCTCTCACTGACAGATCAACAGACGGAAGTGTGATAATCCAGCACCCACTAGAAAGGGTCCCTCCGCCCGGGGAGCTCACCTAATTGTCGATCATCGCCCCGTCATCCTCCATCCTTTCCACATGGCAGTGTGAAAGGACTCACCTGAGTCCAGGTAGAAGGTACCTCATTTTCATAAGAAATGAGATTCTTTCAAGGACCAAACTTATTACTGATGAAGCCAGGCTGGTTCCTAGCGAGCACTACACTCTTTTATACAGAGTGGGGGAGGGAGGAGCATTTCAAAGAAGGGAAACTCAAACCAAGTAGATCTTTGCCTCCCTCGAATTTCCCTCCTACCAAAAAAAAAAACAGTGTAATTTTTAAATCCACGGGCAGAAAGGCTTGTGCTTCAACTTTTACCATCACAAGTGGTGGATCCATCTATCAGTCAGGACTCTTAGTTGCAAATGAAACCTAACAAACTGGCGCAAGAAGAGAAAAGTGAACTGATTAGTCATGTAACTGGGAAATCCGGGGATCCTGTGATTTTAGCCAGAGCTGGATCTGAGTGTTCACAGGAAATATTCAAATAGCAACCGTTAGCAGTGGACACCAGCCAGTCACAACAGTGCCTGCCAGTGACATCAGCCCTGCATGTGCCATGGGGTGGGGGCTCTCAGGGGTCACTCTTTCCTCTTGACTCACTCTCCTTGCTGTCAGATTTACTCTCAAATAGGCCTCGACCTCATGTAGCAAAAAGTCAGCAGAGGCTCCAGCTCTACAGCTCACCAGCTCTGCATCCCCAGGAAGGTCCTTCCCGGGATTCCAGCAGAGTTCCTGGATCCGAGCAGATCAGGGGCCCGGCCTACCCCAATCCCTGGGCACAGGCCTGCGTCAATCCCGGGAACTGTGCAGGAGCAGCCCCACCCTGGAGTCAGTGTGGCAGGCGGCTGGCCACCCAAAGCAAACTCCGGTGGTCTGCCCAGAAGGGTAGACAGATGCTGCGGAAGCCACGACAGTCCCGCCCACTGCAAGTCATGTGAGAGTAAATGGTGCTTCGGGCCCTGTCTAGGGTTTCTGGGTGTGTCAAGAGGATCATATTGCTTTAATGACTTGCCTCAGGTGCCATTAATATCCCTGTCCTTAAAAGATTGCTTTTGTCCTTGACAGAAATACTTAATAGATGTAAAATCTACACTCTCAGTAAAATGCAGCTGGCATTAAAAAAAAATACTGTGAAGCTTACTTCCAAAGTGACCAGCTGCCCGCACGTGCTGCCCTGATCACCTCAGGTGTGTCCTCAGAGGGGTATTTGGTGACGGTGGGGGAGCTATTCCCCAGCTCCCTACAGCTGAGTGTTGTGCAGATATCCAGCAACTGGCCGGTGATGCCTCCTCTCTCCGTGACTGAAGCTGAGGTTTTTACCTCTTGATAGAGGTTCTCGACTGTCAGTAGGAGAGACAGTTTTAAAACATTGGTTATAGAGACTATAACACAAATGAGTGTCACCAAATAGACTCAGGAACTGTTGAGTATTCATGAGTCAAATAGGCAGAGCGTTTGACATCTGGGAGGCTGTGGGTTTTTTTGTTTATCTTTAGTAGCTTTTTTATAGAAGACAGTATTAGAAAATGCCTTCTTCATCTCCTATAAGGAGAGGGTTCTGATGATACACAACTATTTTCATCTTTAATGAGAACATGTCTTTATCTTTAATTTTTAGAGTTCTTGCCAACTACCTTTTTGCATTTCTCTTGTGTTTTTAAGAGAAAAGGAAAGCATGAGTGTGTTCCACACGCCCATCTGTTTCTGCACATCGTTTGTAACCCCGGTAATTGTTATTTGCTGAGCAAGGGCTTTCCAGCTCGGACTGGATAAAGCAGCAGCTAGATTCGAGAGTGAGAGTTTTATGGCTACCATTTAGTGTATTTCTTCATTCATTCATGCATGGCTTTGCTCATAAATGCCCCCACCTCATTCCACAAAAGATATGAAATGGAGCTTTATTGCTATGAGTTCATGCTGGCATAAATATTAAATTCTGTGTAATAATCACTTGGGCTATTCCCATACTTTGCACAGAATTACTTATGGCAGCGCAAAGTTTATTTTCTCATCAGAGGTTAACGCTCCCCTTTACTTGATGGGGATTGGATAATGCTTCTTTCGCAGCTGTTCTTCGGTTTCAAGAACCCATCCACTTTATTTTCGCTGACCTAACCCTGGCAGCCATGCCAGGATTTCCTGCAGGCACTTGTTTGTTTTAGCATTTTCAAGCATTTCTACAGGCTGTGGTGCGGAAGCAAGTGGGATTTTAACCCTGAGCCTGAGGTTCGTAACTACCAGGCCCTGGCCCTTCTCCTTCCCAGTGGCGACAGCAGCAGCAGCAGCATTAGTAAAATGCATTTCCAATAGTGTCCTGTTTCTGAAATGGGCTTTTGTCTGTTGGAGTCGGGTGCAAGCAACAGAAATTAACTCTGGAAAATACAGGCAAAAAAACAAAAGGGCGTTGCAAGGTTATGCAGCAGCTCAGAGAATCAGAGGGAAAGCTGGCAAGCAGGTGCCACAGTAGGTGGGACCTGGAGTGAGGCGGGAGGGCTGGGGCAGCAGCCTCGTCCAGGCCCAGAGTCAGATTTAAACGCGAGTTTGATGGCCTAGTTTGGTGCAGAGCCCACTCCTTAGCCCAGGGATGGTTGACCTTGATGACAGACTGTAATGGGGGGATAGCAGCAATCAGGGTATTTTTACCAAAATGAAAGGAGAAGAAATGCCATGCCGGGGAGGGGGGGACGATGTCCACTACCATCCCTTTTCCCGATTTGTGACCATTGTCCCTCCATGTTGACGAATGGTCTATCAAATGTTGCGAAAATCTTTCACCAGTACGTGCAATTTACCTTTAATATCATTTTCTTGATACAATCTTCCATTTTGCTGAGTTCTTTTTGTCTTCCATAAGGCTGGGAAAACCTAGAGTTGCCTACCTTTTTTTTAATAGACTTCATTTTTCAGAGCAGTTTTAGATGCACGGCAAAATTGAGAAGGTATGGAGATTTCCCATATACCTCCTGCCCCCACACATGCAGGGCCTCTCCCACTGTCAACATCCCCACCACAGTGCTGCATCTGTTATAATCAATGAACCTACACGGACACATCATCATCACCCAAAGTCCACGGTTTACATTCGTGCTCACTCTTAGTAGTTACATTCTATGAGTTTGGACAAATCTACAAGTACATTTATCCACCATTATAGTATCGTACAGAGTAGTTTTACTCCCTGAAAATCCTCTGTGCTCCGCCTATTCGTCCCCCCCTCTAACCCTTGGTAACCACTAATCTCCACTATTTTCCCCCTGTTGGCCTTTCTAAAAGTTGTTTACTTGGGCAGGTACAATCTTCTAGTTTTGCTCATTTTTCCCAAAATCAAAAACTCTTTGGAAATTGCTAAATTTTCTGATAGACGTTATTGCCTGCAAGACTTTCCAAGACACCCAAAATAAAGACTTGTGCTGATGGCTGTCCTATAATCTTCTCACCTGTGCTGACTTCTTCCCCATTTTCTCTTTTTATATATATTTTTTCCAACTTCTTACACCACGTTTAGTGGGACGATTGGTCTGAATTGCCTACTTCACTATTGCCAGATATGAGAGTCCCAGTCTTATCTTTCTTCTGTCACACAAACAGACTCAGCACCAGAGAAGTGGGCCCAGCCCATCGTTCTGAAGGACCACACCAGCACCTCAGGAAGAAACAGGAAGTAATATTAAGTGGCACCTGCTGTGAGCCAAGGGCTGGTCTGCTGTCTATTTTCTCATTTAATTCTCTTAGGGATACCGTGAGGTCCCTTACCCTCTCAGTGTCTCAATGTCTCCTTACCTGTAAGTGATAATGAAGTACCTTCCTCCAGAGCTTTCGTGAGGGTTGAGGGAGTTTGTTTGGGAAAAGGTAGGTCAATTAACCAGCTCCCCTGCATGTAAAGCCTGTTATCTCTCTGTGACTTCCTTGAGGTAGCTCTCTAAAATGTCAGCCTACAGGCCCACCAGACACTTTCTCTGGATTTTCATTCACAGAAACCCTGTCCAGCTCCTGCTATACTCTCCTTCCTCCCATGTTGTTGAGATACTCAGGAGAGCCCAATGGAATTAATTTGCCACTATCCTTGAAGAAGTCATTTCATGCTGGACCAGGAATTGGCTTCCGGAAGAATTAACCACTGTGTGATAGGAATTCTGTTAACACAACTGTCTTAGTTTGGGTTGCCCCAGAAGCAGACACTGAGACAAGGATTTGGGTGCAAATTGTCTATTTGGGTGGTGATCTCATAAAATACCAGCAAGGTAGTGGGAAATGGGCCAGGGAAGGGAACATAGCCAATGCACTCTGCATTATCTAGCCAGCTGCCACTGTGGGCAAAGGAGCCCAGTCCCATTGGGTAACCCCAGGGGCCCATAGAGGCTTATTCCACCCAGGGAGCGATGGAGCTGGGGTATTTATACACCAACTCCCATCAATCATTGGCGAGGGTTCCTCCTGAGTGGGGCTAATTCCCTGGCACGTCCAGCCTGCTGCACAGGTGGACAAAGGGCTCTGGCTGCCAGAGCACAAGTTCTCAGGCACAGAAACGGAGGTGCTGGCAGGTGGAGCTAGCCTGCTGTGCACTGAAGGGGTAAGGGTGCCAGGGCACTGTCAGTGTCTCTTAAAACTAACTCATTTACCTCCTCTGGTATCTGCTCCTTTTTAAGACAAATTAATAGTGAGAGACAAATGGTCACATAAAATTCCATTGAGCAGGCACACTTCACAGTGACATTTTGATTCCAGAATTTATCAAGCTTTGCTTTCACAGACTTCCACACCCTGAGAGAAGAGGGAATTTGGCCCACGAGAGCCAGACGCGGACTCAATGCAATCCCTGACCCAGGGCCCGTTCATTCTGGAAGATAAATCCCACGGGGCCTCACAACTGCCTCTTCTATCCAGCAAGGTTCCTACATAACTTTCTCCCCAACATGACCTCCGTGGAGCGGATTATAACTGTGTCTGAGATGGATAGGGCTCCAGCGGAGTGCTCTTGGGGCTGGGAGGCATCAGCCCTCAGGCACGAGTCTTCCTGATGCTGGGAGTTTTCCGTTTGCACCTATATTATTGGTAGTGCCGTGTTTCCATATCATCAGGATTCCGAGCTCTATTTCTGGCTGCAGTGGTCGTTAAATGCAGCCAGAAATGCAGGCTCAGTGATGAGCGCCGAGCACGCTCAAACGGGGTTGGGTGGCCAAGCTCCTTCGAGACTCGGCCAAAGTCACCTGAAGGTCACAGCCAGCAGCCATCCAGACCAGCTTAATTTGGAGTTGGCAGCCCCATCCATCCTCCAAAACTCTGTGGATTGAAGAATCGAGCTGTGATGTATCTTGTGTCCCACACGCAGAGCACAGAAGAGCTCATCTCTTTTACACACCCCGCCATGGAGATGTTGCCTTCTCTTGCTCTTTGTAGCAATTAAATACGGTTTAGAGCGGGGAGAGAATGAGATTTGCTGTTTTAAAATATTTTTTAAATAGATTGAGCTTGTTCTCATAAGGCTGCTGTGGGGCCTGAGCCCCCAGAGCAGCAACGAACTTCCCCTCAATTACTCTACAGTGGGCACGGCAGGTGCGTTCTGCTCCAGGCACAGTCATTGAACACCAGTCTGGGCAAGCGATTCTGTGTGGCTCTTCTGTAATTATGTCTATCCCCACTGTCTCTTCCCTCAAGTAGCTTGCGGTCTCCTGGGAGCAGTAAGAAATCCAAGCCAGCAAACAACAGTTTTTATAAAAGCTACTGGTGCTGAGGGCCGAGCGAGTGGTCCAGGCATAAACGCTGTAGAAGCTGAAGAGAGGAAGAGACCCCAGGGACTAAGGTGGTCCAGGAGGGCTGGGAGGAGGCGACAGGATTTAAATGGGACCATCATGGATAAGCAGGATAAGAAAAAGCTGGTGGGAAAGGAGGTGGATGACTTTAGGCACATCTGGGAACAGTGGGGACACCCATCTTGCTAGAGTAGAGGGATTGCAGGAGGAAGTGCAGGCTGGAGCCAAGCTAAGCAAACTGGACTTAGTTCTGACCTGGGGGAATGGTTACATATGAAAAGAGCATTACAGGAAGACCCCAGGGACACTGCAGTCATGGAGCCTGTTAGGAGGCAAGGTACTAACCCAGGGAAGACAGAGGAGGAGCTGGAATGCGGGCGAGGGGGAGTGTGCTACAGTGAGAGGTGCAAGGAGCATCAAATCCCAGCTCAGCCACTTTCTAGTTATGTGAACCTGCGCTGGCTACACAGTCGCTCTGAGCCTCAATCCCCTCATCCTCGAAGTAGTGGTACCAATCTCCGCCTCAAACAACGATGGCTAAGATTGTAGGAAATATCGTGTACACAGTGCCCAACCAGGGCGGCTGGTCATTATTATTTCCAGGGTGATGGCGTAGCAGGATCATACCAGCTTGCACGAGCCACATGTTACCCTCTCTTCCCAACTCTGCGTTCAGTGCCATCGTGAGTAACCTGAAACCGGCCACAGTGGAGGTATTTCCACCTTGCAAATGGGCAAACTACTAACGTGGGCTTTTCTTCTTTCCTCAAGAAAACCAGATGGTAATCTTTTAGCAGCGCACCTCTGGCAATAGAAAAGGAAAATAAGAGCCAGATGTGAACGTTATCAAAAGAGGAAAGCCTCAAATTGTAGGCCTGAGCAGATTCAATTCGTGCATCCTATTGACCGGCACCCTTGTAAGGTGCTTTGTTTTTATTTATTTAGTTAGTTGTTGTCTGGCAGAGTCACAGCTTCTTATGCAGATTCTCTGGCCCCTCCTTCCAATGCTGAGCTATTTGGAGACTGAAGGAGGAGGGGAAGCGGGGAGCTCAATGTCATCTTAGTAAGAATGTTTACTAATAAAAAGTTTAGTGTTAATACAGCAGCTAAGATCTCTCCCAGCTTTTATTCAGCAGCAGCACATTGAATCGTTGACTTGCTTTTACTAGCTGTAGTTCTGCTAAGGAAGGCCAAGTTCCTAAATCAGGCGCCTGACAGGTGCCGTATTTCTGAGCCCAGAGCCAAGCTGTGACCTTCTAGTTTCACAGTAACTAGAGCTGGATGACATGCATAATAAAGGGAGTACATAGAGCATTTTTAAAATATGGAATGAAACGGAAATCAGATAGAGGCGTCAGTCTGAAACTGGTTACCAGAACCGAGGTGATCAATCTTTTCACCTGTCTCATGATGCTGATGCAAAAAGTACAATGACTTTCACTTGGCAAAAGCATTTTGAAATATCTGGGCTTGAGAACCTACCCCATGCCAAGGACCATGGTCCACATATGATTTAATCTTTGCAAACACCCTATGAGTAATGTTTTAGTGTCTCCATTTTACAGATAGGGGAGCAAATCTTGAAAAAGTTAATGCCTCTCCCGGTGACCCACAGATATTACATGACTGACCTGGGATTTGAACACGGTCCGTCTGACTGGCCTCTGCTCTCCCAGTTATCATCAAGCTGCTTTCCAGTTAGAGGCTCCTTCCTGACCAATCAGCTCACCGTGGTTTCCTCTGTCTGGAATGTTCTCCCCAACAAATCTCCACTTGACTGTCTCCTTTTCATTTAGGTCTCATCTGTCATCTCCTCTGAGAGGCTTCCCTTGATCACTCTCACTAAAGAAGCCCTCCCCAATTCTGCCCACCTGTCACTAGTCACTCCCTGTACCATTGCCCAATGTGATGGCTTTCAGAGCACATATCACCCTCTGAAATTATCATATTATCTGTTTACACGTTGCTTATGATCTCTCTCCCTCTTTTAGAGCAGAAGCTCTGTAATATAAACAGTATAAAGAAGAGTGCCTGACATACTAGCTACACAATGAATACTGAAAGAATGGATAGATAGCTAGACAGATGGATGGATATATGGATGGATGAATGGATATATTGAAGAATGGATACATGGATGGATGAATGGATGGGAGGATGCATGGATGGATGAATGGATGGAAGGATACGTACATTGATACATGGATAGATGGATGAAATTGAACAAGCTCAAATTGGCCATTGGAGGCTCTTTCCTAGTTCAAGCCTCCTGTGACTATGTTGGAGCCTACCTCCTATAGTCCTCCTGAAGGGGTCCTGGGAAGCTCTCCTGGAAACCTGTATCTTTACCTTCCCCCCACCCTTACCAACCTAGGCAGTGCCAGCCTCCCCAAAAGAACAAGATTAGTGATGAACAGAGATTAGCGGGGACACGGGCCGCTGGTTGAACAAGGGCTATGTTGCAACCAGGGCAATTCCAAGAGGAGACCTGGCTAGGAGCTGCTCCCTAGGGATACATAAGGATATCCCTATGCATCTTCCCAGCCTTCCTACTAGTTCCAGGATCATCCTACCCGGGCCTCCCTTCTGGGGATATATGGTCATCAAGACATATATGGCCTCTGTCATTCAGGTTCATCTAGTCTAGAGGAAAAGGTAGCTGTACAAACACTTTTAATATAAAAGCTGTGAAGAAAATGACATTTCAGGTACAAAACAAGACAACATGACAAGAGCATAAAGAAAGGTACATCTGTGTCTGCCTGTAAGAGTCACGGAAGGAAGGGACGGCCAAGCTGAGACTTGAAGGTAGACCAGGGAAAGGACGTTCAGGGTCAGGAAACAGCACAGGCAAAGGTACAGAGGCTGGATCTGTTCGCTAAGCAAGTGTGGAGGACTGTAAAGGGTCTTGTGTCATCTTCTATGGAATTTGAGCCTTAATCTATAGGCAATGGTGACACCCGAACTCAGAGGGATGTCATGACCAGATCTGAATTTTAGAAAAAGCTCTTTCAGACTTTAGGAGAAGAGCGAAGAGGCTGGGAGGCCACTTAAAAGACGATGCTGGCCTGGACTGGAACAGCAACTCAGAGAATTCAAAGATGTACAGCAGAGCCAAGAAACAAGATCATAGAATCAAAATGATTTGGTGATTAACTGAAAGTGAAAGACAAAAAGGGAGATTCTTGGCCATGCCCCAGTTGGGAAGAAGGCTCCTTCTTCCTGACCTTCTTGCTGATCTCCCTTAGATCTAATACACTGGACTCCACCCGTTGCCCTAATGCCTCAGTCTTACGGCTGCTTGGAGGAAATGGTGAGCCTCAGGCTCCAGCGAATCCCGAATGCCTGTCCCTGGACCAGCTGCATCAAAAGCCCCTGGGAGGTGTTAAATTCACAGAGGCTCAGGCCCTACCTTGGACCTGCCAAATCAAGAACTCCAGTGTCAGAATCTGTATCTCTGAACTCCACAGGTGATTCTGGGGCCAGTACTATAGGGCACACGGTCTGGGAAACAGTCTTCTCCACTAAGATTTGGGGAGGAGGGTCAGAAGTCAAGTCTTACCTCTGTCTCCGCCCCCTCCAGGCTAGTACTGCACCTCCTGTAGACAGGTAGGGGCTCAGCACTCAATCCTGGACCCATGGACTCATCATCCCACATGCTCACACACTGGGTACTGGTTCTCATCACCCACCTTTTCATACAGGGGAGCAAAATCTCTGGAAGGGACAGCAATGTGACATGCCCTGGGCACAGTCTGGCTGGTGATTTGGCGTTAAATCTAGACAAAGACATTGACCTAGAATGTTCTAAAGCAAAGGCAATTGTTTCCCTGCCCAACATTGTCAGGAAATTAAATGCCTAAAACAACAACAAGGCAATGGGCCAAACAGTCAAGTTTGGGAATAGCTTTAACAACTAAATTCTAATGAGAGTTTCAAAACACTAATTTTCCAGAGCAGAAAACCAAGTTGTGCTCATTTATAACCCGTCATCTACAATGAGTCAGAGGATATTTCTTTCCGTGCTGTCAGTTAACTTTCAGAGCCCGTCAGAATACAAAGCAGGGCAGTGGGCAATGAATCAGCTTTTCCGAGCTGATGAATGGCTATTGTGCAAATCCTGCGTTTGCATTGGATCTGGGGACATAAATCTGCTTCTCATGATCTTACTTTAAAAAATTATCCCCTTGAAGTCAGAGTGAGCAATTTCTACAGGCGTTCTTTCCTGGCTGTTTATTTTTCTCACCTTTACTGACTGCCTTTTCACTTTCTGCACTTACACTATATTGTAAAATGTCACACATCATGTAGAAAAAATACTGGGACTTCGGTTGGAATGTGCCCACCAGGAGTAATTTTATAACTTTTTACTCATCCATGAATAATGATCACTTTGGTAAAGATTGTCATAAATTACTAGAGTGAGAAGGAACCTTAGAGACCATCATTTAACATGTCCTTCCTTTTATAGATGGGGAAACTGAGGCCCAAGAGTGAAAGTAATGTCACAGGCCAAGTGTGTGACAGGACCAGGGCTTCTGTTTGGGTTTGGAAAAAATAAAGACCCTCAATAGCATGAAGAAACAACTGTAATCTTCATGTAAGAATAAGTGAAGCTTTCATTCAAAGGCAACGGGGTGGGTTGACAGGAAAGGCCAAGCAGAGAGCAAGGTGCTTGCTTTCTCATTCACTCACTCATTCACTCGCCAGGCAAGTATCGACCTTGGCCCATTCTGCTGCAGTAGTTACAACTATGAATGAAGATCCGTAGATGAGACTCAGAGAGTCCTTTGTTTGGCTCAACATACGCCAAGCAGGCAAAAATGAAAGACAATCAAAATACCTCTGTCATTTTCTGGCCTCTGCAATTCAGTAGTAGAATGTCCTGAAGAGCATCTTGGGAAAAGTGTGTTTTGTCTTGTTTTTTTTGCTTTAGTAACCTTGGAAACCATCAAGAACTCACTTCCTTGAAGGTATTTTTCTTAATATCTAATAGCTTTGTCGAGACAGAATTCATTTACCACACAATCCACCCATTTAAAATATACAATTAATGGTTTTTAGTATATTCACAGAGTTGTGCAACCATCACCACTATCAATTTTGGAACATTTTCATCACCCCAAAAAGAAACCCCATTCCCCTTAGCCATCACCTCCAGTCCCTGTCCCCCGCCACAGGAAACCCCTCATCCACTTTCTGTCTCTGTGGATTTGCCTAGTCTGGACATTGGACGTGAATGCTGTGATCTCCTTAAGGTTCTTGGATCTTTAGTAGAAAGACATGAATGTGGGAACAGAAACTGCTTAGTGTCTCAAGAAAAGACACCTTCATCATTCTTTTTTTTCTCAACTTTATGAAAACTCTCAACTGTACAGAAATGTTCAAAGAATTTTACAGCAAGCACCCGTTCACCCATCACCTACCTTCTACCACTTTATTCTGCTTGCTTTATCTCAAACCTACCCATCTATCCCACGGATCCCCACCCTTGTGTGGGTTCTCAAGGGAGCAACTTCCAACCTTCCTATATCAAGAAGGAAAAATACTCAATTTTGCAAAATAAAATGTTAGTATATGAGATTTTAAAAGCCAAGAATGTTAGTAAATTGACATTAGAGACTCTGAAAGACGAAAGTATGTTCAAATGATGAAGAAGGCTTAGAATAGTTATCCAAGAAAGTCTGTGTTTGGGACATGAGGCCCGAGGACTGACCAGGTTTGGGAATGAAAAAATCCCTTGAAGGGACCAGCTGGCATCCCAGCTTGACAGCAAGGCAGGGAGAGCCGGGGAGTGAACCAAATGGTTTCAGAAGACAGCAGCCTTTTCCTGTCGTCTGCTAATTTGCCCACTGTTTGGGGGGTTCAAGGGTTTAGTTTGTGTCAATTTTGACTCATGCCTTTGGAGGGAAGAATTAGGAAGCGCCTGAGGGAAGGTGCTGTTCTTTTTCTCTTGTGCAGCAAAAGCTTTTTAGAAACGTGGCTCTACCCAGAGTCACAGCTCCTCCCCAGAGCAGGACCCCAGCACGCAGCATCACGTGCTCAGATGCCGTGGGCTGTGGTCTGGGTGGGCAGGAAGAGACAAGGTGTGTGAAAAGAGGGGTCGGGACATCGGGCAGCCACTGGAACCGCACACCACTCACTCTGCCTCTGGAGCCCATCCTGGACCTCGGGGGTTAAGTCCTTGTTGCACAACAGGAGCCCGGGGAGAAGGTGCCTGCTCTCACCCACCGGCCCTGCAAGCCTGTGTGTGCATGCATGGTGGGACTCAAGGAGGGGCGGGTGACACTGGGCTGGGGGCGGTTTGTGAAGACACACTTAATTTGTGTTCCTATGACGTGAGGAGAAAAGGTCTTGGCGAACAGCTCAATAGCTCCCACCGATATGCACAAGTTGATTCTTTTTAATAAGTGGACTAGCCTTGATATAAACTATATTAAGGCTTCTATCAGAACAGGAGTTCAAAATGCTCATCTTAGTAATTTACTCAACAGTCACAGTGTTTACCAAATGCCGGTAGATGCCTGGGGAGAAGAGAAAGCAAAGACATGTGTCTCTCGGCCCTCAAAGAACTCTGTCCAGTGGGGGAAACACAGAATTATGACATGTCATTTTTATTGTCCATACATTTATGTATTAGATTGGGCCACATGAAATTGCTGATATTTGGCGGGTTTTGACCAATAAAATGACAACTTCATGATTCAACCTCGTATTTATATAGTATTGTATTAGTTTGCTGGGGCTACCATAACAAAATACCGCAGACTGGGGGCTTGAACAACAGAAATTTGTTTCTCACAGTTCTGGAAGCTGGAAGTCCATGATCAAGGGTCTGGCCCATTTGGTCTCTGGTGACAGCCCTTTTCCTGGCTTGTAGATAGCCACCTTCTCACTATGTCCTCTCGTGGTCTTTCCTCGGTGCATGCACCCTTCGAGGGAGAGAGAGAGACAGACAGACAGACAGACAGACAGACAGGCAGGCAGAGAGCACTCTCTGGTTTCTCTTCTTATAAGAACAGAGCCCCATCCTTATGACCTCATTTAACCTTAATTACCACCTTAGAGGCTTCATCTCCAAATACAGCCACACAGGGGTTAGGGCTTCAAGATTTGAATTTGGGGGGCACCTAAATATTAAATCCATAAGAAATATGTAATGAATACATCGTATATGTATATGTATATATACCATATATAGTGTTATATATCATACATATTTCATAATACATATATGTAATACAGATGCACACACCGGTGTTTATACCATACACACACTCATTGTATATCTATATCTATATATCTATATCTATATCTATATCTATATAGATATATATATCTATATATATATAGATATATATATATATCTATATAGATATAGATATAGATATAGATATAGATATAGATATAGATATATAGATATATATATATGTATAGATATAGATATAGATATAGATATAGTGAATATACCATCTACAGCAGGAGGGTTGCACAGAGGAGAGAAACACTGACTTTGCCAAGAGGGAAATGGAGATGTGGGGATGCAAAGGAAGACATCTTTATATTATTAGTTTTTTTATTCCAAAAAAAAAATCTTTTTGCAAAAGGACTACAGGCTTTAGAAATTTAGAAATTCTGATAAAGAAAAATAAGAAAGATGTAAATGTCACTAGCCAGACATAGACACAACTACTGTTAAGGCCTAGATCAGCCAGTGAGGTGCCACAGTTAAGAACGCAGGTTCTGGGGCTGGACGGCTCCATCACCTGCCAGCTGTGTGACTGGAGCAGATTGCTTAGCCCCTCTGTGCCTCCAGATCCTCATCTATGCAATGGGGCAGTAACACCGACACCATGAGACTTTTGTGAGAGTTAAATGAGCTGACACACAGCTAGTTTAGGAAGTTTCTGGCACAAAATAAGCACTCAATAAATGTTATCTACCATTTTATTATTGTTATTATCATCAGTGTCATTATTATTACTATGACTGCCACTGACATTCCTTTCCAAGGTATTTTCTCAGCCAGGATGGCAAATGGGTTGGGATCATGTTGCCAAGCCCCGTGAGTAAGAATTGGCACAGAGGGTAGGGTGTGGAGAGGGGTTTTGAAGCTGACCTTGTGCTCAGAAGGAAAGACAGCCTCATCAGTTACCAACGTCTGTGAGAAGGGGGCGGCGAGCGTGCCACATGTTTGCCTATGCGCCCTCTGTCCTGTACACACACCTGTGCACTAGGTGGGTACAGCTCTCATCTGCCATCTTCCCTTCATGTGCATAGTCCTCTTGCCAGGTTGTGTCTATCACGGTTTTTAATGTCTACTTAGTGTTTCTTTATCTGGATAACTACTGGCTTTCAATAGATAGTTACCTGGTATTTTTTAAAAGTTTTCTATAATAAATAGTGAGGGAGGGAACATTCTTATAGCTAAATATTTCCGCCAAACAAGTTTGAGTAATGCTTTATTGTGAGGCCTTGTCTCAGATATTTACAGTGTGAATCTGCATATTCAAGTCTCTGAGAAATCCTGCAAAGGAGGGAAACCTTTGATTTGACTAACCCAGCACTCCCCAGTTTTGGAAACTGCTCACTTTAACTATTTCTTTAGGCTAAATATTTAGAAGAGGAATTTCTGGATCAACGAATATGTACAGTTTTAAGGGATTTTCATTGATTTCCCTCCAGAATGTTGTTTTAAGAATTGATGAACTTAGAGACGCTCTCTCCTTCTGGGCTAAGCTGAGGCTTTCTCTTAATCACAATTAGATGAAAACTTCAAGACACTAAAAGCATACGTGATGTTCTTTTAAAAAATTCAAACAATCAAGGTGAGCGCAAAAAATTACGTGGGTTCTTTTTGGGTCTTCTGGGAAGGCAGTTTAGAGGAGGTTGATTCAACCAGAAAATATAAATTTTCCTTTTTAGATTTCAGACAGGAAAACATGTAAAGTGAGTAAAATTCTCTTATATGGACTATCGCAGGGGGTCATGGGAGATTTAAATACTGCATGACATGTCATGGACACTCAAGAAATGCCCATTGTAAATGCTACTTCTGATGTAAAACAACGAGGCTCAAAGTACATGCTTTGGTTGGATCAACTGCTCTTCCTATATTCCACCTCGATGCAACCATCCTGGCATGTTTATTTGTTGAGTAAATACTTGCTCAACTGACACCATAAGCTGGGCCCGAACTAGGCCCTGAGGACAACAGCAAACAAGACTTCGTCCTCTTGTAGAGCTTACATGCCAGTGGGGACATAGGCAGTGAACCAGGAAATGAAGACATAACCACACGACCCGGGTAATTACAGAGTGCAGCACGTGCCAACAGGAAAGCAAACAGTGTGATGGGCTGGAGAGTCACTGGGAGAGGCCACTTAGATGGGCTGGTTAGGGGGCAGGTGACATTTGAACTGAGGTCCAAAGGGTGATAATGAACAGCCAAGCAAAGACCTGGGGAACTGAATTCCCTGCAGAAACCCACAGCTAATACAAAGGCTGGGAGGATGAAGGGCCTGGGGGTTTGAGTCTGGGGAGCAGGATGAGTCAATAGTGGGGAGGTAAGCAAGTGGACACAGCAGGCGTCCTCATGTAGCTGGAAGTTCAGAGACCCAGAATGTCAGCTCCCTTGTCAAAGGCTCTGTGCCTCGACACGCCTGACCACACCAGAGCACCAAACCCATCTGCCTTCCATGTGGGTCAGGTGCGTGGCTGTCCTCACACAGCCCTGCAGATCCCTGGGGATATCGACTCCTTGGAATTTGGTAGGTCATCCTCCCATTTGCTTTTCACACATTGATGTTTGCTCATTCACTCTCCCATCTGTTCTGTTTGCCCATCCTTGACCAAGGCTTCTGATGGGCCAGACACGTGACTAGTCACTGGATATAGGAAGAGAGGAAAACAGTCCCTCCCCTGGGCACTCACCACTATGCCAAGTACAATATCAGATGATAAATGCCCTTGAAGGTAAGCATCAGGAGGGCAGAGAGCTTCCTGCCGTGTTCGCTGAAATCTCCCCAGACCCTAGCAGAGCACTGGGCACACAGCAGGTGTTCAGAAACTGTGTATTGAGTGAATGTATGAAATCAACACCCAGGGCTGAGACGTGTGGTTCTGAGCGCTCTGGTAGGAAATAGCCTGCCACCTCCTTCCCACAGAGGAGCCAGTAGAATCACCTGTTGGGTGCTGGCTCTTCTAGACTGTGAGCCACACCAAGGACACTGGAAATGTGCTCCCAGGTGAGGTCTCTCCAGATGAAGCCCAGATTCTCTCGGCTCCCAAGAACCGTGCAGCTCTCCCCATAGCCCGGCCTCCGTAAGGAACAGTGTCTCTGGATCACTCAATGCTTGGACTCCACCAGAGGGAGAAGGCCCGTCACCTAAGCCAAGCACAGCTGCCTGTAGGAACCTCCTCCATGGCAGCTTGCCAGGCGGTGTTCGCTGACCTTCAAGGCACAATGCAGGGCTTAGCCATCCATCTTGCTGCATTCCCCGTGGCAGCTGGCCTCATCCATCGACTTCTTCTCCAAAGCGCCAATACCTCTGCTCTGCTTGGTCTGAGCTGGGCTCAAAGACGCAGGAGCAAAGGCCATGGCATGTCAATTCATCACCCAATAAAAATAAACTCTGAGAACAAATCCAGAGGAGTTGATTAACTTTCCCATGCTGGTCTTCTGACATCCTGGTTTGCTCTCCCAGTGAGCATGTTTCTTCAACCCGCCCTGGGAAACTGAGCACCTGGCCCGGACACCACCATGCCCATGGTTTAAGTAGACAAAAGCTGAACTTGACCTGCAAGATGCACAGCCCTGAGATCTGGGCCACATATCGTGGAGGGCCTTGTCCCTCTAAAACTCTGAAACACTAAGACTATTTTACTTTATTTTATTTTGCTTTTCAGCCTTGTAACAAGTGTTATTAAAGTTTGGTAATGACTGACCAAATGGGAATAATGGGTGATGATGGCCTCATGAGAGCACCCACATGCACGCAGGGCAAGGAAGAAATCCAAGCCTGTCCCAGAAATCAGAGAAAGAGAGGCTGCTTTTGTCTGACGTTGGCCAAGTCTCCCAAAGTGAGTGTCTAGGGATCCCAGGCCCCCAGATCCTGTGCTCTGTCCCCCTCCTTGCTTGCATGATGGTGTTCTGGGATACCTGCATACACTGCCTCCAATCACCAGCCAGGGGTGCTAGGGCCAGGCCTAGCTTCTGCCCTGCCCTGGCCCAGGAGATGGGCTCACAGGACAAAGGCAGGCTGAGGGACGGCAGGTACCATTAGCCTCCTTGGGGGCAGGAGGGGGATCCCTGGGGAGCAGCTGCAGGGCCCTGGGTAGGCATGGGGCCTGGGCCACAGGCAAACCTTGACTGAAACTCCTAAATAATTAGACCTATGGAACATGGACCTTCCATGTTTGCCCTCCTGCCCTGGGCCTGGGAATGTCAAGGATGGGTCCACAAGCAGCCACTGAAACCTGTATTCCCATCACACAGCCTGAATGTCACCTGATGGGATATTAAAGTGGAAATCTCCTTTTAACGTGCCTGATAAGACAGCAAAGTCCTGTCATTGTAGTAGAAATGCTCATAAAGCGAAGGCGCTTGTTTGAGCGCTGAGTGGAGGCTGGTGTTGAGATCTGGGCCTTTACTTCTAACCATCAGCAAACACGTGGAGATTTCCCAGGAAAAAGTAGCGGGTTCTAGAGCTGGGTTAGCAGGTCTTTATTTCCTCCTGAGGATGTTTTTGGCACGTGGTGAGACGAGGTCTCGGCCGTCCTGGGAGGAGGCCTGTGGGTAATGTCATGGGGCAGGTCTCAGCTTGGGGCTCAGAACCCCACAGTCCTGTCTCCACACCTTTGCCCAGCTCACTGCTGCAAATCAGGAATCCTTCCAGAACAGGGACCACCCATGGGCCTTATCTGAAGAAGACAGGGAGCAGAAAAGGGCCACTGACAATGAATTGATTTAAAGTGGGGACCAAAATCAACTCAAAACTAAAAAAAGATTTGATTGAGATCTTATTCTGGTAAAAAATAAATGATAAAAATAAGTTTGTTTCTAAGTTTGTTTTAACCCCAACCAGAAGCTATTCTCCAAGTGGGCATGGATAAACCAAGGATCTTTTTGCTTTTGACATCACTTTTCCAACAACATCCCGTGACAGCACATGCTACGCTTCACGCTCAACTTGCGTGGCACATTTATGAAGATGTGGTCCTCCAAAGCCATTCAAGGGCCTCTCCTTATCGTTTGCTACCCAAGTCACTCTTTTTTTGAGGCCCCTATAAACTCCCTCGCCTCCCTTTTTCCATCCTTGACTGGCTTCTCTCTGCTGCATCCTCACTAGTCCTGGTTTCCTTAGGTCTCTACACTGGTCCAACATCGCTTTGAGCCTCCTCCTGGGACCTGCATCTTTTGGAGATTGACAGTTGTACTCTGTGCTGCATTTGTGCTGTATTTGGGTGGTTCCAGTCACTGTGAGGCTGACTGACAAAGTCTGCCGTCCAGAGTTAAGCAGGTGGGATGTTAGAGATAATTACAGACGTAGCCAGGAGTTCATTCCTGAGGTCACCAGTGGAATACTCAGAGGATGAGCAGTCCTCGCAGGTCCTGTGCATATTTGCATTCTCAGACCCAGGAACACGTGAAAGCAAGATGAATCTTCATGGAATGAGCAACTGAGTGAACAAATGGGCGAATAGCCTCACACCAAGGAAAGCTTACGTTCTACCAACTCATACCAAATTCCAAGTCCTCCTGTTCATTTCTGAGCGCAATTTCTAATGCTTCGGAAAACCACCCAACGTAGATATGCAGATGTGAGAAATTTAACCCTGACCCTGACAGTGCATGTAGGAGGAGCCAGGCTTGGTCATTAATAAAGAAATTAATAATGATAATGATCATTAATAACGAAGACCATCTTCTGGTTGCATTTTTAAAGCATCTGTTTAATACTTTCTCCTTATACTTGAAGACGTTAATTCATGTTCTTATCAAAAGTTGACAAGTGTGTTGTTGGATTTCAGAAATCTGACGGTTTCTCAAGTCTCAGCCTGTTATTGAGAAGAGCTGTATATTTAGTTACTTTATCAGGGTCCAGGTTGCCCGACTTTTCTGACATTGTTAAATCCGTGGCTTCACACATTGATTCTGTTTTTCTATATTTCTCTGTATTTCTTTGAGATCAATTTGGCCTGAGCAATAATGAGAAGCCCCCTTAGAGACGTTGATAAGCAGCGCTCCGAGGACATTTCTTCCTTTTTTTTAATAACCGCCACATCCGTGTAGGTTTCAAGGGCACGGTGGGAGGCTTCATAAGTAATCTTTGGAAATAAGTTTGCAATAAGGGGGATGAGGCCCAGACTAGAAAGAGCCTGGTCACAGCCAAGTCCTGTCACAGACACAAAAAGGTCCTATCACAGCCGTTGTAAGGACACCCTCGGTAAATTACAACACAGGATCAATGGCCTCTAACAAGACAGCAAGCGTGACCTTTGCTGGAGAAGCGAGGAGCAGACTCGCCTTGCCTGGAACAGGTGGTGAGAGGATGTTTAGAGATGATGCGTGCGATCGCGGGCAAGTGGCTGGTGCCTGGGAAATGTCAGCTCCCTTCTGTGTGGCAGGAGGGCCCGGCGGAGGCAGGGCGCACACAGCTGAGGACAGGTCAGGAGTCCAGGAAAGGGTTTTTCTGCAGACACACCCCAGATTCATGACAACCACGTGCACAGTCGGTAGCATGTTTGCTGGGGCTCGCCCCTTTCTCTCCCACTAGTGAAAGCAGAAAGCGACTAACAGCGGCTATCTTTTAAAGCCAATCATCTTCAGACCTCAGTTATTACTGATACCTCCATCGCAACTGAGCAGTTCCTCCCAGTGCTTAGTCTCTAAGTTTGACTTAGGAGTTGTCAATACCAATAACAGCCTTCCAATAAAAGAACCGTTTAAGCCAATATTATTTGAGAATTTCTCGTGATGAGGATATTAAATTCACACATATGTGCTATACTATATTAAATGTTTCTCAAATATGTATGATTATTTTATAAATAGAAATATGATTTTAAGAAAGTGTTATATCAATTTAATAGTTTGGGGGATTTTTTTAAGAAATGTTACCATTCTGCAGATTCCCTGCATAATCGCCCCCAAGGAAAGCCCAACCACAGGACATGGGCCCCAGGTTTCAGCTCCAGGTTTGATTATTATGGGTAGAATGGTGGATCTCAAGCTTTGGTGAACCAGAGCCACCCGGAGAACGTGGTAAAAATGAAAAGGCCTTATCATATTCAACAAGCCTGGTAAATTGGAGAACAAATGGCACAGAAATATTACCAACCCTCATGGGCTACTTTCAAGGCAAACAAAAAATAGAGACTATGTTGAGGAAACAGAGAGATCTGCATCGGAACCACAGTTCGGGTTAAAAGCTGAGTAACTTGGGCAAGCTACTGGCCCACTCTGATCCTTTGTTTCCTCATCTGTAAAATGGGGGTGATAATATCTACCCCCTAGGTTGATGTGGCAATGACATGCAATAATGTATACATATCATGTGGCACCTCCTTGGTGCTCAATGAATATGTGCTTCCAGTTCTAGATACAACAGAAAGTAAATACTAAAAACTAGAAAAGCCTTCCTTGCACAGGATGTGCTATATGAGGGAAACTGCCTTTGCCGCCCTTATCAGGAGTGTAACTCAATAACCATTTGTGCGATTACTGATTAATATCCTTTCTCCCTGCTGGAGAGTGAGTTCCAGCAAAGCAAGGAATCCACCGCTGCCCCCCTGCACCACAGTCCGTGCCTGGCACACGAGACCCTCAGTCAATATGTATTCAAAATGGGCGAGTGAACAGTACAGTCGCATTAAAACCATAAACATGCACAAATATACCCATACATAGGCTAGAAGCCTCTAGACCAACAGTGCTTTTCTGGAGGTATTTGAGGGTGATTTTAATTTTCTCCTTTTTACTTATCTGTGTTGCCTGAATTTTCTGCAATGAACACGGGAGACCTAATCAGCATGTCCTTAGGTAAACGTGGGAGGGTTGAAGCCAGCTCCCACCTTGCCTACAGAACAGGTTCCTTCGTGATCTCCAGTCTCCTCGAGGGTTTTGATATGTGGTCTCTAGAATTAAAATGGTTTTAGGAGAAACAGAATTAAACGATTTCTAAAAATAAGTAGAATTTCTTTTGATCTACCGGCTTCCTTGTTCTGATCATGAAGCATGCAGAAAAGAACTAACACAGTGGGCCTGAGACTGCCGTCCCCAGAGAGGCCTGCCTGCAAGAGTGGCCCTCGGCTGATGTCTGGAAACGTGGATTTCTGGAGGGTCCCCACCACCCTAACTGATAAGGATGTCTCACTGTGCCCAAAGTGTTTGTGCAAACAAGTATGGTTTATGCTGAACACTTGCTTTCCTTCTGGAATTTTGCTACATGCCAGGCAGAGGGTGCCTACTTGGCCAGCCCCCAATAAAACCCTGGGCATTGAGTCCCCATTGAGCTTCCCTGGTAGATAGACAACGCTTCACACGTGTTGTCACAACTCGTCGCTGGAGGAATTAAAAGGCCTTCTGTGTGACTCCACTGGGACAAGACTCCAGAAGCTTGTGCCTGGTCTCCCCCAGACTTCGCCCCAGGAGCCTGTTTCCTTTGCTGATCTTGCTCTGCATCCTCTCCCTGTGATAAATCTTAGCCATGAGCATGACTGTGTCCTGAGTCCTGTAGGCCCCCTAGTGAATCACTGCCCCTGGGCGTGGTCTTTGGGACCCTGACACACAGTCTAAGCTGACCAAGCCCCTAGTTGGCAGCATATGTGAGGTCTGAGCCCACTGAAAGAACATCGAGAGTCACATTTAGGTGGGAGCTTAGCTGTCATAAGTGATGGTCTAGTGGCCCTTTTGAAACAGAGGGTTGTCCATGGGGAAGGGATGGAGGGGCACCTCAGGACAGAATTCCTTTAGAATTCTGGGTCACCAGGATATGGGTCAGTCAAAACATGTTGAAGAAGGCTTGGGTTATCATTGATTCGTTCAACAACTGAGTATCTACTTGGTGTGTGCCAGGCACTCTTCTAAGGACTAGGGACGGAGGGTTGAATGAGATAGATGAGGTCACTGTCCCAAGGAGCTGACGCTCTAAGTTGGGAAGCTGGCAAGGTAAGGAGACAGACTTCAGACAGGGCAATCAGCAGTGGTCTCTCCAGGGATCACCAGGGATCTTCAGGTGAGATCTCAACGATGAGACCCCATGTGGAAATCTAAGTGGCTAGGTTCCATGAGGCACACGGAAAATCTTGAGATTGGAATGAACTTGGTATTTTCAAAGAATGAAAGGAAGGCCAGCGTGTCTACAGCTTAGGGACGGTGAGGTAAGAGGTACAAAATGAGGGTGGAGTATTAGGAAGGACCTTGGAGACATGGTCAGGAGTCTGGATTTTATTCTATGCCCAATGGGAAGTCATTGGAGGATTCTAAGCAAGGGCTCACCCAAGATGATATAAAATTGAAAATGATCGATTTTTATTGGCTGCTCTTTGGAGAATGGGTTGTAGCTAGTAGAAGAGAAGCAGAGACTCAGGTGCAGTGCAGTGGTCCAAGCCAAAGATGATCCCTAGTGTCTCACCTCCTGTGTCCCATGACAGATCAGAGATAATGGACTCCCACCAAACCTACCTTGTTCACTGCAGAGGTGGAAGGTGATCTCCTTAGAAGTACCTGGGCATTGCTTGTTGTCATGGTAGGGGTCAGAATATCTGGAAGGAACCAACGAAGCCTTTGGTCCACGTGCCATCAGAAGATGGCAGTTGTCAAGAGAGTGTGATGGTCAGAATTGTAATCTTGTAAAGCCTCATGCAGGATGACCACGGGATTCCAACAGGGGCTCTGGGATGCCTGGGAGGTGGGTGACCAGAGTAGGGTCTAGAGGTGTCAAAGGTCCTCCCTTGTCCCCAGCTGTTATTGAGCCATGGAAGGTCATGGCCCCACGCCAGGCTAGCAAACTCCATCCTCATCTTCCCAACCCTAAGAGGTCCTGCCCAGGCTACTCACTGGGCAGAAATTCCTGTCCACATCTGCTGGTTGTGGCGTCGCCCCATCGCTCAGAAGACCTTCCTGTTACTGAGACTTTCTTTGGTTCTGGTTCTCTGGGAGAGGGAGAAAACACTGCCCTACCGCTCTCCACAACCCCTGAACTGTGATGGGCTGTGGCTGGCTGACTGAACTAGGATTCTGGAATTCACTGGCCCTTCAATCTCTCCTGTCTATTTTGTCAGAAGATTTTCCCTTTCCTGTATACTCAGAGCCCTAGCTACACGAGCTATTTTAAAACAATGTATTTCCTTCAGCTGGGAATTCTATAACTTTCTAGTTCTGTTTCTAAATAAAGCGGTTGATTTGAATCACCCAAGCAGGTATTTCATCTAACACAGGGGGCCCGTTGGGCTGGAATTAAGTGGGGAGCTGAGTATACGCCTACTGTTTCCTTTCTTCCCTGTGGTTTTACGAGATTGTTTGCTTCCTTCAATAGGAATACTTCGTCAGTAGGAATATAAAATTACTCTGTATTTCCCCTGTCTTAGTTTTCATTTTCCAAGCTCTCATAGTCTTTCCCATCCTTACTGACTCCTCTTGGAGAATGGGCTGCAGTTAGGCTGATATGTCAGTCCAAAAAATCCAACCCTCCCTATAATATGTGACATCAACCAGGATATTTCTGATGGTTCCCTGTTTAGAGTTTGTTCTAGACCCGCTCCTCTTGCTGTAGTTTAACTACAAAGCCCTCGGGATCTTGGTCTGGTTCCCTCTGACACCAATCCCAACCCACATCCTCTCCCCAATGTAACCCATACTACCAGTTTGTCAATAGACACCCTGAACTCACTTCATGCATTTACTATATTCTAATGTGCTCAAGGGTCAAAAGGCATCAGAAAGATACCCAACTTATTTTTTTCCCAAACGGATAATGAGCCAGCACAATTTATTGAATGGTCTAGCTTTTCCAAACAATCCAACATGCCATCTATATCAAATAGTAAATTTCCAAACATATATATGGATATACATATATGTAATTATATATAAAATATCTATCCAGATAGGTAGAGAAATAGATTGATAGATCTCTATTTATCTAATATATATTAGATATTTATTATATTAGCTCTATCTCTGTCTATAAACTTGCGCATTTCTAGAGCTCTATCATATGGCATTGACCCATTTGGCTACTCCTGTACTGATAGCGCTGTATTCCTTTGTAACGTTTTTACATCTGAAATGAAAGGAAGCCTATGCTAATCCATGTGGTTTGGGTATCTATGCTGAACAAACATGGCTCCCCTACATTGCAGAAAGAAAGTGAACTCAAAGAAGCTTGCAGAAGGGACTTGCCAAACCTTTGAGTCTCTTCCTCCTTCCCACCACTACCAGGGCCCCGTGATGGCCCAGCCGGCAGCCCCGGCTCTGAAAGTCAACTGGCCCTGGCCGCTTCCTTCCTTCCCTGTATGGCTGGGACCCCGCTGACAGTGAGGCTGCTTCCCAGGAGGGCGCAGGGCCGGAGCGCCAGTTAGATGCCCACATCCCCACTTCCCTCCCCGTGATCCTGCTAATCAGCCTGCCCTGCATCTCCTGACACGACGCTGGGAAAAGGCCAAGCCTTGGCAACCACTCGAGCAGCTCCTGGGAAGCTACATTACAGACTGAAATGAGTCCTGTTTTTAATTTGATTTTTCTTCCCCTGTAACAAGCAAAGTTCACATTACAGATAAATTGCCCGGAAATTCCAATTTAATAAGGCATATGCATTTTTCAGGCCTAGAAGCACAAAAAAACATCTTGCAGGCTGGTATTTTTACACCAAAAGGTTTATTTAAAAGACAGCTTTGAAAATGTCAGAAATTTACATAGAACGCCTGGCCGGTTGGTCAAAAGGTCTGATTTGACAAAAAGGCCCATCAGCCAGGAAGTGGACGAGCAGGCTGGTCGGTGGTCTTGAGCTGTTTTCCCCTCTGGGAAGGAAGCTCTGGGGTTGGAAAGGATCACACCTCCATCTGGGTCTCCCCCCAGCTCTCACCCAGCTCTTAGTTTGAGGGGCGGGCACAGCGCTGGGACTTGCGTGTGCTCAGTAAATGCAGCGTCCCCGTCCTCCTCTCTCCACGGCTGTGATTCTGAGTAGAAGCTGCAAGCTGGGCATCAGAGACATCTGGGACACAGGCGTACCTCCCCAAGGTCTCCGATGGGAAGAGGCACCAAATAAAATGCATCAACGAATAGAAGGAAATAAAGGGCCCTGTGGAAACACAGTTAAATAGCACAGCTATAGATAGCTGATTATTTTTTAAGGAAAAAATACAGTGCAGTGTTATCCTGTAAACCACTCAAGCCCTTGCTCTCGCTGGGAGTGTGGTGCACACAGGCCTGCCCGCTCTGGGCATTGTTTTTAGGGGACAGCTTCTGAGTCAATGCCTGTAAGCTTTTTAGGGAATATCACTGCTCCTTATACCAGAGAAGAAGCAAACATGTTCATTGTTCTGCAAGACTGTAGCATCGTAAGACCAAAATAATGACACAGGGAGAAACAAAGAGTATTCTCTGCCAATGTGAAAAGCTAGATTACTTAATTCCATTTTTATTTATATTCTAAACTCTGAGTTGAGTAATCAGGGAATAAAATACGGTCCATTTAAATTTTTCATTATTTCAAATATGTTGAACCACCTCAAATCACTCCTGGATCAACCGTGAACTTGTTACCTGATAAGATGGGAAACAAATGTTACCTTTCTTTGCATTTTCCATTTCCGTAATTGTTGCAACTGGAAGAGAAAAGATGCGATAACGTTTACTGGGCAGCCACTGGCACACTACCCACCCGTGGGGACGCCCACACCCGGTCCTGGGCATGAGCAGCAGACCGCATCCTGGTTAAGGCCTACGCTGTACTGAATTCCAGATCTGCCGCTTCCAGCTGTGTTGCTTTTGGCAAGTTTCTAAGCATCTCTGAATCTTGGTTCTCTCATCTTTAAAACGCGGATGATACCAACTTCCTCAGCTTGTTGTGAATCGCAAAAATAACTGGGGTGCTGACTGTGCAGTGTGTAGCACAGAGCCAGGCACAGTCAGCACACAGCAGTACAGCCAAATTTAACCTCATCCTGACGTTAAGAAGCCCCGAGTTTCGCGAGGGCAGCAGACCTACAAGGGCCCATATTACTCTCCGAAAGCATTTTAATCCATGCATGTGCCCGGCAAGGACCTAGAGGAGGGCGCGACTAATTCTAACTGGGGACTCATACAGGGTGACGGAGAGGAGACGTTTCAGCGGGTCTTGGAAGAAAGTAGGAGTTTGCCAGGTGGAAGCATAAATTACTATTGAAATGAAAGTCTGGTGTTTTTAAAGCAGTTCATTCTCATGAGTAATACATTTCTTCTGTTTTTAAGAAATATGGAAACGATAATTGAGGCGGCAAGGGAGTGTGGGAAGACCCGTTAGCCTCATTCATTCTCTCCATCTGTCCCCGTCACTGTGTCAGCTTCAGAATGTTGTCTCCCCAGGGCTCCGCTGAGGCGGATGTTTCCAAAACATTCCGCGGAATGTGCGGATCACAGAAAAAGAGGGCACAGAGGACTTGGCCCCAGCGGACCACTAACACACACGGTGGCAGTCTGACCCTGATGACAGCACCCACACGCAGGGCTGTGCACGGAGCCCCGCACTGGGTGTCAGGCCTCCTTATGCCCTCACAGCCCCGCATGATGTCACTAGGATTATCCCCACCTCACAGAGGAGGAAACAGAGACACAGAAGTAGCTCGCCCAAGGTCGCATAGTTAGAATCCAGTCTTTTCCACACCAGTGTCCATGCTTTTCACTCTCGTGTGATGCTGTCAATATGGATGGCTGGGCAGAGCCGGCTGAGAGGTTAGGAGCAGGGCTCTCGCACCAGACAGCCAGGGTTCAAATCCCACCAGTGACACGTACTAGCTGTTGACCTTGGTGAAGGGCACTCATCTCTCTGGGTGGTTTTGTTTTGTTGTGTTTTTGCATTGGAATAATATTTATTTTTTCCTTGGCAAAAAGTCAAGTGCTACATTTTTTAAAACAAAACAAAACATCCTACTTATCTCTGTTTAAAATATACAAGTCGGTTTAAAATGGTAGAAGTTCTGTGAGAACTAAGAAATCTACAGCCTTTGGTTTAATAATAGAAAAAAATTAAGACAATTAAAAGACCTGTAGCGTCCCACATCCTCTCAGTTTCCTCATCTGTAAAATGGGAATAATAATATTCTTGACCCCTCAGGGTTTAGGTGAGGGCTGAAAGAGTAGATACAGGAAGCTCTTAGAACAGTGCCTGGCTCATAGCAAATGCCCACTTTCATGCGGGATGCTGCTGCTGTTGACACTGCTATTAGTAAATGGGTGCTGCGCCCCGGAGTCTGTTATAGGAAAGAGCAGACCGATGCCTCCTAGGGAGCATCAGCAGGGCCTCTCCCTGGTGTGGTCCTGCAGTCCAGGGTCTGGCTCATCTATTTGCAGGATGAAAACTTAATTTGATTGGTGCACACAGAGGTGTTCAGGTCTGTTCACATGACCCAAATTGACAAAGGACTGATATAAACCAGAGTGCCTCTCTATGAATTAAAATGAGAATGCTGTCAGAGGGTCTGTCAGGGCCTATCAGAAGCCCCACATGTCCAGGGGTTGATGCTGAGGCTGCAGCAGAGAGAGCCTGGGAGCAAGCAGAGGGTCTCCCTAGCTGATGGCCAAGTAGGGACCACGGGTGCAGAGCTGCCTGTCTTGGTGCAGAGCTGCCTGTCTTGGTGCAGCTGGGATCCGCCTGAAGGCTCCTGGCAGCTTCCCAGATGCCCATTCCCTTTGATGGCCAGCGGTTTCTTACTCCCCAGGTCCCCTTAGGGACCCAGGCCGACCAGCCCTCCTTTCAGTGACCACAGCCTCCCTCCGGACACAATCACGTTGCAACCCCCCCAAGATTACCTCCAAGTCAGAGACAGGGAACCTGGGCGGCTGCCTTCTCGTTGGCCACATGTCTGTGGACAACCCCATGAGTTTCACCTACAGGTGAATAATCCAGCCCATTACACTTCCATCCATCCGAATTCTACCCTTAGGGATAATTTTTTCTCAAAATTCGAGAAATATCTTCTAACCACCCACCAATAAGTTAGCTGGGAAGTGGCTTAGCGTAGGGGTTCAGAACGGGGGTCAGACAGCCTGGGCCCACGTCCTGATTCAACGACCTTAGTAGCTATGTGGTTTGTGCCTCAGTTTCCTCATCTGTCGGTGGGGATATTATACCTACAGTATTAATTTCCTATTGCCACTGTAACAAATTACTACAAACCTGTTGGCTAGAAATTTATTCTTCCCTAGTTCTAGAAGCCAGAAGTCCAAAATCAGTCTCACAGGGCCCAAATCAAGGTGTCAGCAGGGCCACCCTCCCTCTGGAGGCTCCAGGGGAGAATCTTTCCTTTTCTCTTGCAGCTCCTGGTGGCTTCCTTGGCTTGTAGCTACATCACTCCAATCTTTGCCTCCGCGATCACAGTGCGTTCTCCTTTCCTGTATGTCTCAGATCTCTTCCCTCTTTTAAGGACACTTGTGATTTAGCCTCCTCTCCTCCCGATAATCCAAAATAGTCCCCTCATCTCAAAATCCCTAACTTAATCAGATCGGCAAAGTCCCTTCTGCCATCTAAGGTGCCATTCCCAGGTTCCCAGGATTAGGATGTGGACATCTTTTCCACTGTGAAGACTAGGATGCTAATTTGCCCTGAGCTCTTCATTTGGAGATTTGCTATTTTGTTGATTAAATCGGGTTTTAAACATTCTTAGAAACTGGCAGTATGAGGCAGAGAGAGTCAACTTCAGCATCTTCACCAGACTGATGAGCTATCAGTTCTCGTGTCTCTTCAGGAGCATTTATTTTAAAGACTGGTGGGGAATGACAGAAAAACACCAGCAAGCATCTTGCTGGCTTAAGTACGAAAGTGACTGGAACACCTGAGATGGGTCACTGGTAGAGTCCCACGTTACCCAAGCGACCCAGTGCAAAGAAATCTGAGTCATGTTCAGTCAGAGTCTCCCTGATAGAGAAGACTTTCATTTCTAACTTTACGCATCTTTGTATTGTTTTAACGTCTTACAATGAACATGTATTATTTTTATAACAACCTCAAAAAATACATTTTAAAATTCTTTGATGGTTTCCTGTTATCCAGAGTCCAAACCCCTTACAACAGTGGTTCAGGTTCTTCATAATCTGGCCCAATCTGTCTCCCCAAACTCATTTACTTTCAGTTTCCCCTGGAGAAGCTATGTTCCCACAACAACCATCTACCTTCTGGTCCCTAATATTTCGTTCATTCAGCAGCTATCTACTGAGTGTTGTCTATGTGCTAAGCAATGTTCTAGGAGCAAACAGATATCCTTGCTCTTGTGGAACTTAGAATCTAGTGAATATCTCTGTCCCATGTGTTAGTTCATGTCGTTCCCTGCTCCTGACTTGTCTGCCCCCTCATTCCCTGACAACATCCTACCCATTCCTCCTGTCTTAATTCAGTTGCTGCATCCTCTGTGAGGTCCCCAGGGTTACCCTCCAACAGAGGTAATGACTTCTTCCCCTAAGCGTCTAGGTGCCCTGCCTGTACCTTCATGACAGCGCTTCTCCCACCTGCTCTGCAGACAAGCTACATCCAAGGTGTAAAAGAAACAAAACTGGACTTGAACTCAGGAGATGGGCTGTGAACTCTGCCTCTGTGAGAGCTGGGCAAATAAGAGCTGCCTCCTCACAGGCTTGTCATGAGGAATAAAGGAGGCACGTGTGCAAAGTTTAGCATGGAACAGGCCCAGGAGGTTAGCCATTACTTTCTGAATGAACAACTGTAACTGTAATGACGGTTTTGGATGTGTGTTAAGAAGTATCTGGCACCTGGCACGGGAGCTTGTGCCCAGCACTCAGTGAATGTTTCTTGAATCTATCTTGAATGTAGTCTGATGTTGTCTGGGGATTTTTTTTCAGGTATGCTGTTTACAAAGACCCAGCAGGCTGGCTGAATATTAACCCCATCAATGGGACTGTTGACACCACAGCCGTGCTGGACCGAGAGTCCCCATTAGTCCACAACAGCGTGTACACTGCCCTCTTCCTAGCAATCGACAGTGGTGAGTAATTTTTTAAATGCTATCCAGTGTATACTTTTCAGTTATAAATATATTTTTACATTTTTTCTGATACATCCAGAGATGTTCTTGGGAAGAATATAAATGTGTGGGAGCAGGGAAAGCGAATGTTTAAATACACAGTGAGTCGGTAATATCCCCAAGTCCTGGAATCTTGGGTCTTTGTCCAGTGGGAGGTCAGAGCAGTGAGCTCACCATGCTCCGTCCCGGGCAGGTGCTGAGGTTAGGAAGCCGCATTGGTGTCCTTCCTCTTGGAGTCACGCTCTCACGTGCAGGGAGAGTTTTCTTACTTAATGCAAATTAAGAGAAAGTCCCAGAGGACATCGCCAGCCCTGACGATTGACCTGTTCCCACAGCCTTTGTCCTCTTATGATTCACTACCATAGAAAGACATCAGGTGCTCTCGGCCAGTAGCTTCCTAATCACAAAACAATTGCCATGCATTCAAAAGCTAGTAAAGCAACATCCACATGCCAGACTGTTCTAGAAGCTGGGGATACAGCAGTGAACAAACAAAAACGACTGTCCTTGTGCAGCTGACACACTTGTGGAGAAAGGAAGAAAACTCAGTAAAGTATATAATATGCTTTTCGGAAAAAGGAAAACATACTATTTGTGTATGAAATAGGGAAACAGGAAAAACAGATAGCAAATGAAAGGGTGCTACGATTTTAACTAGGCAGCCCTGGGGAGCCTCGCTGAAGCAGTGACAGTTGAGTAAAAACATGAAGGAAGTGGGGATGGGAGCCTGAAGTTATAGAGCAAGGAGGCCGGGGGCTGCAGCAGAGAGCATGGGTGGTGTTTGAAGGGCATGGGGATGCAGATCGTGTAGGGCAATGTGGCCCCTACGCCGCCCTTGGCTTTTACTTTGTGTGAAATGGGACACCATTGCCGAGTTCTGAGTAGAGTTCAATGTGCCAGGATCATTCTGCTGCTCTATTGAGATCAGACAGAGGAGACAAGGACAGGTGTAGGGAGACCTCTTAGGAGACTGACGACAATCTAGGCACCATAGAGGCTTGAACCAATAATAGGGGAGGGGCTGAGAAGGGATCAGATTCTGGAGATACTTTCTAGATTTCAGACACAATGCTGACAGGATTTACCATTGGCTGAGATAGGGGCATCTGCGTTGGTTTGGGGGATGCTAAGCTGAAATGTCTATGTGTGAATCACACAGGAAGATGTGCTCTCTGTGTTATTCCTAAAAGCCAGCTGTTCATGGCTCAAGGGTCAATGTGGAGTCCTATATATCAAAGTGGATATTTATAGGGCTCTTTATATGTGCCTTCATTATGTTCAGTGACAGGTCAACTGAGAAGTCCCAGACCCCATCTCTGTATGCTGGGTTCTCACACCCAAATCACGTCAGGGGGCATGTGTCTAAGAAGTGTGCGATCAGCACGGCATACGACAGGCAGAGAGGGCTTCACAATGAAGTCAGCCTTTGAGTTTGGTAGGATTTGGAGAAGTGACAGGGTCAGGAGGTGGAGGCGCCTGAGAGCATAGAGCAGAGGAATCAAAACTAAAAGGAAGTTTGGCACGTGTGAGAAAAAGAAAGAGATGAGTTGTGTCCCCTGTTAGTGAATACATAGAAATCTGTTTGGATGGATATGGAACAGTCATCTCTTCAAAGCATCTCAAAATCCAGACGAGTCATTTGATGGAGCAGGCAGCCAAAAGGTCCCATAAGTTCTTGAGGAAGAAATTGACGTGATGAAATAGCACAGAGACATTCATCAACTGAGCACTGGACCAGACACTGTGCTTGGTCCCGGAGACTCAAAGACGAATAATACATGGTCCTTGTGCTCAGTGAGCTAATGTGTGATTTGGGAAGTTAGGCAAGGAAATAGAAGATCACAATAGAGCATCATAACTCTTTGATGGAACTATGCACAGAGGAGCCCCTGGTCCAGCCTCAGGGGTGATCACGGGGAGCTTCTTGAGGGGATGTCTAAACCAAGTGACAAAGGATTAAGAAAAGGTAATGCATTCTAGTAGAAGGCTGAAATAATATGGATATGTGGGACACTGAAAAGTTGGTCAGCATCACTGGAGGTTAGCATGGTAGGCTCCCTATGTGCAAAGACCAGAGCAGAGAAGTGGGCAGGCACCCAACTGTTCTAAGGGTGGAACTAGGTCTTGTGCTGAATGCCCAGCTCCTGTCACAGTGCCTGACTTAGAGCAGGCACTCACATATCTGTGAAATTGATCATGAAATGCTCTGTATGCTATGCCAAGGAGTTTGACTTGATCGTGTTGCCTCCTTGCCTCCAGAATAAACTTTGTGCTTTCGAAAGATAACTCCTCTGGCCATGTAGAAAACGGATCAGAGGATGAGGAGATATGAAGCAGGGAGCCATTAGAAAGCTGTCACAGAAATCAGGGTCAGAGAAGCGAGAAGCGTGGGCCTAGACTCAAGCAGTGAAGTTTGTTGTGGTGAAGTGAGCCTAGATCTAGGAAATACATTAAAAACCACAGCAGGTGTCTTAGTTGAAGGAGTCAGGGTAGGCCTGGTGGCAATAGAAATGGACCAGAAAGAATGAATCTAAAAAACATCTGGAAGGAAGAAGCAAAACTTTAAAAAAAAAACATACACACACACACATACTAAATATGAAGTAGAGAAAGGTGATACTAAGATTATTAATCTAGAAACCAGGAATGATTATTCCATTAACAGAAACGGATCTGGTTTCAAAGGATTGTTTCCCTGTTGCCTTTATGGGGTGGACGTTGAGATGAGGTCCCCGGAGAAGCTGGCAACACGGGACTGAAAGGGAGGTAAGGAGACTTTTCTTAGGGAGTCACCCACGCAAAAGAGATGAGAACCATCAAACGGGTACGTTCTGCAGAAGGACTAGGTCTAGACAGGAGAGTGAAGGGCATAGACAGTGGGTGACAATAAGCCAAGAATGTGTAAGATGCTGTTCAAATGAAAAGTATCAATTGTGGATCAGCTCAAGTAAAGATTTCAGAGTTCTGTACTGCACAAAATTGTCTGTACTTGTAGAGAAAATTCTCAGCTAAGAAAACCATGGAGGAAGGTTGAAATGCAGCAAATAGTATAGTTGTCTTTGCTTTAGGAAATATTTTATGCAATTATTAATCAAAAAAGATTGGGCTTTTTTGAAGAGCTGGCCCTGTGGCATAGTGGTCAAGTTCGGCACGCTCCACTTCAGCAGCCCAGGTTCACAGGTTCAGATCCCAGGCACGGACCTACACCACTTGTCAGCCATGCTGGGCCAGCGACCCACAGACAAAATAGGAGAGGAAGATTGCACAGATATTATCTCAGGGAGAATCTTCCTCAAGCAAAAAAAGAGGAAGATTGGCAACAGATGTTAGCTCAGGGCAGATCTTCCTCACCAAAAAAAAAAAAAAACTAGAAATGAAGTACACTTTAGTTTATGCCAGAAATGAGAGCCTTCTCTCCAGGTGTAACTGAACAAGCTGCTTATAGACTCTGAGGCTCAGTTTCTCCTTCTATAAAATGAGGAAGATAATCCCTACTTATAAAGTTGACGTGAGAAATGAGAAAGTAAAGTGCTGTGCCCTCTATACTCCCCATCAAAAACCATGGTAAACGTTCAATAAATGTTAATCCTGCCCCAATGGGGGTTACAGAAGGGAAAGAATGGAGCCAAGAGTGGTCCAAGAAAAATACAGCTTGAAATCTCCTTCTTGTCTAACTCTGTTAATGCTAATATCAGACAAAGAAATTCAAAATCTGGTGTCACAGATGTTTTCAAAAGGATAGAAATGTCCCTGAAGATGTAATGGTAAATAGAAAACAGATTGTCATTAATATATAGAACCATCATTAGAGATGATAACGTTGAACAAGGCCCAACAGGCTTAGAGAAAAAAGAGCATAAATTTAAAAAGAACTCATAAATCAGAGCAACTTTTGTTTCAAGGCTGCATTTTGTCACTCACCAAAAACTTACCTCTAGGCATTACGTTTAACCAAGAAAACCAACACTTACTTATTAGATCACTAACTGATGTCTCAATTTTATACAAAGTAAGCATTTGATTTTATTAATTTTATAGAAATTCAATGTATTTGATGGAATGAAAGAATAAGGATTTTTTGTCATATAACACTGGAAAGCTAAAGCAAAATAAATTTATTTTCTCCAAACAAGGAGTTGCTCAGGAATTTATGCCAAAATATGTCAATAAAATATATGGCTATAGCAACTTCCAGGTAGGATGTAGTAGACCAATGCCCCACTGCAAAAACTAGAAGAATCTGGATGGATTACAAAAATCTTAATTGTAAAGGCATCAGAGAGCTGCAGAAGCAGTGAAGCCTAGATCAATTAAAATACCAAAGAGGGAAGAACCATTCTAAAAAGAGTATAAGACAGCCAGAATTTTTTTCTCTGGGGGGACATTTTCTGATTCTGGGTGAGAGTCAGTCTTGACCCAGGCAGAGGGCCTGGGATGAAGGGAAATAAATCAGAAACACTTGTGGTAGTGATGTGGTGCTGGCACAACAAAGTGAAAACTTGCCCTTAAACATGTGGTTGCATTTCCCCCATGAACAAATGCCTTTTAAAGGACAGAGCGAAATCTCCTGGGGTCTTATGGGAAGCAAAGACCTAACAAAGGAAGAAAACTCACCTTAAACACACAACCATTCTCTCTTTAAGACATTTGTCAGATTTTGAAGGTACAAAGGGTTGGAGGATGGAATGGTTGTTGCTATAGACTGAATATTTGCATCCCCTCCAAATTCATATGTTGAAACCGCATCCCCAATGTGATGGTATTTGGAGGTAGGGCCTTTGGGAGGTACTTAGGCCATGAGGGTGGAAGCCTTCATGAATGGGACAAATCTCTTTTAAAAGAGACCCCAGAGAGCTCCTTTGTCCCTCCTGCCATGTGAGGACACAGCAAAAAGACTCTATACTGAAAACTACAAATCATTGCTAAGAGAATTTGTTTTTAAAAATCCTATGTAAATAGAGAGATATACCATGTTCATGGATTGGAAGACTCAATGCTATTGAAATGTCAATTCTCTCCAAATTGACCTAAAGGATTCAATGCAATACTACACAAAACACCAGGTTTTTGTTTTGAGGGGAAGGGGAAGCAACTGATTATAAAATTCATATGGAAATATAGGGGCTAAAAATAGCCAAGGCAATCTTGAGGAATAAGTTGAAGGACTTACACTACCATATAGCCAGACCTATTAGAAAACTATAGTAACTAAAACTGTGTGATATTTGCACAAACAGAAAAAACTGACCAGTGAAGTAGAATAGAGAGTTCAGAAACAGATCCACACATACACAGTTCCTGATCATGACAAGGACAACATGGCAAACATGGCAGTGCAGATGAGAAAGCACAGTCTTTTCAGTAAATAGTACCGGGTTAATTGGATACAAATATGAAAAAAATATATCCTGACCTCTCCCTTACACCATATACAATAATCAATTCTACATATACTACAGATAAAATATGGAAGGTAAAATAATACAACTTTTAGAGAAAAACATCTGAGAATATATTGATGTCCTGGCATGGGCAAAGATTTTTTTAAACAGGACACAAAAGTACTAACCACAAAAGGAAAGAAAAATGATAGATTATATTAAAATTAAGAACTTCAATTCATCAAATGATACTGTTAAGAAAGCAAAGAGGTAACCCACAGACAAGATATTTACAATACAAAGAAATCCTACCATCTGTACGCAAAAAATGCAATTCAAAGAGGAATGAGTAAGGGACTTGAACAGATACATCACAACAGAGGATATACAAATGCCAATAAACATACGAAGAGATGCTCAACTTCATTAATCAAGGAAATAAAAATTAAATTATACAAATATAAATTAAAATACAAATTAGTCAAGGAAATGGAATGAAATGTAATACAACAACACTCCTACAAAATGGCTGAACTGAAAAGATGGAAAATACCTAATGTTGGCAAAAATGTGCAATTATTAGAACTCTCACATCCAGCTGGTAGTAGTGTAAATTGGTTCAACCACTTTGGAAACTGAAAGTATGAACTAAGACTGGACATATGTATACACTATGATCCAGGAATTACACGCCTAGCTATATATCTGACAGAAATCTGTATATGTGTTCACCAAAACACATGTGCCAGAATGTTAATAACAGCACTATTCACAATAGCCCAAAACTGGAAACTATCCAAATGCTCAACAAAAGGAGAATAAATAAATTGTGGTGCATTCACACCATGAACTCAACACAGCGTTGAGAAGGAATGATCTGCAACTCTTCACAACGACATGGATGAATCTCGAAAACACAATATTGAGGAAAAGAAGCCTGCCACAGCAGAGCACATTCGGAATGACTGCATTTATATAAAGCTCAAACACAGGCGGAACTAATCATCGCTGCCGGATTACCTAGTGGATGGGTTTCTTGATCTTGTAATATTGGACAACATGGGTGTGTTCAGATTGTGAAAATTCTTCAGTCTGTGTATTTACAAAACATGAACATTTCTGTGTTTCAATAAGAACTTAAAAAAATACATGGCTACACAGAGAGCGTGTACCTGGTCCACTGTGCCTTTCCGGGGAGGGCTGTAACCATTCCTGTGTTCTCTAAGGACCTCTTTACCCCAGAGCTAGACTCTCAGCATCTTATTATTCTAAGGAGGGACAACCCCCAGCTGCCGGGGGACCAATCCTGCCAGGGAAGGCGAGCAGTAGGATGTCTGTGGAGAGAACAAGGCACAGCATTGACCTGCGGTCCCTATGATACTTTGCAAGCGCAGAAGTGACACCATCATAACTTGCTACACACAGCTCTACTCACGCGGTTCAGAACAATAAGGCAGCACCAAAAGAGAATCTTCTTTTAAGTACCTCTTAGAGACTAGACACTGCGAGATCAGAATGGAGGAATGTAAAAAGACAGTCAGAAGCAGGGCTGGAAACCTGTTCTGAAGTGAACAGAAATAGAAAAGCTCTTTGGGCCTACCTGCGTGGGGTCCCAGAGCTAGTCTAGACAGATTCTAGAATCATTCTTCATAATAATATTGATAACGCCCAGGTAATAGACGATTTGGGGAGGAAAAGACACTTTGTCCCTTCCCTACAGATAGAAGCTAAGTTGTAACCATAGAATACTCACAGATGTACAAGGCACTTTTCTTAAACTGTTATCAATTTTAATGAGCTACAAATTACCTAACTACATTGTTTCATTATAACTGAAAGGCTTTTGTTTTGCTAAAGCAGGATTGGCTGTATGAGGTTAAATGATTGGAAGAGTAAAGCCTTTAATCCTATAGATTAATAAGGTATGACCTTTCATGTTGGCAAGCATTTTATCTTTAGAGATGAATACCATCATCTACTTTATGCGGTCCAGATTTTCTGAAAAGGTTAAGATAGTGCCTTCAGAGTACAGGAACTCTTTTATTAAAGACTTCAACGAACACAGATTGCTGGCCTGTCTTAAGAAAGGGAAAAAAATAACGAGGAAAATACCAAGATGGAGAGGGAACATTCGGGAATGCAGTAAGATAGAATCCCTTTGGGGATGTGCTGACAATGGGGCAAAGCCGCAGCAGTTAGCACTGGGCAAATCCGGGTGTGATTATCGCTCCTGCTCAGATAATCACCAGAGAAGCCACATGTTAGTCTCACTGTCTTATGTGGGCTGAAAACTGCCACAGGCAATTTCTCCTAAGAGTTCTGGAATCCCACAGGGGATGGTCGTGGGCAGGAAAGGCGGAGCTGGCTGCTGCTTCCTGACTTACCTTTTGCTCAAGATTCTGCTAGGCTGGTCTTCCTGCCTGCTTCTCACCTATAACCTCGTCGTTCACTCATCCTTCTGTTCTGAAATTGTACAAGGGTCAGAGTTCCACAATTGTTACTGAATGGCTCTTATGCCCTCAGAGAAGATCTAAATTCTGACTCCAAACACCAAAGAAAAATATTTCACTTCAGTAAGTCCAAATGCCCTTGCTCCTAGCACCTACGCTATGCAGAGAGTTTAAAGAAAAGTAAAAAAAATTATCCCTTTTAGTTCTTCCTAGGGCTCATTGCATATGACATAGTTTGGACCAGGAAGCCCATACTATTGCTAGCATCTATATTGTCATTATATGATTATCAAAAGTGCCGCATTCCCCATCCATTTTCATTTAAATAATAAGGGAATGATGGTATAAAAACAAGGCAAATTATTGCTAAACTCATCAGCACGTTTTCATGACTTAGCAACTTGTATAAAGTATGTTTGAGTCTGTCAGTGAAAAATTGATGTGTGTTACCAAGAAGATGCAGATATAGAACTGAGCCTAAAAACTGTAAAATTAAAATGGAATAGACTAAGATAATGATTTTTCATAGGCTAAGATAGATCATGTCCCCACCCGCCTTTTCCCTCACTCCCTTATATCATGTGTTCTGATAATGCCAGCTGATTCAAAATTGAAGTATTGTGCAAAGTACATGTAGATTGATCACAGGAAAAAAAATGTTACTCAGCCCCATACTGAAATGACTACTAACAATTGAATAACAACGGCCCCCAAACTGGGGGCAGCCGGGGATCAGAATTTCAGAGCAATGCCTCAGTTTGGGGTCTTTCTCTTTTTGTAGATCAACCAAGCTCTAGACTGCATGGGGCAATGTAGTAAGATTATTTAGATTAATTCTACTTAAAAGAGGCTACTTTGGGTAAAATCAAGCCATTAGTTACGATGGCAACCCAATTAAGCCAGTTTAACATCCCTTATCTCAGCTGTTATCGTAACTGAGGAAGAAAAATAAATTGAAGAGCCAGCCATCATTCTTCATTATTGCAAGTAGCAGTAAAGTATCAATCATGTTGAAAATACCAGCTACCATTTTGTCACTAAGAAAATGGCCCAATAAAAGATCTCTTGAGATCTGGTAACAGAGAGGCTGCGATCAGAGCCATTTAGAGGGAGCACGCACAGTCCATAGAGAGAGTGGGGGCCTGGTGCTCCGCTGCACCTCAAAATAAGCCAGCTCCCCAACTCAGCTGTGCTACCATAGGTGTGCGACTTATGCCTTCTCAGCCTCAGTTTCCCCACCTGCAGAGTGAGGACAATGCCACCTGCCCTGCTGGCTTGTTATAAGGACTGGAAATCATGAATACAAAATTCCTGATGCCTAGGAAACACCTAATAATATTTAAGTCAACTGATTTGAACTGAGTTTCAGACTGATTTTCTAAACTTATCATTAAAAAATCATCAGTGTCTGAGGCAAGCTACAAAATGCCATCTGATGGCCATGCTGGTGGTGGTCTCTGCACTTTTCTAGGGAAGGGATGGGCCACAGAGCCCTCCACTTGGAGTAGGGCTCCAAGTCAAAAAATTAGCCAGAAAATGCCACCTTCGACATCGGCATCAATTCATGGAGTTTGCCTCTGCCTGAAGGAGGAGATTTAAGCCAATGTTCATCTGCCTGACATCAGGACATTTCCACATTGACCGGCCAAATCAACCATCTTAAACATAATGTTTTCAAACATTCACTTGGAAAAGAAACTGATTTGGGCATTAAAATACTGTCTGCAACTCCCATCTACACCAGCCTAATTCATCCTGCCGAAGTGTCTCTTAGCTGGTCCTCTTCTGTATTCCCTATTCCCCAGTTCGGGTAATAGCATCACCAGTTACGTGGTCACGGGCTAGAAGCCCATCCCCTGACACCCTTACCCCGTCCCTCCCAATCCAATCGTCCCTGTCTGTTCAGCATCTTGAATGCAGCCTCTGCTCCTGTCTCTTGACTCCCTCACGTAAGCCTCCTTGTCTGCCCCTGTGCCTGCCCTGGCATCCCTGCTGGTCTGCCTGTGCCCTCTCTCCTCTGAAGTCCATTCCTTTGTGTGCCTCCAGCCTCCTCTGCTTTTATCAAAGCCATTCTCATACTTAAAAGTCTTTGAGAGTGACGTCAGCATCATGGCGGAGCGAGCTTCCCCCATTGAACTCTCCCCCTCTAAGACACAATGAAAGGGACATTCATATTCCAACAGAAGCTATTCACACAACACCAGGGATGTCTGAGGCACCCAGGCAGCCATACACCCAAGGACTGAGGTGCTGGAATCCCCAGAGGAAGTGGAAGGAGGTAAGAGGAGTTCCCTTCCTTCCCCAAGGACTGCGACCCAGAGACTGAGACCACATGGCTCTCAGAGCGGGGGGGAGGGGCGGCTCGCCACGTGAAAACTGGCACTCTCCAAGACCCTTCACAGCCAGTGCAGATCCCTCTATGGAGGGAGCAGAACTGTTGTGAGGGTACTTTCAACAAGCTAGCCCCTCAGGAGAGCAGAGAGCAACAGCGAGGCGAGAAACCTCTGAGATCAGGGAGGCAAAAGTAAGTGCCCCTCCCCCACCCAGCCCACCCGACTGGCGCTTCAGCATAGCGGGGCTTCAGCTCACCTCCACCCCCAGAGGCAGTGGCCCCCAGGTGCCTGGGCCTGACCAGCAGTAGGGCAAGCCTGCGCCCCGCACCAGAGGCAGCGGCAGCTCAGGCCCCACCACGCCACAGCCCCAGCCACTCCAGCTGGACCAAGCCACGGCCCCAGCTGCCCCGCTCCATCATGCCACAGTCCCCGCTCCTTTGGCTCAACTGTGCCCTGCCACCAGCTCCTTCAGCTTGACCACGCCCCCTCCCCCTGGCTCCAGCTGCGTCAGCTTGGCCTGTGCTCAGGCTCCAGCTGACTTGGGGCCAGCAACTTCGGGCCACCGCACTCCAGTTCCAGCTTCTTTGGCCGAGCGGCACTCCAGCTCCTCCTTCTTCGGCTCAGTGCACTCCAATTCCAGCTTCTTCAGCCCAGCACACTCCAGCTCCAGCTTTTTTGGCCCAGCAGCGCTCCAGCCCCTGCTTCTTTGGCCCAGTGGCACTTTAGCTGCAGCTGCTTCAACCCACCTGCACCCGAGCCCCAGCTGCTTCAGCCTTGCTGCACTGAAGTCCGAGCTGTTCCCACATTCCAGCTCCAGCTGTTCCCATGCTTCCCCCCCAGGAGCCATGCCTCAGATCAGCCAGGGGCTGACAAGAGGGCCTGTGGATTGAGGTGGGCCAGAATATAGAGCCCTTGATCCCCACCCAGAGGCAGCAAGAGGAAACTGTGACCATATACTTTCACTATGAGGAAAAGTAAGCCAACACCAACAGGAACCATGCAAAAATATATTAAATCTCCAGACTAAAAGGAAAATGACAAGCACCCAGAAGTCAACCCAGAAAGCATAGAAATGTGTAACCTCAATGACAGAGAATTCAAAATAGCCATCATAAAAAAGCTTAATGAAATACAAGAAAACACAGACAGACAAGTCAACGAAATCAGGAGTTTCTTCACAAAAGAGATTGAAACTATTAAAAAAAAAACCAATTCAGAAATCTTAGAGATGAAAAACACAATAGAAGAGATAAATACAAATCTGGAAGCCTTAAGCATCACAGCTGACAATATGGAGGAAAGAATTAGCAATATTGAGGACAGCAATGCAGAAATGCTCCAGATGGAGGAGGAAAGAGAACTAAGACTAAAAAGAAATGAAGAAACTCTCTGAGAAATATCCGACTCAATTAGGAAATCCAAAATAAGGATTATAGGTATTCCAGAGGGAGGAGAGAGGGAAAAATGAGCAGAGAACTTGTTCAAAGAAATAATATCTGAGAACATCCCAAACCTGGGGAAGGAGCTGGAAATACCAGTGAATGAAATAAATAGATCTCCTAAATATATCAACATGAAAAGACCCTCTCCAAGGCATATAGTAGTAAAGCTGGCAAAAGTCGACGACAAAGAAAAAATATTAAGGGCAGCTAGACAAAAAAAAAATAACATACAAAGGATTTCCTATCGGGCTCTCAGCCGATTTCTCAACAGAAACTTTATGGGCTAGGAGAGAGTGGAACAATATATTCAAAATTCTGAAGGACAAAAACTTTCAGCCAAGAATACTCTATCCAGCAAAAATATCCTTCAGATATGATGGAGAAATAACAACTATCCCAGATAAACAAAAGCTAAGGGAGTTCATTGCCACAAGACACCCAATACAAGAAGTGCTCAAGAAGGCCCTCATCCCTGAGAAAAAAAAGAGAAAGGGGGTTCAACGTTTTAAATGAGGAGGAAAATAGGTCGACAAAACCAGAAAAATTGCAGTCCTCTATCAAAATAGATCAGCAAACACTTAATTATAAAACCAAAGATCAAGGGAACATAAGCACCAAGCATAAATATAACCTCATCATGTTAAACTCAAACTCATAATACAAGAAGGAATAAAATGTGACAACAATAACTTAGAAGGGGAAGAGAAAAGTGATCAAATCAACTTAGTCTAAGGGAACAAAAGGCCATCAAAAAATGGACTATCACATCCGCGAGATTTTTTATTCAAACCTCATGGTAACCACTAAACAAACAATCAAAATAGAATCATATACAATAAAGAAAGAGAAAACTAAGAGAACCCACATACAGAGCTACCAAAATGAACTGGTAGTCTGAAACACACAGGACAAGAAACAAAAGAAATGCAAAAGAACTAGAAAAAGAGTGATAAAATAACAACAACAAGCCCCCATATATCAATAATCACCCTAAATGTAAATGGACTAAACTCTCCAATCAAAAGACACAGAGTGGTGGGATGGATTAAAAAACAAGACCCAACAATATGCTGCCTCCAGGAAACACATCTCAGCTCTAAAGACAAACACAGGCTCAGAGTGAAAGGATGGAAGACAATACTCCAAGCTAATGGCAAACAAAAGAAAGCAGGTGTTGCCATACGTATATCATACAAAGCTGACTTCAAGATAAAAGAGGTAATGAGAGACAAAGAGGGGCAATATATAATGATAAAAGGGACACTCCACCAAGAAGACATATCACTTTTAAATATATATGCACCCAATACAGGAGCACCAAAGTACATAAAGCAACTATTAACAAACCTAAAAGGAGATATTAACAACAACACAATAATAGTAGGGGATCTTAACACCCCAGTCACATCAATGGATAGATCATCCAAACAGAACATCAATAAGGAAATAATGGACTTAAATGAAAAACTTGATGAGATGGACTTAGATATATATAGAGCACTCCATCCAAACACAGCAGATTACACATTCTTCTCAAGCACACATGGAACATTCTCAAGAATAGACCATATGTTGGGAAGCAAGGCATGTCTATATAAATTTAGGAAGATTGAATTCATAACAAGCCTCTTTTCCAACCATAATGCCATGAAGCTAGAAATCAACTACAAGAAAAAAACTGGGAAAATGACAAAGCTGTGGAGACTAAAAAAAATGCTGCTAAACAACCAATGGATCATTGATGAAATTAAGTGAGAAATCAAATCATACCTGGAGACAAATGAAAATGAAAATACATCGTACCAACCCATATGGGATGCAGCAAAAGCGGTCCTGAGAGGGAAACTCATAGCAATACAGGCCCACCTTAACAAACAAGAAAAAGCCCAAATAAGCAACCTCAAACTATGCCTAACAGAATTAGAAAAAGAAGAAAAACAAAGCCTAAATTCAGCAGAAGGAGGGAAATAATAAAAATCAGAGCAGAAATAAATGAAATTGAAATTTAAAAAACAGTAGAAAGGATCAATGAAACAAAGAGCTGGTTCTTCGAGAAGATAAACAAAATTGACAAAGCCTTAGCCAGACTCACCAAGAAAAAAAGAGAGAAGGCTCGAATAAATAAAATTAGAAATGAAAAAGGAGAAATTACAACAGATACCACAGAAATACAAAAGATTATAAGAGAATACTATGAAAAACTATATGCCAACAAATTAGACAATCTAGAAGAAATGGATAAATTCTTAGACTCATACAACCTCCCGAAACTGAATCAAGAAGAAATAGAGGGGGCCGGCCCAGTGGCGCAAGCGGTTGGGTGTGCATGCTCCACTGTGGCGGCCCGGGGTTCGCCAGTTTGGATCCTGGGGGCGCACCGACGCACCACTTGGCAGGCCATGCTGTGGCAGTGTCCCATATAAAGTGGAGGAAGGGGGCCGGCCCCATGGCTTAGCGGTTAAGTGTGTGCACTCCACTACTGGCGGCTCAGGTTCGGATCCTGGGCACGCACCAACGCACCGCTTCTCCAGCCATGTTGAGGGGGCGTCCCACATACGGCAACTAGAAGGATGTGCAACTATGACGTACAACTGTCTACTGGGGCTTTGGGGGAAAAAAGGAGGAGGATTGGCAATAGATGTTAGCTCAGAGCCGGTCTTCCTCAGCAAAAAGAGGAGGATTAGCATGGATGTTAGCTCAGGGCTGATCTTCCTCAATAAATAAATAAATAAATAAATAAATAAATAAAAAATAAATAAATAAATAAGTGGAGGAAGATGGGCACAGATGTTAGCCCAGGGCCAGTCTTCCTCAGCAACAAAAAAAAAAGAGGAGGATTGGCAGATGTTAGCACAGGGCTGATCTTCCTCACAAAAAAAAAAAAGAAGAAGAAATAGACAACCTGAATAGACCAATAACAAGTAAAGAGATTGAAACAGTAATAAAAAGACATGCAAAAAATAAAAGTCCAGGACCAGATGGCTTCTCTGGAGAATTTTACTAAACATTCAAAGAAGACATAATACCTATCCTTCTGAAACTATTCCAAAAAATAGAGGAAGATGGAACACTTCCCAACACATTCTACGAGGCCAACATCACCCTGATACCAAAGCCAGACAAAGACAATACTAAGAAGGAAAACTACAGACCAATATCCCTGATGAACATAGATGCAAAAATCCTCAACAAAATATTGGCCAACCAAATACAGCAATACATTAAAAAGATCATACACCATGATCAAGTGGGATTTATACCAGGGACACAGGGATGGTTCAACATCCACAAATCAATCAATGTGATACACTACATTAACAAAACGAGGAATAAAAACCATATGATCATCTCAATAGATGCAGAGAGGGCTTTTGACAAGATCCAGCATCCATTTATGAAAAAAACTCTCAACAAAATGGGTATAGAAGGAAAGTACCTTAACATAATAAAGGCCATATATGATAAACCCACAGCCAACCTCATACTCAATGTGGAAAAACTGAAAGCCATCCCTCTGAAAACAGGCACAGGGGGTGAAGGGATGCACTTATATGGTGACTGACAAACAATAATGTACAAACAAAATTTCACAATAAAAAAATAAATTAAAAAAAATGTCTTTGAACTTCTTCCCACAAAATAGCCACACTATTTCCTCCTCCTAGAACAATCTTCTCCCTCTCCGCAAAACATTGTCATTTCTAGCACACTCAAATGCCCTCTCTCCATGAAGCCTTCTGATCCATCCTTAGGCAGCTCATTATTCCATACCATAGGCTCCCACGACACTTTACCCTCCGGTCTCTTCCTGCACTTACAGCACTATCCTGCACCTGTTTACTATCTGTTCCTGCCACACTGTTAGCGTTGCAAGAGCAGGCACCCTGTATCATTGATTTTTCTGCACACTCAGCAGGCACGGGGCAGAGTCCCAATAAGTGGTTATTGACAGAATGAATAAAATGAAACTGTCGTGATTAAACATGGCCTCCAAATCAACTCTCCCCCATTTTTTTCCTTTTCTCTAAAGTCAGTAAAATGGAAACAAAAAAGCCAAAAGGTTGAATTTTTAAAAATAGTTCAGATTTCAGATTATTGTCTCCTCTAAAAGAATTTTTGAGTCAATTATGTGAATAATTGCCTCACTTCTACATCAAGGATTATGCATTGCAACCTGGCATTATATTTTACAAATCTATTTTCTACCACGTTTTTTGTTGGTTATATTTTTGCAAAATATAAAATGAAATTGGAAAAATCACCATTAACAAAGCAATAAAAAATACTTGTGAATTAAAAGCAACAAGATTCTTGGCTTATGGGGCACGTGACGAAAACGATTTGTAAAATAATGATACTGAAAAGCCACAGTAAATGGAACATAGAGATGAACAAAACAATGCACAGAAGACCTTATAGAGAAGAAGCCTGGTTCCCTCGCACTTTTCAGCAAAGGTGAAGCTATGTGTAGATCCCTGTTCAGATGAAGTAAAAGATCTGGCATTTATTTGCTCACAGCTGTTTAGTGAAGGTTCAACAGGTTCGCAGAAACACAGAGGGAATCTGGGGGTAGTAGATTGCCCCACTCAGGCATCTTACCTCTATGAACAAGCCTCAAAAACTAGCTGGGTGCCCAGCCTTCACTCAGGGGCCCACATCTAACGTTTGGTTCCTCTTAAATTGGCCCATCCTCCTGATTTTCCCCCTAGAATATGGTGGGCCTCAAGTTCCCCTGAGACACCAGCTGAGGTTTCTCTCCTTGTCCTGGGTGCAGACTCCCTGCTCTGAGCCCAGTTCCAAGACCCCATCCCACACACACACTGTTTTCTCCCCCATGTGGGATAAGGTAGGACTTGAATATAGACACAGTCACTGCTCTCACAACAGAAGCAAGATAAAGATGGAAACCTAAGGAAATATAAACATACAACTGCATGGACAGAAAGAGCAATACATCGGTAGCTTTTTCACATCAACCTGAATTAATACGAAAATCTTCTGAGCATCTCTTATATACCAGGATGGAGAACAGTCCTGATGCTCAGAGCCCATGGAGCTCAGAAATGAGCTTCCTGTTTTTCCCTCTGCTCCCTCTCTCTTCCTGCATTTTGTTTTAATTTTATTTTACACAGGCAACCTCACTTTGCGTGCCATTCCCCATATAAAACCACCTGCACTCGTGATTCCCGAGGTAAGACACAGGCTGCATGCCCAGCTCAGGGAAGATTTGGGACCAGGGCCTGAAAGTTCTTGTTGGATCCTAACATCGTCTGTGTGTGAAACCAGCCCATTTAACTGTGGCAAGACCAGGGACCCTACTCTTCTGAGGGAACTCTCTTGAGGAGATGCATTTGAGCCTAATCTCACTGGTCTAGAGACATTGGAACATGTGAAAATCTGGTCTCTTGTACGCAGATGTTCACAGGAGCATTATGCACAACAGACAAAAAGTGGAAACCACCCAAATGTCTATCGGCTCGTGATGGATAAACACAACATGGTCTATCCATACCATGGAATATTATTCAGCCATTAAAAGGAATGAAGCAGTGATTCATGCTACCACATGGATGAACCTCAAAACGTTATGCTGAGTGAAAGAAGTCAGACATGAAAGGCCACATATTGTATGATTCCATTTATATGAAATGTCCAGAAAACACAAATCTATAGAGACAAAAAGTAGGTTAGTGGTTGTCTTGGGCTGGAAGTAGGTACAAAGAGTTAGTATTAATGGGTCCCAGATTTCTTTTTGGCATGATGGAAATGTTCTAAAATTAGATAGTAGTGATGGTTGCACAACTCTGTAAATTTACTAAATATCACTTCATTGTAAAAATATATAAATAAAAGAGTGAGAAAAAAGAAGTAAAGTGAAATTGGAAAAAAATATTTTTAAATCCCTGTATAACCTTTAAGCTGACATTTCCATTTCTGACTAGTAATCATGGTAATTGTAAAGAAAATTAAAAAGAGAAAAGTATTCTTTTAATGTTAATTACGTGGAGAGATAATCACTATTTAGGTCTTGGTATTTCTTTCCTAATCTTTTTGTAATCATATATATTTTTAAATTAGGATCACATTATGTTTTTAGTTGTGTCTCTTACTGATAAGATAAAGCTTATATAAATACATACATACATACATATATATGGCTTCTGAATAATGGAACCTATCAGAAAAATCTCAGTGCTTCTGACTAAGTGGAACTCCTGTTTGGTCAGGATTGTGAATAAAATGAAATTCCTATGATTTAAAAAAGAAAAAAAAAAAGAAACCGTGGCCCAGTTTCTCATCACATCCACACTCACAGCGTCAGAGCAGTGCCAGGAGACCCATGGGTGACACACGTTTCTTTGGGTACCAGGTTTAGCTCCACAGACCTTCCACAAAAAGCAAGACACTGTTGGTCATTTAAGTAAAGAAAGCTTGGAAGATTGTTTTTTACCCTTTCTACCCATGCTTGATGCCAACCGCAAGCACTAAAATACTAAATCTTTGAGCTCCACGGTCTGGCTCAGATGGTAGGTTGCATTACAATCTCCGATCATTCCACTCACTTTCTGGAACGCCCGGAGAGCGCACGGCAACACCCAGTCGTCAGGCCACAGCTCTCAAACAAACAGGTGATGCACCAAGTCTTAGCCTTGGACAAGTGACTTAATCTTTCTGAGCCCCAGCTTCCTCTTCTGGAAAACGAGGAGAAACTGGGAAGTAGGACCCCAGACGCTCCAAGCAGCAACCTCTCTGGTTTGCTTGGACTTTTCCTCCTCTGAATAACAGCAGGCGGTCAGTTTCTCTACATAAATCCTCACTGTTCCTTGGTTACCTGATCCTGCTTCTCTCAGGAAATGCACAGCTCTGCCCCCACTAAACCTAGAGCACAAAAGTACAAGTGTGAAACATGGACCAACCAGAAGGAGGGTTTAACCAGGCTGGCGACAGTATGGATCAGAGCAGGCCTGGTGCCCAGCACAGACTGCCAACTCGGCCACCTCACGGGCAGTTATCACCACTCAAAGTGAAGAAATACAAGTCAAATTATCTGGGTTCGAAATCAAGCTGTGGGATCAGTTTGGTCCTGTCTTGGTCACACAATGTGCTGAGGTATTACAAGCTGTCAGTGCTGACTGGGACTGAACAGCCAGAAATGGTAGAAAGCAGTGGTCTGTGCGGACGAGCCCAGCAGGGTGCCAATTCCATGAAGTCACAGCACCTCTGAGGTCCTAAAGTCACAATCCTCTAGATGGAACAGACTCAGTCATTCAGATCCACAGGAAAGAAAGTGGTGACCATTTCCCCCAGGTCTTGCCATTGTTTGGCAGCATGAGAGTTAGAAGCAAAATGAATGACCCACCGAGATTTGAAAGCTGGAGGGAGGGAGAGATGGGGAGTTGTTGTTTAACTGGGACAGAGTTTCAGCTGGGGAGGATGAAAAAGTTCTGGAGATGGATGGGGTGATGGTTGCACAGCAACACGAATGTACTTAATGCCATGAACTGTACACTTAAAAGGGGTTAAAATGGTAAATGTTATGTATATTTTACCACAATAAAAAAAAAGTAATTCATAAGAAAGAAGATATTAAAAATAATGATATTAATAACCCCAAATCATGGCTTAGGGATATTAATTTGCTTTCATGGTTGAAATGAGAGCCTGTAAGACTCAAACTCCATAGAAAAGTTCTGACACAGAAGGTAAAGGTTGACACTGGCTCTAGAGGACGCCTGAGACTCATCAAGTTGATTTGAGCCTGTCCTAAATCTCTCTGGGCCTCAGCCTCACACCCCTAAAGCAAAGGTGCCCCAGACCAGCTGCTCTGAACTTGCACGGAGCCCACGGCTGCACTTCCGGAGCCTGCGGACCCATCCGTGTGAATGTAGGTGCACTTCCCTGGAGGCAGGGCCGTGACCTTCACCTGATTCCCAAAGGGGAACCCACCTCCCGGTCAATTTAAGACCTGCTGACAGGAACGGTTCATCTCTCAGGGGCCCTTCTATCTCCCAACATTACAAAGACAGAAGCCCCTGCAGACACAGGCAATCCCCCCACACGTTCGGAGGCTGGACTTCCTCTGGTCCTTCAAGCGGCTACTCTGAGAACACGACCCGTGGGCTTCCTCCGAAGGAGCTGCAAGGAAGGGGAAGTACGGTTCTAGCTCCATATCCCGGGTATTTTGCCCAAATTGAGGCTTTTTCCCTATTGAAATAGAAAATCCCTGAAGGAGGATGCAGTCCCAACCAGGCCTCAGTTCTGATGTCTGATGGTGCAGTTGTTCCTTGGAGGCTGGGGATTGCTGACGCAAAGGGGAAGAGCAGGGGTGAGGGATTTTTGCTAAATACAAGGAAATCCCTCGAAGCCCCAATATTTCCTGGGCCCCCAGAACTATTGGAGCCAAACGCCTTGTGAAGAATTATTACATTTTGAATTACATCTGAATTCTGGGTGGTGAAGTTCTCCAGCCTGTGCATCTAAACTCGGAAAGGCTCTTTCCCCCAGGATTTTGAGAATCCAGTCTTTACCTTATCAACCAAAAAAAAACCTCATTTTACTCAACCTCAGGAAAAAACATCACCAGGCTGCCTGGGAATAACACATGGGCAATTGAAGACAGTAGAATAATTAAGTTCACCAAAGGCCGATTCTTACGGCCATATTTCAAATACTTATAATGCCGTCTCATCCATTCTACCAAATGACTTTACTTCACAATGTATTCAGAGTGAAAAAATATAATGGATTCCTCTGAGATGTTCAATTAGTTCGATAAAAAGAGAAAAATAATTTTTCAATAGAGAAATTCAACCAAATTACTAAAGCTGACAGTGAAAAACCAACTTCAAAGTAATTATGCATTTCCTCTGAGTTCTCGCTCTATCAAAAGTTGATGATATGCCACCATTAGAAATAGCCATCCTTCTGATGATTAATTACATTTGTGTTCCTATTTTAGCAGATACTTCTTTGAATGTTTACTCTGGAACTGTCTTTGGGTGTTGATATGTTGAAATTTCCACCAGTCTCACTAAACAGTATCTGTTCTCACGGCTTCCTGACTCTCTGCTCAACTTCCTGCAAGCTGGGTTCTTCCTCGTTAGTGGAAACCGCTCCCACGGAAGTCACCAGTAACATTCTCCTTGCAAAACCCATTGCTTCTCTTTATTCCCTGCCCTTTTAGGCGTGATGACACATTTGACTGTTGATTTTCCAATTCATCTCCCCTATGTCTTCTGCAAACTATCATCTGCTCTTCAAACTTTGGGGTTTCCTAGGCCTCCACCCCTCTGTGGTTCTGCACTTTCTCCTTGGGTAACCTAATTTGCTAGAAAGGTTTCAAAAGCATCTATGTTGACAACTCCCCAGTCGCTAGCTCAGCCCTGGCATTTCTCCTAAGCACTGTGCACTTCTGCACAGGTGCACTGAATTTGAGGGGCTATTAGCACAATCAAAGCTGAACTCGTTGTCTTTCCACCCCCCACTGCCTTCTGCTTTTCTTCTGGCAGCCTCCTCTAAAGGCCTGATCTTCAAGACGAGACATTTCTTTCCTGTTCAGACTGCCCACATCATGACTCAATCTATGCTGGTCTCCTTGCCTCCAACATCCGACATCTCCTGTCAATACCGTTGTGTGTTTCTAAATATAATTCAGATCAGATTGTTCCACTGCCTTTCTGAAAAACCTCTGGTGGCTTTGTGCAGTCCGTAGAATCACTACAAGCAACTCGTCGTGATAGTCAAGGCCCCCAGGCCCTACCCGATACCTCCAGCCTCACCACCTTGCCATCCTTCTGTGCCCCCTGCAGTAGGCAACAGCCCCGTGATGTTGCACTGATGACTTTACACGTATCCATGTGGGCCAGGAGGGAAGGCTTGAGCCCCAGCCTACCTGAGTCTTGGCAGAACGTCTCGTGATCCTTCCAGAACTGTGGGCAGGGGAGGCTTGTGAGGAGCTGCTGCAGTGCCCATGTCTCCTGGGAGGCTGTCACAAGACAGTTTCTCATTGCCTTCCAGGTTCTTATGAGGGCTGAGGCTTCCTGCCTGCCCCTCTTGGGGTGCAGCTGCAGGCTATGAAACTGCCAAGAAGCAACAGGGTGTCCCTTCATTTGTGTTGCAGTCACCTGGCCCCTTTTGTTTTGGTGTCACCTGCCCAAGAGCCACCTTTGCCTATTCATCATTTCACTGTCTATATAAGTAATAAATTACCTGAATCTAACAAGGACTCGTTTCTTTACCAACAGAACCTGTCAGGCCTTGCCTTGCTCTCAACACCTGTGCTCTGAGCTCAGCTATCCACCACCCTTCCAACCCCACGTGATTTGTACCTTAGCTTTAAACTCCATGCACATTTCAAAAAATAAACATAGTTGAGATAAAACAAAGTTAAGCTTAGAAATCTGGTTAAGTGCAAAGGATAGGAAAAGTGAAATGGAGCCAGACATTAGGTTGAACTAGAGCATAAAGTTGGAGAACTGTAATTTTAAAAGCACATTCCTTTGTGGAATAAGGCATATCCGTGCACTTACTATTTGTGGCCTGACTTTTCTCACAGAAAATTAGAAACTATTAATGAAGGGTTTGTCCCAAGAGCAAATCTCTAACGCATAGATGATTAAAAGTGAATTTAGAGAAAGGTAAATAAAGTCACGCAGACTCTTATTAAGATTAAACACTTTAAGTGAAAGACATTATTGCATAGGTGATTATAAGAGCTTCTTAAAATAATATTCCCTAAAATGGAAAACATTTCAGGAAGTCACTGAAATACTGAAAAAGCAAGGCTTTAAAAACGAGGCCCATGTCTGTCAGTAGTCATGCTGCAGTGGCAGCTCACGTAGAAGAACTAGAAGGACCTGCAACTAGAGTATACAACTGTGTACTGAGGCTTGGGGAGTAAATAAATAGATAAATAAATAAATAGATAAATAAATAAATAAATATTTTTTGTTAATGAGGCCCAAAGATTATATTATGATTGCTTCAGCTGCCCTAGTAGCCAGCTAGTGATTCTGTTTCTCATAAGTAACCCGCCTTTCTAAATCTGTCCTGTGCTGCCAGGCCAGCTGGACAGGCCCTCAGTGGCACCATCAGCCATGCCAGACCCTTTTTCACTGGCAAAAGAAAACCCTGGATTAGAGCTTTCTCTCTTCAATCAACTACCCAGGCAGTGAGGGCTTTTCCATATAAAACATCATCTTCTCTCATGCAATCTCCATCCTCCCTATACCACCAACATATATGAATACTTGGATTTTCAGATAAAAGGTTTAATTTGGTAAGCAAGGAAAAGTCCTATTTGTTATCTCCATTCTTTGAGTAACTTTCAATGTGTTAGTATGACTTGTATATTAGGGAGCTTAGCATTCTAAAGGTAAAAACTGAAGAACTTAAATCAAGTCTTATATATGATAAAAGGCCTTGTAAACCACTAAACTTTATACAACTATGTAAGCTATTACTATTAGTCCCGTTTGAAACCACTGTTAATAATAATAACGGTGCCTGGCACATTGGGAAAGAGAACTATGGCAAATCATTCTGGCATTATACCAGCTGGTGCTAACATCTTCCTTTTCCCCGCAGGCAACCCTCCTGCTACTGGTACAGGAACTCTGCTGATCACCCTGGAAGACGTGAACGACAACGCTCCCTTCATTTACCCCACAGTCGCTGAAGTCTGTGATGATGCCAAGAACCTCAGTGTAGTCATTTTGGGAGCATCAGATAAGGATCTTCACCCAAATACAGATCCTTTCAAATTTGAAATCCATAAACAAACCGTTCCTGATAAAGTCTGGAAGATCTCCAAGATCAACAGTAAGTCCGGCTAAACATTCTACAGTTACTCTTCTGGCTTTGAAGCCTAGATTCCCTGGCTTGGTTTCTTTTCCCAAACTTTTCCTCCTCCTACTCTCTCATGTATTTCCACATGGTTTATTTCAAGTTATTCACACAGACAATTTTCCCACCAGCAAATGAATACAATTCGTGAGCATACTGAACATCAGTTCCTTATAAATGCAAACGTGAAAGTTCTCTCTTTTGCGTCCTTTCTTATCTTTTCTCTACTGTACACCGTATACTCTACACCCTATACTGTACACTGTCTACTGTACACCATATATTCTACACACTGTACTGTATGCTCTAGACTGTACACTGTATATTCTACACCCTATACTGTACACTCTCTACCGTGTACCATATCCTCTACTCCCTATGCTGTACACTCCCTACTGTACACTGTATACTCTACACTCTATAATGTACGCTCTGTACTGTACACTGTATACTCTACACCTTGTACTGTACACTCTTTGTACACCCACACAGTCTTCAGCCTTCAAAAGCTGGGGGTCTCTGCTTCTCCCTATGTATATCTTGGTTCAGCTGGCTCTCCTCTCTCAGATAACTGTTTACATTAACTTTCACCAGCACTTTGGAGAGACTTTCCATGGTGTGCTATCTTTCATAACAGACTAAAGAAGAGAGAAGCACTAGTACAAGAATCTTTTGAAAGTCTTCACCTCTAATCCTCCGTCTTCCATTTTATGCTGCAGACCTCCTCAGAATTGACTTAGTCTTTATAATGACCTTGTCTTTTCTTTCAAATCCTTGGCTTTTACTTTCGACTTTGATATCGTCTTCTATCCATTCTGTCCTTCATTTATGAAACTTGCAAGCAATGTCCCTTTCTACCAGTCTTTCCGTCTGGGCAGGTAGAATTCAAAACTTGGCCCAACATTGATCATCTGCCATTTTAAACTGAAACAGGTATGTATCGAATTATGAATTCTCCCTATATCCACCTTCCTCCCCATAGAAATGTGAGCTTGCAACTAAGTCCACTTTGCCTTATACTAAAGCCAAAAACCAGAACTCACACATTAGACCTACACTCTGTCATCAATAATGAACTTATCCTGTGACTGACCCCGTCAGGGTTCTCTCTTCTTACATCACAGGTAGAATTTTTGAGAGGGAGAGGGAATTACCCATTTCATTAAGTTTTGAAAATGTATTGTACAATTGTGCATAAAATTTTCTATTAAAAAATCTCATATGTATTGTTATGATCTTATCTCATATCTCATTTTATTAGTGCCTTTCCCTTGTTATTGATTCTATTTGCCTGTTTGTCTATTTTATTGCTTTTTAAAGAATGAATTCTGTTACACTGATTATTTTTAATTAAAACAGCCCTTCTCTTGTTTGAGGGGTTAGTGTTTTATTTGCTAGTTTTTGTGGCTGTAGCTGATTTGAATAATCATCACAAGTTCTTTCCAGCTGAAACTTGCTCATTCAAGAGTTTGTCCTCTACTTGAGGGAAATGGGAGGATGTTCCTTGAATTAATCTGCCATTTCACTGGGGTAATTATCTACATCAGTTATTTCTGCTGCTGTCACTTTCTGGTTAGGATAATACTTCATCTGTTTTTCTTTTCATATCATCACACTCTTTTTCCCTCCTTGTTTTATTTAATAGATAAGATGCCTTCTAAATTCTTTTCCTTGCCCCCAATTTTTTCCTGAATACTTAGCATTGTTTATACCTAGAAAGCAGCAGATAAAAAAAAAATCTCTAGTCATCTGAGTGACTGGAAAGAGAATAGTCTGCAGCTAAAAACAGTGGCCAGGTGGGGTGGCCACTTGTGAGCGCTCCCAGTGCTGGGTAACGGCAGATATTCCCACCAAACGTGGGCATGAAATCCAATCTCCAGGCTGTGGGTTGTGCTGTGGATTCTCACCCAAATCCAGGGATATGGGCCGAGGACTGATGGAGACGTAGACTGTAGAACCCATCTGCATGGCAACACGCAGGGTCTGGCCCACATTTATAGGGAGAGGATTTTTTTTTTTTTTTGTCCAAGAATTTGTTTTGATTATTTGAATTTGGATTCTTATCTAAAAATGTTCTGAGCTGATAATCTCTTTTTTGTCTTTTTTTCCAGCTTTATTGAAGTGTAAATGACAAATTAAAAAATGTGTATATTTATAATATGCAATGTGATGACTTGAGAGTGTATTTTTACATTATTTTTTCTAGATGTTGAATGTGATCTTTGTGAAGATGGCTTTATTGGTATAATAAATTTGCAGAGAGGAGTTCTTGGTACTCAGTCATCTTCACAAAAATGGGGTCCCTTGAAACTGATTATAGTAGCACTGAGCCATAGAACTCCTTAATGATGGAAACATTCTACGTGGCACTGTGCAGTATGGTAGCCACCTGGACGCTGGAAATGTGGCTAGTGCAGCTGAGGAACTGAATTTGTATTTTTATTTGATGTTAATGAATTTAAATTTAAACACTCCTATAGTTATAAACTAAAACGCCATGCCTGTTTTGTGTGGGTTTAATCGTCAAAGCCTCACTCTTCTATTTGAAAAGGTCTAACACTGTCTCATGAAGAGCCTCCTTGTCTTCATAGATACGCATGCCATGGTGAGCCTTCTTCAAAATCTGAACAAAGCAAACTACCACCTGCCCATTATGGTGACAGATTCAGGGAAACCACCCATGACGAACATCACAGACCTCAGGGTACAAGTGTGTTCCTGCAAGAACTCCAAAGTGGACTGCAATGCAGCAGAGGCCCTGCACTTCAGCATGACCTCAGTCCTGCTCATCTCTCTCTTCAGTTTAGCCTGTAAGTTGGCCTAACTCCAGTGCGTGCACAAGTATGAGAACGTAACTTCACGGAAGCCACTTTTTTCATATATCTTTCCAAAATAATTGATCTCAGAGGAAACTTTCCGTTTAGTTTGTGTCTATAATAGATAGTATTACAGGTAAAAGTGCTCCAGCTAATGTTTAAAGGGATCTTAACATCCCTGTGCCAATCAATGTAAGGAACTGTGCAAAGGCACTCGTGTCCTACAGACCAGGTGATGAGAACACTTCCTGCAGATGCCGCTGAACTTGAGCTAACAAAAATGCACCCAAATTAGTTAACTGGTCTACTAGGGCCCTATTGCTCTCTGCCTTGTGCAGAATAATCTTTGAAAGGTTAGAGTAGATACTATACCTTTTTAAGAACAATCATGAGAATTCATGGATGGAGGTTGGGCCATAGGAAAAGAGATAAACACATAATTCACACATTTTTTTCACTGATAGTAATGACTATAAAACAATGAAGCATTATCTTAAACAAGTGAATTATTATGCTGTGTAATATAGATATGAGCATAAAATGAATAGATATGTGTACCAAATATTTCCTACTTAGAGAATACTAGTCCAGTTTTAACCTCAGCAGTTATTCATATGTAGGTAATACAATTTAAAAGCCTTTTGGGCCTTGGTATTTATATTTTGAGAAAGTTATTAGTGTGATTGTGAATTAGGAAGTTGAAAAATAAATAACGATCAGAAAAAAAGAACAGAAGTTATTACATCCTCGTGACAGTGGTAAGTGGGGTCAACAGGAAATCACACATCTCAACATCGGACGTTTATATGTGTAAAGCTCTGTGCTGGGCCAGCGTCCTGTGGGTAGAGCTAAGGAGCAGAAGACCTTACAGTGCCTCATTGGATGATTGGATGGTTGGATGGATGGATGGATGGATGGACAGATGGATGGATGGAAATATATATTCCTCTCTCTCATTCTTGTATTATTTGCTTCTTCCTTTTTTACTTTCTTCTTCCTTCCTTTTCTTCAAGAAATAAAATATTATAAGTAAAGGTGAAATCCCCTATGTTCATCTCCTTGGTTTCATTTCCTGTTCTCTCTCCCCAGAGACACTCGCTCTCATGAGTTAGAGTGTGTCCAGATGTTGTTTTATACTTTCACAACGCACACACACACACCCAGTATCGTTCTATTTTGTGCAGTTTGTAAAACTCCATGTGATTTGTATTATATTGAGCATGAGGTCCTGCAACTTGCTTTTCTTCCTCTCCACATTACATTTCCAAGATTCATCTGTGTTGTTCTAGTTCGGGGGCCAGCAAACTTCTCCTGTAAATGGCCAGGAAGCAAATATTTTGGGCTCTGTGGCCCACGTCAGGTCTCCGTCACATACTATTGTTTAGTGCTTTTTTGTTTCTGTCTTTTGTTTTTTACCACTTTTTAAAAGTGTGAAAACCATTCTTAGCTCAAGAGCCATATAAGCACACTATGGCCCACCAACCAGTGCACCCCTGTGCTAGTTCATTCATTTTAACTGCTAGAGAGTATGAACATGAGGCAGGGTATTCCTCTATTTACAGATGCATTAGGATGATTTACGATGTCTTGCTATGACCAACTCTATTGCAGTAAACATCTGGAATCTGTTTTCCACCAGCTTCTCAAGTGAGCACTAGACAGATGGTGAGCCCAGCATTGGGTCTGGGTTCTAGGAGCAATTGGAACTCACAAAGTTTAGATAAACTAGAGGGCCGTACTTCCTGTGTGACTGTCAAGAAATAAAAATGCTGTGTGTGCGTATGTCCAACCATGCATGTGTTATGTGTGCACATGTGTTGCATGCGTTGTGTGTGCGTGCACAAACTTGTGTGTGCATGTGTGTGTGTGCACAAGTGTGCGTACTCAGAGAGAGAGAAGATAATTGAGTGGCCACTCACACATCGCCCTGGATAAACCCAACTACACAACATCAAAGTCTGACTCTGGATGACATTCCTTTGAAGAATCAGGGCACTGCAGGACGCTGCCCACCTATCAGCTACTCTAGATGCCCGTGAGACTTCCTACCGCTGCCTGTTGAAATACAGATTCCCAGGCCCATCCAACCTGTGGAACCAACACCCCAGGTGACAGTGGCCTCCAGCACACAGATCCAGTGTTTTTATATTTTTACACAATATTTTATATAATAATACACACGTCTGCTACTACCAGTCCATATATTAAATATTAGTAAGACAATCTGTTTGTTTAGATTAAAAGGAATACAAATAGGTGTGGCAGTATTCCCTTCTCACCAACAAGGGGTTTTCTTGTGCCCCCTACTGTGAGACCCAGGGCCTACAGATATCAATAATGTGCAGGTTCCGGAAGATGGACCACTTCTCCTCTCTCTCAGCAGAGCTCTTGGATCACAGTTAGTCCACGGCAGAATTGTCTGCTGACGCCTAAAGAACTCGTGTTCGCTTTATACTCAAAATTGCTTCATTGAGAAAAGATGGATGCACATATTCATGTCTGAGATATCAGATGTGCTTTTTGTTCTCACCTAAATGGAAGGCCGTCAATCTGGCACCACACAGTTATCCCGCCGTAGGTAAGGGCACCTGTAGGGAAAGCCACAATCATCCTCAAAAAGGAGCTCTGAATCTCCCCACACAGGCGGAAAGGTACTTGGTTGACCCTCCAATGTTGTGCACCACAAGACAGGTAGTTTCAGCCAAAAAAACAGTTAAGAACAGGTGTTACCACTCACCTGTTTGACTTCAAAAACAACCTCAGTCTGGCTCTATATAAAAGGCATAAGATTATTTAATATTGTTCATTTGAACATTAAGATGCCTGACAAATATAATGATTCTTGTTTTGTTATATACCCAGCCCAAGATGTTCTCCCTAACAAAAGAGGGCTGTATCTAACAAGACATGTGAGAAACTAGGTTGGAGCTGGCGGGAATAAGTAACCATGGGTCTCCTACAGCTCAGGCACTCTCTCACAAGAGCAGAGTCAAAGTGCAGACCCATCTGTACCGCTACTAACATGACATTGACAAGAGACTGCGCAGAAACGGGCCTAAACCATCAAGTAAGGTTGGGGCGGGGTTGTCTACAAGCACTGAAACTAGATTATAAAGTGCAAGGGTTTAACTTGCATAACTTCTCTACTCAGCCATACGTCTTGAAAGAATTTTGGGATCTGGTAGGATCTGTTTGCTGTTTCTTTAAATCAGGAGTTGGCAAACTACAGTCCAAGGGCCAAATGCGGCCCACTTCCTGTGTTTGTAAATAAAGTTTTATTGGAACACAGCCATGTCTGTTCATTTACGTATTGTCTGCGGCTGCTTTCTGCTACAACAGCAGAGTTGAGTAGTGGCCAGGAGACCGTATGGCCTGCAAAGGCAGAAATATTTACTATCTGGCCCTTTACAAAAAAAGTGTGACAATGCCTTCTTTAAAGCATTTTTCATAAAACTGCAGTGATCACGTCACACAACATGGGAAGAAAAAATGGGCTTTTCTCCTCCCCTTAAATAATATTCAGATCCACGTAGACTAGCATTAACCAAACATTCTGATGTTCCACGGTTTTTCTCTCTATTTTCTTCCTGGCCTCATGATTTTATCCCACTTTATAGATGAGAAAACTGATGTTCAGAAAGGTCCCAGGTGAGCAAGCAGTAAGGCCAGCGTTCACCATTAGACAGCCTCCCTTATGGAAGAAGACAATAAAAACATTGCAGTTTATTAAGATACTGTAGATGGCTTTATTGCAACTGAGAATTGAACTGAGAGATCTGCACGTCCTTCTTTGACATCTAAAAATAAAGGAAATAGGGCCGGCCCGGTGGCTTAGCGGTTAAGTGTACGCGCTCCGCTGCTGGCGGCCCGGGTTTGGATCCCGGGCGTGCACCGACGCACCGCTTCTCCGGCCATGCTGGGGCCACGTCCCACATGCAGCAACTGGAGGGATGTGCAGCTATGACATGCAACTATCTGCTGTGGCTTTGGGGGAAAAAATAAATAAATAAAATCTTTAAAAATAAAGGAAATAAAACTAATGACATTGAAAGTAATAAAAAATGTAAAGGAAATTATTTTTAGTGCCAATTTTGTTGTTTAAATTACATGTTGATGACATTGAGATGCATAATTCTACTCTTAGGACCCTCCCAATGAAGTGAGCTGGCGTCTCCATTAGGCTGTGTCTGTGGGTTTTTTTGTAGGGCTCTGTGTGATGTGACACAGGCAAGTTTGAGGAAGACTATTGTCCTGAAATCTTTCTGAACATTGTTTTAGGCTGAATTAATCAACAATAGCAAGAATATAAAAGGACAGATCAGGTGAACCATATTAACGAGTACCAAAACTAAATGTCTCTACATTGGGAAGAAGGGAGCATTGAATTGTAACCTCCATCACAACAAAGAATTTTAAAGAGGTGACTGAAATGAGCAAAAAACAGCCACTGAAAATACTTTTAATTCTAATGCTTTTTATTAAGGTGTTATTTGCATTCCAAAATTCAGCCATTTTAAATGTACAGTTTGATAAATGTTGGTAACTGTGCACAATTGTGTAGCCACGCCACAATCAGATACAGTTTCCTTGTACGCCTTTGCTATTGATCTCCTCCCCACAATCCAGACCTCCATTAATCTGCCTTCTCTGTTTCTTGCCTTTTACTTTCTTGCCTTTTCTAGAATTTTCTATAAATGGAATCATACAGTCCATGTCGTTAAGTGTATCAATATTGTATTCCTTTTTATTGTGAAATGTGTTATGGGCAGAGACAGGGCCTGGAGAAGCACCAGACCCGGGTACAGCAGGCTGTCCTCTGCCTGCAGATGGCCCCAAGTCATGCTTTGCAGAGGAGCTGTGATCCCTTAAGTTGTACAACTTCATGGACCATGATAGTTGACCTCTGAGGGCTTTCTATGTGCCATACACATGCCAAGCTAAGAGCTTTACATAAATTACATAGACTATCTTGTGTAATCAACCCAACAGCCCTAGGAGGCAGGATCGTTTACGTTATAGTCTAACTCGACTTATACAGAGATTGGAGACTTTCTAATTTAGTGGGTTTTATTCAGCCAAAAATTTTTTCTATTTTTCTCCATGACCAAAATTATTATTTTAAGTCATTGGTACCACACTGGAAAATATTTTTAAATAAAATTAGTAATGCCATTTAGTATGTTCGTCTCAAGTCTTTCTTCAAATATGGGTGAATCTGAGGGATACAATTTACTGCAGCCCAAGTAACCAGAGTTTAAGGCAGTGCTAGGAAGAGCCATGAGATATTCAACAGAAAAAAAAAAATTAAATGAGTTGAGAAGACTTCTAGCCATAACGGCATTCACTTGTCAAACAATATAAAGGTTCCTGGGTGTAGAAGAAAACAACCACAAATTGCACCTGAATTGGCGTATTAATTTCCATGGCCCTTTCTGTTAAAATGGCTTTTACCTTTAACCTTCTTGATATCATCTTGTCTATACTTGAGTCACATTACAAAAACTTTGTATCTGGAACTTAGAGAAGCTGCTTTAAATTTTCCAGATAAATGACAGGTTTAACCTCTAAAAGCAATGGGCTGCTGAGTAGGTGGGCGAGCTGTACACACCGATCCAGCCCTCAACAGGCTTTACATGAAAAGGCCCAAGAGTTACAGAGTCACCCGTGATATTCTAGTCATCAGTTCACTCCAGAATGAACTGCGCTTACATTATGGGTTGACCTTTACACATTTTCATTTCTCTGATTGTAACATGAGTTTTGGTGGTACCATTTCCCTCTACAAATCCAAGATGTAATAATAATTAAGCAAAAATGGCAGAGAACCAAGCTATTTCCGTGCATACTGTTATCAGGCAAAGTGGAAGACCCCTGGCTGGTGTCAGCTTTAGCTGCAGTTTGGGCGACCTCAGTAACCTTTGACAAGACGGTTCAGGCCATGAAGATGGAGGAAGCAGCCACGAGCCAAATATAGGCAGCTGGAAGCTGGAAAAGGCAAGGAAGCGGCTTCTCTCCGAGAGCCTCCAAAAGGAACACAGCTCTGCCCTGCCCACACCTTGATTTTAGCCCCATAAGACTCATTTTAGACTTCTGACCTCCAGAACTGTAAGAGATTAAATCTGTGATGTTTTAAGCCATTAAGTGTGTGGTCATTTGTTATGCAGCCATAGGAAGCTCATATGCCATATCTGAAGAATCGCCAATAGCTATCTTGCTCTCCTCTGTAACCGAAAAAGTATCTGGGATGCTCATCTATCTCTAAGCTACCAAGCCAACTTGTTCATAAAATAGCCCAGCACTGGGCCAATGTGCAAGAGACAGGGCTCAATGGTAGCAGAGGTAATAGCTGCTGGTGGTCTGAGATGAGATGTTTGGCATTAGCATTTTCAAAGCGGTCCAGCCTTTTAAGACATACAGCAGCGGAACTATTCATTCTCTCTTCAAATGTTGCACTTAAGAAAAAAAATATATTCCCCAAGGTAGTGCAGTGTTTATAAATGTGTTTATTACAGCCTGTCAGTCATTTATCTAGTATTTAGCTAAAATGTTTTGAATCGAGTTGTGATATTCCTTAACTTAACTCTGACTCTTTTCCATTCAGGTCTGTGAGAACTCCTGACGTCTGAAGCTTGACTACCAAGTTTCCATAGCAACAGGAAAAAGAAAAGAATCCAAATCTGAAGATTGCAGTTTACAGCTCTCGAACTTCACAACTAGGCCTCAATTGTTCAGATTGTCGTTTTCTTTGCAGTTTCACCTAGTCTGTACTTCACCATTTTGACAGCATCTTCCTTTCTCCTTTAATTAATGGAATCCTCTGACTTTTCCCTGAATGTTTTAAGATCATGGCATATAACTTGACCTTCCGGGAGCAGAAACAATGACTACTTTTTCTGATGTGTCGCCACGTTGCTAGTCAGCGCTCCACACATACAGCTTTGTCTGTGGGTTCGTATTTGTATATGTATGAGTATCTGTATGTGTATATACACAGTATTTATAGAAAGAGACTATAGGGAAGCCTAATTTTGATATGTCATTCTTCCTTGAGAGGTTACACAAAGAAGGGTTAGAAGCTATGGCAGCTGACCCCTCAGGGCCTCAGTATCAAGCTCAACACTAGCACAGCCCACAGAGCTGACACTTCACCATCCCGTTCAGTCCGAACACTGCCACGGCCAGCCAGCCAGGTCCACAGAGAGCGAGAGCAGAGATAGAAGTCCTTTCTCTTTAGTGTGAGAACTACAACCAATTTTCACTGCCATCTTAGCCATGATCCTGAGCAAAAGTGGTGAGGAGCAGAGCAGGAAAGTTGAGCATCAAATGCGGAGAAAAGGGCTGAAATATTCTTTCGTGGGCATCTATCCGCATTTGTATGTGTCCCGAATCCACAGTCCCATTGGTTCTCATGGGGACACAGATCATGGTAGAGAACCGCTCCCTCTCGGTGTATGCACAATTGCAAATGTCATCATGGAGGTGACTCATGCATATGAAGAGGTCAGCAGGTACCATGTGTATACACATATATGCCCACATGTATAGACACACATTTATGCACATACACACCGTTTGTTTCATATATACATGCATAAAATAGAGTAAATACAGGTAGTTTTAAAAGTACCCTTTTGTGTGAATTGACTACCGTTGTTTGCAAACCTGAAAATAAAAGATGTTCATTATGTATGAAAAGTAATTGATTTTTATTCTGTGAGCATGTAACAGTAAGAGGAAAGTTAGTGCTTGTACTAAGATTATCTTCTTGTTGATAAACTGTAAATGAACCATCAAAGCTCACACCAAATTTTTCTATCAGATAAAACTAGTGACAGCCTGTGGCTTTTTATTAGAGCTCGCCACGCACTAGGGTAAGGTAAGTGTCTTAGCATATTTTAATGCAGCTGCTTACTAAAAGTTTTAACCACACGCACACACATGCGCACACGCGCACACACGCTTTCTTATGCAATCTATGTTTGCACCTGTGCTTTTCAGTTTGCCTTCTGTAGGAAATAGAAGTCATATGTTGTCTTTATTGTAGTGAAATTATGCAGATAGAGTTCCATATATTGTATTTGTTTCAATAGTAAATCTTTTTGGAGCATATAGAATGCAGAGATTTTTTTTCCATTAAAATAAATGGGTATTGGTGGTTAAAACTGCTGGACAGTAGCTTTTCTCTGATTTCTATGTTGTGTCTAATGTTGCTGATGCTGGGTCTTGCCTTAATGCAAGTTCACATTTTTGATGGGCCATTTGGGGTCCCTGGTACATCTCTTGTTATGTGAGTGTCTATAAAGCTGGAAGCACCTGCTCACGGCTTGGGCAATGCACTCGTCTTATCCACCGTAATGAACAATTTGAGCATTTCACAACCGGCTGTGAAGATGACTGCATACTCAACGAGGAGAGAGTTAAGTGACTGCATTACGCATAGTCACAACCATCTGTCTACAGTCCCAAGACATGGGTATTTTTCTCTTGGATAAGTCTTGATACTCAATCAGGAGATCTCGCATCCGGAACATGACATGATGGTTCTCCATGAGTGCACGGAGTAGGCACAGGGACAGGGGGATCCGAGCCAGCACATTCACACTTTACGAAATTTCCCCTTCTGGCTTTATAGGACACAGCCTTGTGTCTCCCTGGTGGGCCTCGCTTCCCTCTTTCTGCAAGGCATGGGGAGAATACCCACCTCAGAACAAACCAAGGAGCATCTTCAGATGGCCAGATGGTCGGCAGCCTGCCCCATAGGCAAGCTAACTAACAATCAGAAAGCTCACCCTCCTTCATGAACCTGGGCAGAAATCCCTAGGCAGAAATACAGATGTCCAGTGACCCACTCACTCAAGTCAACAAGAGCAAGACTCCCCCTTATCTCCCAAGCCAGTAAACTCTCATGCACTTTGCCAATCCAGCTGGTAGCTTAACTTAGCTTAGAACACAGAAAACCAGACTAAAGGGCATACTTCATTAACAATTAGAATAGGCCTTACTTTTCCCCTATTTAAGTCCTCTCTATCCCCAGAGTTCTTATCAGGACAAAGATATTTCCATCATGTTGTTCTTTCTAATCCTATCAACAACAACAACAACAAAAACAGACCAATTCTTAAAAGCCAAAGTGGTAGCATTTCCTGAATCATAAGACGTTTTTAACTTGTTAGAACACATTTACATTGTTCACTGAAAGCAAAATTAGAATCACAGCATTATTTCATTATTACCAATGCATTTTATTTTAGTCCAAGTTATTGAAAAAAAAGTCAAGCAAGAGCCAGAAATTGCTTTTCCCCATTACTGAGCTCAAGACAGAGGATTTTATTCCCATGGGTAAACAGTAACATCTTCTTTTTATTAACACATCAACCACCTTAGATGATTAAAAATTATATTTTATCCCCATTTTACATATGATAAATTAATTATTTTGGATAATTTGTTTTAACAAGAAGATGCAAACATTTTCTAATTTCAATAAAAGTTACCTTCAATACTGCCAGCTCTCTCCAAATGAACATGATTTCAGGTAGATGTCCTTGCCATGACTCTCAGCCGACACCTGCAAATCTGAACATCAGAACAAAATTAATCTGGCCAAAGTTCATGGTAGGTATCAAATAAGACTTTGATTCTTAAGGAACGTTGTTAGAAATTTTGATATTCATCCCAGATTTTCAAAATGTCAATTTAAACAGTCTGATAAATGAACTAACCATCTACCATAAAACTCTTGAAGTAGATCAGATTGCATTTTATCCAAAGTAAACACATTGGGTCTTGATCTTAAGATGTGGCAGCTGAAAAAATTATTAACAAAACTATGTTTGATGCTGGGTTTACTGCAATTGTACTCATGCACAGGCTATCCAGGTGATTCTGAAGAAAAGAGTCTTCAGTTTTCCTGGGGTGTATGAACAAGGTACAAAAATGCAATTAATGATAACAATAATAATAATGGTTTACATTTATTGATTGCTTATTACGTGCCCATACTGTGCAGAATCCTTTATACCTAGTAACTCATTGAATCCTTACAACAACCATATGGGACAAGTACTATTTTCTTCTCCAACCTACAGATATAGAAAGCTGAGGCTCAGAAAAATCAAACTGCTTGCCCAAGGTAGGTGGCCTCCAGACCAGAACCCAGGCCATGGGCTCCAGGGCTCCTGTTGTTCCCGCTACAGGACAGTGCCACTCCCAATTCTGCAGCAAAACCAGACAAAATGTCTCTTTCAGACCAGAAAACCCTAGTCTGAACCCACAATTAGCATGACTATCTATCCAGACCAACTAAACAGACCTTCTACTATTTCTTAATTCTAAGAGCTTTCTGTTAAGAACTGTTAACACTATTCTACATTAATATTGGAATCTTAGAAAAATTTCCCATACAAGATATTATAATTTTCTGAAGTATTCCACCCCCCTCCCTTCCATGGCTTGTTAGCAGTACATGAGAAGCTTCCACCAGATTAATTAGATATCTCAGTCATCCAAAAGTAAATTCAGATCCTCCCGAGTACCCAGTCACTGCCAAACCAGCTGAGGGGAGGAAAAGCTGAGGGAGCAAGTGGTGTGGGATCTTCGGGAACTTTTCCTGTGCTCGGCTATAGACACATTCTAAAGGATCTCCAATCTCTTCTGATTTTGTAAATGTAGCACATTCATCTATTCACGTGTAGTTGACTTACATACGAATCAACAGGAAAATCACACCAAACAGAAAAAAATCACACCAAGAGGAAGGTGAGACTGAGAAAGAACTAACTACCTTTTCTGTTAACTCCTAAATAATAATAATAATAATAATAGCAAAAAAATAATAATAATCATCTAATGATCTGGCTACACCTTTCACAAAGATGATGCTTCCCGTCTTCTCTCCTTAACTGACTGTGGAGTTTCCGCACATCTCACAATCTGGTGATAATACTTTCATTTTTCATCTAAAGCAATGAACAATTCTTTTACTATGTAAAGTTTGACTCTTACTATATTTCCTATTGCTAATGGATTAGCCTGCTACTGAGAAAATTCTACAGTTTTTACTGTGTTTATATAAAAGCATATACAAGATACGTGGAGACAGTGAAAAACGGTGGGAATGAATGTGTGAACAAGGATTTCAGATAAGAACTTTGATTCTATAAATTAAGAATAAGTCTATAACTTAAACAGAAATAATTTAGATATTCATCAAATTCCGTAGGCAGACAAGCCTCTTCCTGTCGCTCGTCCTGTATCACTGTCACTACAGCAATGGTTGAGGGTTGCCGAGCTTGATAAGACTTTCAACCGTTTCCTTTGGCTCCTAAGTGCTGGCTGCTCAGTAGGGAGTTGGTGAGAAGCAACAGGTGTAGCAAGAAGACCACAGTTTTCACTGCGAAGCTCTGAAGCCTTGGAGAACGTGGCTCATAGAAGAACGTAAGTATATGCTGAAAAATTCCACTTTCTGTGAATTTTTAAAAATCCTTTCCCTGGGAAAGTAATAAAGTCATTATTTATCTACAATATACATACAGTACATTCAGATTATTAAAGAGTTGAAAATGAAGGCTGTATAAAAATCATTTTGTGTTGTCATGCACATGTCAACACTGTTCTGGTGTCAAATATTATTTATCCTCCAAGATAAAAATTTTCAGAAATTTTAAATGGATTTTTTTTCTTAAACACTCAAAAGGGATAAAGTTTATCATTTTAAAATATTTAATTTCATCACAGATGCAGTTCCTTTGAGCCCTAAGCTTACTTGCTTACAGTTTCTGAGCTGTAAATTACCATTTGATTTACTATGTAGTTGCAAAGAAATTTGTAACTTCTTTGTGAAATATTCAAATAAAGGTTATCTGGGATTTTTAATGTGTGTACTTGGTCTTAGACCATCTTTAGCACAGTTTAAACATGGTGGCAGAGCAAAGGGATATTTTTTCTAATGGTGCTCTGGTTGGCATATAATTTTTAAAGACAAAAACCAAGGGCTGCCTGCCTCATAATTAACTCTTTTCCATTCTTCCTTCATAACAATCAAATCCTTCTGATTTGGAAAGATAGATAGATAGATAGATAGATAGATAGATAGATAGATAGATAATAGATGGATGATAGGATAAATAGATATAGATAGACTGGATAGATAGATGATAGATATGACAGGTGATAGGATAAATACATATAGATAGACATAGATGATAGGTAGGTAGGTAGGCAGATAGATAGATATGATACGACACAGACAAACATAGACATAGAGATGGACAGACACAGCAAGAAGATTACTTTAGTGAGATCTTTAACAAAAAAGAAGAGGGAAAGGGTGCTAATATTTAATAAGTGCCCCCTATGGGCCAGATATTTTACATATGTATGTATCTATGTACATATTGCATTATACATAATACGTGTAAATGTATATGTAATACATAATTCTACATTATATATGAAATTTATGTAATTCATGAAATAGACATTATCTCCTCTGTGTAGATGAGAAAATGAGGTTCACAATCTTATAGCAAGTCTCCCACCTAGTGAGTGGTGTGTATGACTCCCTCACTGGTACCTTTTCTATTCTACCCTAAGAAAGTTTTTTCCTGGTGATTACCTTTTAGCTAGATATCATGTCTACCTAAGGTCTGGGTATGAGACTGCTCTGTGTTAAAAGGAGAGATGAGTAACAGTTAGTGAGGACTCAGACACAGTAACATCCACCTGAGACCCTCCGCTTGTCACGAGCGCTCAAAGAGGAGTGAAGATGGCACGCAGAGATGCCACCTGTATGCGTCTCGTTTATGTCGTGCCATAGCCATAGGCCATCTAGGACCATTTCAATACATTTTATAGAAACAAAGCAAGCAAAATTGCATAAATAGGTGGTAAGGTCGCAGATCCAGTAACTGAAGGCAACATATTCTTCTCTTTCTAGACCTTGGCTATGAAGTGGCAGCACAAGAAGGCACAGGGTCACCTTGGTTGGGAGCTTTTATTTTCTATTTTGTTCTTTACCACTCTCAAACTCTGCGGGAAAGGAGTCCATGGAAGAGGTGCGGTGAGTGGAGGAGGCAAATTTCCACGAGCTGGTGGGAGATGACGGGATCTGGGGCCCAGCGCTCTGCTCTGGACAAATGTCCCACCCTGGACAGGAGGAAGGACGCGTCTTCCTCTGAGACGAAAAGACTGAGGTGACACAGGTGTTAATGTAGGTACGTATGCAGGTATGGAGGGTGGGAATTGAGAGGTTTTGAAAATAGTCTCTGTTTTCTCTGCAAAATAGAATATAAGGTCATCCTCTGAGAGTGAAGGGGATGAAACACTGGGTTTGAAAAGACTGGAAAGGTTTGGAATGTCCACTACAGGGCCGGGAGCTAACACAGCCCAGGCCACCAGAAGGACGAGTCATCATATCCTGAAACTGCCAAAGCAAGTGCCACGCCGGCAGGTCTCTGATTCTTATCAGCAGCATTCACAACCTGAGAGAAAAGCCAACCAAGTGAACAGCCGCTTGGACTGGACCGGGCATAACCCAGCAGATGCAGGTGCAACTAGGGAAAGGATGAGCTAAAATTTCTCTACGGCCCTGCCATGCTCATTCCTTCTCTGCTTACGCAAGGCGAACACACACACATATCTGAGCACAGGGGAGCCACACGTGTGCACCACCACCTTCCTCTGTGCAGATCTGGGGAAGGAGGAGAGGAGAGAAGGGCCCAGCTGGAACCAAAGAGATCTTATACAAGGACCAGATTAAGCTCATGTAAAACCAAACCATCTTGAAAGGGGAAAAGAGAATTACTTGAGTTACGCAATTCATCTGAAGAGAGCTAAAAAAAAAAAAATGCTAAGAGAAGATAAGACAACTACGACACTTGAAGGTTTAAAACGAGGGCTGTTCAAAACTGGAGTTTACTGCTCAGCCATAAGAAACGATGAAATCCAGCCATTTGTGACAACATGGATGGACATTGAGGGCATGATGCAAAGTGAAATAAGTCAGAGGGAGAAGGTCAAATACCGTATGATTTCCTTCATTAAGTAGTAGATAATAACAACAATAAACAAACACATAGGGACAGAGATTGGATTGGTGGTTACCAGAGGGGAAGGGGGGAGGGAAGAGGGTGAAAGGGATAATTGGGTACATGTGTGTGGTGATGGGTTGTAATTAGTATTTTGGTGGTGAACATGATGTAATCTATGCAGAAATAGAAGTACAATGATGTACACCTGAAATTTTTACAATGTTATAAACCAATGTTACTGCAATAAACAAAAAATTTAAAAAAAAAAAAAGTTAAAAAAAAAAAAATGGAGTTTAAAAGGTTAAATACTGGTGCCTCACACATAATACAGTTTTGTTAATAGAACAATATTCGGTGAGGGTCAGTGCATCAACCCGACAAAGTAAGTACATCAGCCATGACCATATATTAGTGAAGCTTTTGCGTAAAGCAGCTATTTAAAAGACCTTGGTCTCCACACAAAGAAAGCATGTTGTTTTTCTGTTTAAGCGCAAAAAAAAAAAAAATGCCTCCACTAAAATAGTGTCAAGTTTGCTTGCTGTTTCTGTAAAGAAAATTTCAATCAGGATAAAAAGACCTCAACTCTCTTGCTAGAAACAGACACACACACACACAACAAAACTCCAGATCCTAGTGCTAACTCATGTACTATGTTGCTCGTGGCCATAAGCCAGATCTGGCTAGAAATCTGGGGTGTGGGTGTCCAGACTTCTGTGCTGCGTGCGGGAGCCCCAAGGATTGAGATCCAAAGGGAGAAGGCCTGAAATTCTACCCAGCCTTGCCTACTCACTAGCTAAATGATCTGGAGCTTTATGAAAACGCTTTACAAAATAACAAGTATGATACAAATTTTAAGTGGGATTACTTTACCAACTGTTTTGAGTCGAATTGTGTCCCCCCAAAAAAAGACCTGCTGAAGTCCTAATGTCCAGGACCTCAGAATGTGACCTTATTTGGAAATGGGGTCATTGCAGATGTAATTAGTTTAGATGAAGTCATACTGGAGTAGGGCGGGCCCCTAATCCAATGGGACTGGTGTCCTTACAAGAAGAAGAGAGACACACACACAGTGAGAGCACCATGTGAAGACAAAAGCAGAGATGGGAGTGACGTATCTACAAGCTAAGGAACGCCAAGGATTGCCAGCAGCCACCAGAAGCTGGGAGAGAGGAACAGAACAGATCCTCCCTCAGAATCCTCAGAAGGAACCAACCCTGCTGACACTTGGTTGCAGACTTCTGGCCTCCAGAACTGTGAGACAATAAATTCCTGTTGTTTTAAGCCACCCAGTTTGTGGTGCTTTGTTACAGTAGCCCCAGGAAACGAATGTGACAACCTTCAATCTAACACACACTGGGGAAAATTCTCAAAAAATGGCCCAAGTGAAAATAAAGTCACTCTTGAAGAACAAATGAACAGAAGTCTAGGCAATGTCCACAGATCTGTCTAAAGCCAGTGGTTCTCAACTGGGGGTGATCCCCCACCCCCACCCAGGGGACACCCAGCAGTGTCTGGAGATATTTTTGGTTGTCACAGCCGAGGGGGGAGGGGACGCTACTGGCAGCTAGTGGGCACAAGTCAGAGAAGCTGCTCAGCCTCTCACATGTTCGGGGCAGAGCCCACCACACGGCAATAGCGGAGAATTATCTGGCCCAAAATGCCAACAGTGTCTGTCGCTGTTGAGCCATCCTGCTCTAAACCCAGATAACACAGAGAATTCTAGAATACTAGAAAAAGGAGCAGATGTAGAGTCCAAGTCCTCGGCTGGGTCCTGTGTCTCTTACTTCCTGATTTGACAGTCTTGTGTAAGCCTCTTGGCCCCTCTGTGTCTGTTTTGTAAAACAGTGGTAATTATATCCGAGGGTTCTTCTGAGGATTAAGGTGAAACATCGAGAGATGTTTATTTTAAGTAGTCAGGTAAAGCATTAACCAACTACCAGTTACCAACAACCAATTATAGCTTTGCACCTTTGGCATGGGAAGGAAGATCTGTGTGTGTGTGTGTGTGTGTGTGTGTGTGTTTGGGGTGGGGGGCAGAGGAGGGAGGAGGCGTGGGTGAAGGGGAGGCGGAGAGGGGCTGGTGAACAGTTGAGTCATGCCCTTCAAGGCCAACCCCCAGGTTTGTTACAGACGCTGGTGGATCCCCTTGCAGCCTAACTCAAACCGGACTTGACCCCCAAATACAGCCCTTAAGTGAAATAAGGAATGTGAACATGCCGAACAGGCCAGGCCTTCAGTCAAGGACTCTCCTACCCCCTTGTCCTGAGACCCAATCTCGAGACCACCTGTGGGGCTGGAACTTGAGGTCCCAACTCAGCAGCGCCCCCTCCTTAAACACCCAAATCCAGTCTCTTAACTCCGCACACCGATCCCTCCTTTACCAAACCTGAAACCCGCCCCACTCAACACCGTGGAACATCACGTTGAAGGCAAGAAGCCAGACACTAAGGAGGGATTACCGACTGATTCCACTCGCAGGAAGTTGAAACACAGGCAAAAGGAACCGACTGTGTTAAAGCTCAGGACGCTGGTCACCCTCGTAGGTGGGTGGGTGTGATAGAAAAGGGGCTGAGGGGCTTCCAGGGGGCTGGTCGCGTTTCTTGACCCGGGGGAGGTTCCAAGGGTGTGTGGACTTTGTGAAAAGTCACTTAGGATTTCCGCACCATCTAGACGTATGGTATGTTTAAAAGTGAAAAACAGCTGTACGCGTGGTGGGCGGGCCCCTCACCCCTGGGACCTCAGTTTCCCCTCCAAGGACCCGACTCCCTTCGCCAGGTTTGTGGGGTTTTGTTGGAGGACAGGCGGCGGCACAGGTCTGGGATTGGCACCTGGCAGGCGCCCAATCCGTGCGTCCGCACGGGCCCAGAAAAGCAGAGCCGCCTTTAACGACACCCTGGGACGAGGCCAAGGCCACGCCTTCCAGCGTTCGCCCCACTGCCGAGTCTGTTTCACTTTTTTCCGCCCGCGCTGTGTGCGGGGCGGGGCGGGGCTAGGGCGAAGGGGCGGGGAAGTCCCGGATGGGGCGGAGCAAGGCTCGCGAGAGGGGAGGGGCGGGGCCTCGCCTCGGAACCGAAGCGCGAGACCTCAGGCCTTTCCGGCGCATGACGTGAACTACGGCTCCCACAACGCCCCGCGGTCCCGCGGCTTGCCTCTGTCGTCGCGAGAAAAAGCCGCTGGGGGCGTCTGCGCGGAGGAACGGAAGTATAGGTGACGGGCTGAGACATCGCCGCCAAGCTGGGAACCGGGGAGATGGCCGAGACTGACCCCAAGACCGTGCAGGATCTCACCTCGGTGGTAAGGGACGGCTGCGCGGACCGAGGCCTCTGCACCCCCGGGCGGCGCCCCCTCCGCGACAGCGCGGGGCCCCGTCTCTGGAGACCCCATTTCTGGAGGCTTCTCTGGCCGAGGCCCCCCACCACCTTGACACCCCGGCCGTTGGGTGTGGCCCCTGAGCCTGCTGACCCCCCCAGACCAGACCCCCACCCCTTAGCCCCCTCACCTGTCCCTGAACCCCCCGTGACCCCCAGGTCCCCTCCAGCCCCCGCCCTCAGCTCTCCACGCACCCGCCTCACACCCCGAGGCCTCCAAGCCGTCAGAACTACCAGAGACCCCACGATTTTTGAATCGCACTGGGCCCACATGGCAGGGGGCTTCACAGCCCGTCAGTCTGATTTGACAGGTGGGAAAGCAAACCCGCAGAAGGAAATGCCTTGCTGGAGGCCACGGAGCTGCCCAGAGGCCGAATTGGGGTGGACCCGAGATCTAGTCTCACTCTGGGACCCGGCTCCTGTCCCGATCCCTTGAAGGTGTCTCGGGGTGAGCGTGAGGTGTTTGTTTTGCTTTGTTGTTTCTTAGGTGCAGACACTCCTACAACAAATGCAAGATAAATTTCAGACAATGTCTGACCAGATTATTGGAAGAAATATCCTTTTTCCTTGTGGTCAGCCCATTATGGGCCTTTGAATCCCGTTTTCTGGGTAGTGGTGTGGATAAATGGGTGGTTTGCAGGCCAGCTGGTCATTTACCCGGTTCTTTGCTGAGCTCGGATGTGCTCTTCCTGAGAAGTATTGTGGGAGGAGCTGGGATGCAGCTGGGCTAGACAGATCCCTGGCCGCACTGCACTGGAGTCTACCGGTCACGTCTGATATGATGGACGGTTGACTGTGAGCTCAGCATTTATGTGTCTCTCTCCTTCCATCCTCACCATAACCTGGTGAAGAGGTCATAGTGTTACCTTTATTTAGTGGATGAAAACGGAGGCTTCGAAAAGCGCAAGAACTCGCCCAGGTCCCTGCTAGTAAAGGGCAGGGCTGGGAGTTGATCCTTGCCCCAGACTCCTGTGCTCTTAACCACTAAATTATAACAATAGCCAAAGGAGATTGGAAAGCCAGTTTCATTAAGACAGTTGTGTTTAAGGCCATAGTTTCCAGGGCCCTGGAGGAAAAGGATAAGAAATGAGAGGTGTTGGTGCCCGTCGTCTTTAACCTCACCACTTGATGACATGAGTAGTCGCATTGATGACCTGGAGAAGAACATTGCAGACCTCATGACACAGGCTGGGGTAGAAGAACTGGAAGGTGAAAACAAGATACCTGCCACCCAGAAGAGTTGAAGGTGAGGGGGGCCAGGGTAAGGATGGTGTGGGCCGTGTCATTTTGATGTGGTCAGACTTCCTCCGTATCGGCTCCCAGCCATAATCCCAGCAAGCATCCCTTTTATTGTTCCCCGCTGTGGACTCCATGTTTTGAAATTTTTTGTGCCAAACTAATTCGTTATGCAGAATTTGTTTCCCAGTTTTTGTTAAGTAGACCTATATCACTATTAGTTAAGACCATTGGTTAACATTAGATAACCGCTGAGTTTATATCATTGCAGCCCAAAACAAAGAAGCCTGTCTTTGTTGGCCTGAGAAGTCTTATGACTGGAAAATTTTTCAGTGTTTTTTTTTTGTTTTTTTAAATAGATAAGCATCCACATTGCCACCTTTGTAAATGCCTTAAATTCTAAGGATTCTCTTGGGAACGCCCCCTCTGCACTAGATAAATGCCAGGACAATGACTGATTATTTCTTAGATGAACTAGATTATGGCCACATTAAGCCTTCACCCTAGAGTTGATTTACATTTCCACTGCGTGGTTTCAGATATCAGAGGAAAGACTAATAATCAGAAATAGCCATATAGCAGGATAGCTGGATGCACAGTTGCTGCTTTATTCTCACCACAGTGGGTTCTTCATTCTAAGCCTTTTCGTGAGTGTAGTGTTTGCAAATAATTTTTAAACTCCCTTTTCTCCCATCCCATTTTTAGCATTTTAATTCCCTATAAAAATTAAGTTTACTGAGAATTTTTAGGTAATAGAGTACCAAACAGAATATACAGTAAAAGATATCAAATTCCTTTTTTATTTTATGGGCATGTCCGGGCTGCACCAAGTTATAAGTAACTATGAAATGACAAGTTGCTCTGAGGTCCAAGAAAATAGAGGTTTGGGAGGTAAAAGCCGTTTAAATTTGTTGTTATCTTAACAGTAGGTTGGGTTGATTCCTTATGTGAGTAAATCACATAATTGTTTTGTGTGGGTTGTCATCTTTATTCCTATAGAGACATAATTTGGAAAAGGTCCTGCCAGTCTTAGAAGCTTCTCTGGGTCTCATATTATATGGCAGTTAAAAATCCCATCAAGTGAATGAGAACATCCTTTTGAGAATTGCGGGATTGAAGACTTTCAAGTGACAGGGACAATACAAAGAAAGGGGTGGGAGTAGGAAATGGATTCAGAATTTTTTTTAATAATGATTTCCAATTAAATCTATTGTATTTTTGCTAGACCATTGTGCTAAGAAAATAAGGCTAATTCAAAAGGAGATTCTGAAAGGATTTCTAGGTGATAATTCTGTGTATCATTTTTGTTTGACCTCCTGTAATGAGTAACATGTTGGTGGTTTTTCCCTTTTCAACAGGTTGCTAATTTACACTGAAATCTGGAACACCATTTTTATAAGCCAGGAGAAGACCGAATGGCTTTCTGCAACTAACAACTCTGTGTAGACAGGTTTTATATTACAAGGTGTGCATTCTTATCACATCCTATATAGTTAGTTTGTAGAGTGGTCGCCGCTCCCCCCCAGTTTCTTGAACATGGTAACTTCTCATCTTGGACCTTGGTCAGTTGTGCTATTAAATATTAAACACTAAAACTTTGGCAGTTCCTGCATAAAATTGTCAAATTTTTTAGTGTATTTTCGCGAAGTCATTTTTTTTCTATCATTCCTTTTGTAGTAGTTGCTGTTTGATAAAAGTTGCTGTGTAATCTTTTTTACTAGACATATAGTAGATCCGTCTATTACAATTAGACTTTGTGAAGTAAGACGTTTATAGAGTTTAGGGTTCTTTAATTCTCAGCACAGAGTGACTGTTGAGCTGACACAAGATAGTGTGTTGTGATACTTTTCAAATGGTTAAAAACATCTAAAAATTGTTTATTCAGAAATATCTGGCACTACTCTGTTGCCAAAACTCAGAATTGAACCTCGATTTTATGTCTGAGTCCCTGAGGTCAGATGCTACAGTCATGAAGAGTAACCACTGCCACTTTCATGTGTTACAAGTTTTAAATATGGAGAATGACAGACTTGCCTGATGGAGTGAGGCATTATTAGTTAGAGTTTTGCATGAGATTTCAATCCTACAGTAGGACCCTATGTTGTTCATCTACAGTAGTTACCATAGGAAATCTGGCAGGATTTTAAAACTCAATTACTCCATCTTTTCTTTGAGCTACTGACTGGGCAAAGACACTGAAAAGGAGGATAGACCAGATTAAGTCCATGCCAATTGCTTGGCTAGAAAATGATGTGTGACTTGTAGTAGGCTCTAGTTTTAAAGAAATACTCTTTAAACTGTTTCTTACCTAAATTCTTACAGAGTAATGGTTTTATTATTGATTATAGAAGACAGGGATAATAACTTTTGCCACTCAAAAATGCAGTGTCAGGAGTGCTCAGCCTAGAGGCCAGGATTGACTGTGAAGGAGATCCATGTGATTGTCACAGCAAAGTGATTTTGTATACAAAAAATTGTGAAATTGAGAAAGTTGAGAAATGGTATAGTGCTTCTTAGAGGGAAACCCTTAATGAACGCAGTGTGATTTTTTTTTAAAGTTTCCTGTATCACCAGGCTTGATTGATTGGATTGCAAATATGTAATACTATTAAGAAATAATTTGTCATATTTATAAATTATATGAGGAACACAAAGGAGTAAGTTTCCTCCGGGACAAAATGAATTAACCACTGTTACTACGCAGCTGCAGCAGCTCCTCTGCTCGGCCTGTAGGTCGTGCCGCAGGGTTAGCCATGAGAGCCCCAGAGCTCGCTGGACTCGAGATGGAAGCTGGATGCAGGGTGTTTGCGAACGCAGTGAATGTCGAGTGGAGATGGTAGGGTTGCTGTCAGAAGGCTAGTCGGACTTGGGTAGGAGTCAGCGTCTGGAAGTAATAGAAAGACTCCAGAGGCAAGCTCCCCTAAGCAAGAATACCTGCCATGAATAAAGGTGCCTGAAATCCTGCTACTGAAGCTGCTTTTGTGTCAAAAATGATTTGTTTGGTTTTCTAGGTTTTCAGATTAAAATACACATGCTATTTTAGATTACCTACTGAAACCTCCAGAAGGATTAAGGACAAATAGCCATAGGCAAACGGGAAGGGGAGATGTGGGTGGAGGTTTTGTTTCGAGTAGGGGAGCCCTGAAGCCCCGTGACTGGGGTTTTCCCTGATTGATCGCCAAGGAGAGCTGCTGAATTCCTTGTTCTGGAGGTAAACTTTGCCAAAAATGTTCCCCCGAACCCTTGTTCCTGCAGAAGCTCTGAGAAAGGGGAGTTTACAGTCACTTGGGTTTAGAAAACTTGCCGAGTACTAGATTGACTTCTTGAAATTCACGATGAAAATTAGAATATCAAAGGCTCCGAGGTCCCAGAACAGAGAAATGGGATTTAACTTCCTCACCTGCCAGTTTCCTAGTTATTTGACCCAGGATCTTTTTTTATACTTAGCACCTAATTAACATTTCAGTGAACTAGTGTGGTATAAAATACCCACAGGGAGATACCGGTAAAGTAATCCAATAAATAGCTTTGGGTTCAGTTTATAAAGGCGCTTGTTGCCATGGCCTCGCTTGACCCGTTCTCCCGGCCTCCCGGCGAAGCCTTGTGTAAAATAGGACCCTGGGGAGGGCTTCGAGTTTGTACAGGAGGGTGAGTCTCCTGGATTCCTAAAACAGTGCCTGTCTGAGGTGAGAGAGGCAGGTGCCTGCTGGGTACACATGACTGGATGCTCACTGCCACAGCCTCCTGGCCAGTCTCAGTCTTTCTGGCACAACCTGGGTCCACCAGAGAGACAGCTCCTTGCCCTCCAACCCGCTCCCCCGTTCACGCACACGCTCCCCATCCTGGAGCCTCTGCTCCCTGAGACCTGCTCCATGAAGACTTCCACCCGTGGCCTGTGTTAGCACAGCCCGGCATCGCCCCTTTATACTTCCAGGCATGATCGTTTTGTGCAGGAAAATCTGTCTGCCTCTCTTAGTCTCCAGCTATTTTTTGATCATTTTTATAAAGATCCTTCTTAGGGCTAATCAATACAACCAGGATGGAGGCGCTCCTCCGGAGCAAACAGCCTTGCGTTGGATTCCCTGCCCTCATCCCCCAGGCCCAGAGACCCATCAGCTTCCTTGCTTGAGCCATAGTTCATCCTCGTTTCCTTTGGGTCACAGGATTTTAAAATACTTTAATCTTATTAATTTTGGTTTTCACAGTTTCATTTCTAGTAAAGTACTACCATGTTTGACCTTATCAGAACCAACATACAGCATTTCAGGTAATTAAAGGTGAATTTGGGGCCCGGCCCCATGGCGTAGTGGTTAAGTTCGGCACGCTCCACTTTAGTGGCCTGGGTTTTCAGGTTCGGATCCTGGGCTCAGACCTACACCATTCGTCGGCAGCCATGCTGAGATGGCATCCCACGTAGAAAAAAAGAGGAAGATTGGCAGCGGATGTTAGCTCAAGGCAAATCTTCCTCGGCAAAAAAAAAAAAAGTGAATTTGCCTTTGTGAGTTGTTGGAATCCTAACCACACTTAGAGCATTGTTGCTATGGGAACAGAGTCCTCCAAACAGTCAACTTAAAATGAACTGTTTGAACATCCTGTTTGTAAGTTGAAGGTTTCCTATATAGATAATTAAGTTCCTCTTTTTTTTGTATTCTGTAGTTTATATGTTTTTAATTAGATTAAAATGGAGGCATTAGCATGATATGTTGTCCAAGCTAACCCTGAAGATTGACTGGTTGCAGTTAACAATTAGTCGTCGCCAGCACCCGTGAAAGCATTTATTACAAACCACCGGGCTGGGCTAAGCATTTTGTGGATATTATTTGGCTGAATCCTCACGACAGCCCGGAGTTAGATTTTTGTCTGATCAGTCCCAGTGTGAACAGAAGGAACCCAGAGTTGGGCGTTGGGCACCCGAGGTCACACAGCTGGAAGCGGAATCTACCCACGGCTGTCCCACCACAGAGCTCCTGCCCACAGCTCACACTCTGTCCACCTTTCTGAGAGCTCAGGTTTCCAAATCCCGGCTCTCTGGGAATCATCAACCCACTACCTCAGTGGATCTAGAAATTTAGTTTCAAAAGGCTGATTGCATTTTCAATTAAACATGACCTAAATTAAGTAAACATTCTTGATGTGAATTTTATTCAGAATTAACACTACTCAGGGCTGGTAGAAAATGTGTGCTCTTGGATTAGTCTTTTCTTTTTTTCCCTGGATAAGCTATTTGAGAACAACCATGGAAACAAATCCAGTTCAGTTTCTCAAATGTTTGCCCTGACAGAACCGCAGGGAATTCTAACTATGGTTTTCACATTCGTTTCCTTGCTCACTCCCCCATCATCTCTCTCACACAAAAATTACCCCTTGAGACTCACCTTGGGGGAAACAAGAGCCTCTCCCACAATGACCTATTTGCTTGCCATCTTATCAGTCACTTTGTTTAAAAAAAAAAAAAAAAGTTGGGCCAGCCCCGGTGGCCTAGTGGTTCAAGTTCGACGCACTCCACTTTGGCAGCCTGGGTTCGGTTCCCAGGAGCAGACGTACACCACTCCTCAGTGGTCATTCTGTGATGACAGCTCACATACAAAAAGAGGAAGATTGGCAGCAGATGTTAGTTAGCTCAGGGTGAATTCTCCTGTTAACGATGTTAAATGTCTGCTCTTAGTTGAAGCCTGTTTAAAACTCATTTTCAATGAATGAAAATGGTGGGGGGCATGTGAGTCACAGCTCAAAACAAAAAGCAGAGGGACTGTGGTTGAACATTGCACACATCCACCCCACAGATCACTATGGAAATAGGACAGGAGTTTGCTTCTGTAAGCCAGGCTGACCCTGTTATATAAGAATCCATCCTGGGCCGGCCCCGTGGCTTAGCGGTTAAGTGCGCGCGCTCCGCTGCTGGCGGCCTGGGTTCGGATCCCGGGCGCGCACCGACTCACTGCTTCTCCGGCCATGCTGAGGCCGCATCCCACATACGGCAGCTAGAAGGATGTGCAACTATGACATACAACTATCTACTGGGGCTTTAGGGGAAAAAAAGGAGGAGGATTGGCAATAGATGTTAGCTCAGAGGCGGTCTTCCTCAGCAAAAAGAGGAGGGTTAGCATGAATGTTAGCTCAGGGCTGATCTTCCTCCCAAAAAAAAAAAGAATCCATCCTAATGCTCTGCCCTCACACGCTGAGGCTTTCACCGCGAGAGATGCCTGGAAGTTCTGCAGACACCTGCCTGGGATCAGATTTATTTCTCATAGATAAGAAGACCTGCTTCCCTGGGTCCCGGCGCCAGCTGTGAGGTGCGGCGTCCTGTTGCTCTCTCCTTGAGCAAGGCCACAGCGTGTTTGTATACCACGCACATAAAACTCCAAGCACGTCACAGAGATGCTACCCTGCTCTGTGGTAATGATTTTGGCTGTATATTTATAGTTTCTTACTTTGTGGACACATGTTGACCAATTATTCATGCTAGTCATTGGCAAAGTGCCCACCTTCCAAAGAGGAACAGTATTGTTTCCCAGTAATGAAGAACAGCCTGAATTCAGGATGAAGCAGTTCAGAAGCATTTAGCTGCAAATGACAGACAGCACAGCCCTGTCAGCAAAAGGGGGCTGTGTGGTTTCCCACGGCAAGGAGTCCGAAGGGAGGCAGCGCCAGGGAGGGTGAACCCCACACCCCACAAGACCATCAAGGACCCAGCATTGTCCAGTCTTGGAGTGCCCCACAGAAAGAGAACGGCTTTCTCCTTTCCTTTCGTCTCTTTTCAAGAGTGAAGAAAATGTTGCCTGAAGATGTTCTTACTCTGCTGCCTGTGCCTAAATGCCCAAGCCTCGAACAATTCTCGGCAAGGCCACAGGCCCCGCACAATAGGCTGAGCCCTGTGATCCTCGTCTTCTGGTTGTCACAACCTGAGGTTGGTGTGCTACTGGCATCTGGTGGGTCGAGACCAAGGATGCTGGTCAACATTCTACAATGCACAGGACGGCCCCACCACAAAGAATTACCTGGCTCCGAGCATCAATAGTGCAGAGGAGGAGAAACCCCAGCTTAACCCATTCATGATTCAACCTGCACCTGGTGTGAGGCCTCTTCTGGACCCTCAGAAGAGGGGAGATACTCGAACAAAACGAGGAATTTATCAGAAAGGACAGGGATGGCTATTGGGTGGACAGCCTACAGTGTCTGTTACAAACCTCTTACATATAGCTTCTAGGTTATAAATTGTAACACTGGAGATGGTTAAAGAAGGAATTACCTGGCTCTCAACCTTGGCTGCACATGAGAGTCACCTGGGGAACATCTCAAAGCCCTCATGACCAGCCAGCTCCCAGATCCACTGCATCAGAATCCCCAACGATGGACCCAGACAGCAGGGTTTGTTTTAAGCTCTCTCATGCAGGCAAAGGTAGGAACCCGGTTCCAAAAGGTCTGTCTACTGCTGCTCATCAGGTGACATAATTCACCCAGCAAATGGGATGAGATTCTGCCAACCTTCTGTCAACCCAGCTGACACTCCTGACTTGGACAGTTGAGACTGGCACACGTTATCTGGCATTCAGTTCAGTTCACCTGTCATTTTTGCTTCAACAACTGGATGGTGCCGCCACTGTTAGAATAAAAGGATTTCTCATTCGCTGACAGGTGACGTCTTGTTAACCAGATTCGACTTCAGATGTACCCGACGCTTCTGATTGCCTGCCCTGCCTGGGCCCTCGAGGTGCTCATTAACTCCAAACACTTGAAGGTTGTTGACATTATCAAAAAGTTCTCCAGCTGGAATGCTTCTCCCTCTAATCAGCCTTCAAAAACTCCATTCCTAAACCATTGCTATGTTTTATTACCTCTTACCTTTTATAGGTCTTTAGAAGTTGCCATGAAAACCCAGTGAGTGTTTCCAGAAAGAAACTTTAAATATTAATTATGTTAAAACTAAAAGCCTGTTATGCAGAAGAAAACCCAGTTAATTTTGATGGGCTGTGGATAATCATCAGAAGAGTCATTTCTAGAAATTTAAATAATATGGTTGTTTCTTTTAATGATACATTCTCCTGGAAATATAAGAAGACCACTTGACCGATTCTGCTCCAAAATCCTATTGAGGCAAAAGACAGACCCAAATTCTTCATAGAACAGAAGCCTGGGACTGGCCAGGTACACAGATTGCAAAGCTGGGGAGGCTACAAACCATGTCCTAAAAAGAAATCAGCCTTTCCCCTCGATAGGCAGGCATTGCTGATGTGAGCCAAACTCAGATGTTCCTCAGTTAGAACCTGTGTTCACTGAGCCCATAATTAAGAATCTTAAAGGGAATGAAACTTTTGAAAACAGCTGTCAAAATCATGCTGTCTTGCTACCAGAATTTTAAAAAGGTTTATCATTACCACAGGCCAGTGCTGGGGTCTCTGAACCCTCATCACTGTGGCCAGACCTTCTCTCAGATCATTTGTCCTAGAGGTTGATTATATGAAACGTACATTTTGCCAGCATCATTAAAGGAAATACAGTAAGAGTCTTTTAGCAGGTCCAGCTCATTTCTCAAGCTCCAACAAGGCTTAACAGTGATCTGCAACCCGACTTCGTCTTCCCCATAATAAAAAGCAGACCCTGTAGGACCCCTCTGGCACAGCCGGGCCAGGATTTCTGGAATCACTGACTGAGAACATTTTCCTCACCATGAACTCTGCCAGAAATTTCTTAGGTTTATTCAAGCTAATCTGTATTCCAGAATCATTCTGGACAAGATTCGTTAGTAATGCTTTAACATGTCACTGTTTGGCAGGTTCAGAAGTTAAAGAATCTCTTTTGTACTAAGTAATATAATAAACTGGGTAAGAATTCTCTGAAACTAAATTGGTGTGGTAATTTGTCTGCTTTCTGCTGGATTTAACACCATTGAAATGTTAAGCGTTTTCTTCCTTGGGAACTGACAACTGTTCTCTGGAATTTTATAACTTCCTCAGATGATCCTGCGTTTGGTCTTGGGTTCCAAAAGGTTTGCAATGGCATCTGGCCAGAATCGCTAAAGCTCTAGCGATGTTCATTCTACTCAGATTTGTTTTCCGTATTCTGGTCTGAGAAGGGGTATTTGTTCTGCCTTGGATTTAAACAAAAGATACATCAAGAAATAAAATTTTATCCCTAGGAGACAGTTACTTTATGGCAGTGGTTCTTAAAATGTGGCCCCAGGCCAGCAGCACCAGCAGCACCTGGGAACTTGTGAGAAATGCAGATTCCCAGGCCCTGCCCAGCTCCACAGAATCAGAGGCTCTGGGGTGGGCCAGGCAGCCTGTGTTTTAACACGGGGAATTCTGATCTGGCTCAAGTGTGAGAACCAGGGCCTTGGGTGTCAACTCTGGTTGTCCCACAGCGTTGGGGGTCAGACGACTTCAAACATCAGAGGCCCCCGGGACGTTGATTAAGATTCAGGTTTCCAGTTCCTCTTTTGTGCATCCTGATCTAGTACATATGGGGCAGGAGCTGCGGATCCCTGTTTTTAATCAATTCCCCAGTTGATTTCCTACACAGGAAAACACTGCGTAGAGAAATGAGACAGCAAGGAAGATGCTGTCATGCTGAGTCACTCAGGCCCTGGCCGGTCCTAAGGTAATTTAAAAGAAATTGATTCTTAATTACCCAGAACATCCGAGCACTGGGGTAGAGCGTGACCTTTGCGGCTGTGTGAAATGATGGTTCGCCCTCCAGTCCAAGGAGCTGAGCCTGAAGAGCCCTCACTCCACGAAACTTGCATCACTTTAAGTCAATTTGCTTCTTATTAAAATGTACTTCAATAAAAAATCATTAAACTCTTAAGCCACAAAAGGATATCCAATCATTTAAAGCTTCCTGAGTGTTTCAGTTGATTAAAAAGGTTTTAAAGAGTATAGTAAATATTTTACCAGAAGGATAAGTTATTCAATAAGGAGATTACTTATTAAAAACTAGTGATTTATTAGTTCATTTATCTTTATTTTCATGAAAGTGTGTTCTTTTAATCTGGGCACACTTTTTTTTCTATTCCCACTACAGGTTAAGCTGTGAGTTGATAATTCTGTGATACATAACTGTATTGAAATATAATTAAACTTGTGGTGGTAACAAGATTTCACTAATAACAAGAATGATATCTGTAAAATTACATTTTAAAAGAACTTTTAAAGGGTTTTAAATGTAGTTTGATGGACTTAAAAAGAAATTATATTTGCCGTTTTGAAAAAGAACAAGTTGCTCATTTATCTTTTGAGTCATCCATCCTAAAGGAAATAATTAAGGAATGACTTTTTTGTTCTTATTGGTAGAAAGGAAAGCATTTAATGCTTAAGCCCAAAATCAAGGCACTGAGTTCAAGTACTTATGATCAAATACTTGATTTCGATAATAAAAAAAAAATTAGAATACCTTCAGCTGCAAGCAACAACTCAAAATGGCTTAAACAGTAAGGATATTTAATGATCTCATAAAATGAGAAGGCCAGAGGTAGGCAGTCTGGGGATGCTTGATTTACCAGTTTCACTCTGCCCCACTCCAGACTGGCCGCTCCATGCTTCTCCTGCCTTTTCCATCCTCCTGACACAAAACCTCCAAGCAACACACCTGGGGACCAAGCCAACACCACTCTCCAAAGCCTTTCTCCTGTCCACCTGTGTTATGGGTTGAGTTGTGTCCTCCCCCCCAAAGATGTGTTGAAGTCCTAACCCCCGGTACCTGGGAATGTGACCTTATTTGGAAACAGAGTCTATGCAGATGTAATCAAGCTAAGACGAGCTCAGGATGGATGATGATGGGACCTAATCCAGTGACTGGGGTCCTTTGAAGAGGAGACACAGGAGCAGGCCATGTGATGACAGAGGCTGAGATGGGAGTGAAGGGTCTAGGAGCCAAGGATCACCAAGGGTTGCTGGCAACCACCAGAAGCTGGGAGAGAGGCAAGGAGGAAATTCTCCCTCAGAGCCTCTAAAAACGAGCCAACCCCACTGACACCTTGATTCTGGACTTCTGGCCTCCAGAGCTGCTATTTAAAGCCCCCCAGTTTATGCTAATTTGTCATGGCAGCTGTAGGAACTAAACAATCTCCAATATAGAGGCAGAAATGCTCAACGTGCTCTTTTCCAGGTTCCCTCGCACATCCACTTCCTGGATGTGGCCATCTGATACAGTTCTCATTGATGAGAAGTCACCGAAAAACTGCTGAGTGGCTCCAGGGAAGGCTTTCGCTTTCCTGGTAAAAGGGACAGAGGCCCCAGCACTTCCTCTTCTCCTTTTGTCTTGCTTGAACTCAGTGCTGGAGAGCCCTCTTTTGACCTTGAGGTGGTGAGCATGCAGTTGAAATAGTCCAGTGGAAAGACACAGACAGAAAGAGCCTGGGTCCTTGAAACCGTCACTGAAAGTTGAATGATATCTGCCCACCTACCGCCGGACCTGTAAGAAACACAAATGCTGAGTCAGTGTCTGCTGTTTCTTGTGGTCTAAACCATCCTGACATAGACAGGAGTCTCCCACACCCCATCCTAGGCAGGGAGGCAGGAGATAGGACTGCCTCATTCATTGTCTTCCTCCCTTTCTTCCTGGACCCCCACTCCCTCCTACCCCTCTTTTTCCCTCTCCTCCCTCTCCCTCTCCCACCCTCTCTCTCAGGGACAGTCTTTCCCATAATCCCCCGGCCGACTTCCCCTTACATCTCATGGCCAGGGACTGGTCGCATGCTCACCTCACACCAGTCACTGGCAAAAGGGGTTGGGGTTTCATTGCCTGGCTAAGGATCAACTGGGGGACAGCCTCATCTGGTCTGACCCCATGACACAGTTTCAAGAAGCGGGGTGGGGAGGCACCTACCCAAACAGGTCACCCCAGGCTGGCCCAACCTTGGTGAAGTCACTGAGTTCCAAGGTGTGGTCCAAAATGGCAGCATATTAATTTTCAAGGAGAAATAAAACTGTGAGGGAGTTCTCTCTGCCAGCCAGTCTGCCCAGGCAGCTAAACCCTGTTCAGAAGGCAGCTTGGAGAGCACACCCACAAACTGAGCCAATGCAGCACCCCCACCACAGGGACCGACCCGTGGCGTGGAGCAGACACTTGGCTGCGGTCCAGGCACCCTGTCCCCCGGGAAGGCCAAGGAGCACAGAGCCAGCATCGACCCTCTAGCCCCCGTGCACGGGGCTTCCGTGCTGACTCGCCTCCTCTTGGAGACTTCTTTGTTCTTTATCAATAATACTAATACCGTCAGTCAGGCTCAAGGCTGAGCTGGGGTCCTGACTCTCCAGGACGCTGCAGAAGGAAGGAAGAGATGCATGAATGGGTGGGCGCAGCCCTCTGCTCTGGGACAATGTGTTGGTTGTTTGGGCTCAAGAAACAGAAGCTTAAACAAAAAGGAATCCTGGGTCTCGCGTCCCAGGGCCAGGGAAGAGCAGACCAAGGGCAGCTGGGCACCGGGCACCGCAGCGGCAGAGCCCGCAGACCTTGCCTCTGGGCTTCCACCAGCACTCTGTGTATTCCTGGCCTCAGGCTGCGTAAAGAAGTACTTCAAACTGGTGTCCTAACACAACAGAAGTGTGTTCTCTCACAGTTTGGGAGGCTAAAGATCCAAAATCAAGGTGTTGGCAGGTCGTGCTCTCTCTGAAGGCTCTAGGGGAGGATCCTTCCTGCCTCCTTGGGGCTCCTTGGCTTGCAGCTGCATCACTCCAGTCTCTGCCTTCATGGCCTTGCTCCTTCTGTGTGTCTGTGCCTCTTCACATGATATTCTCCTCTCTGTGGGTCTGTGTGCAAATTAACCTCTCCTTGTAAGCACACCAGTCACTGAATTGGGGCCCACCCTAATCCATATGACCTGATCTTAACTCATTATATCTGCAAAGACCCTACTTCCCAGTGAGGTCACATTCACAAATACTGGGGGGTTAAGACTTCAACATATCTTTTGGGGGCACACAGTTCATCCCACAACACTGTGCCTCAGTTTCCCCGGCCAATCCAGATGTTAAGTTCAGAGAGAGGCTCTAATTGGCCCAGCATGGCCGGGTGTGTGCCCCTGGCCCAGTAAGGCTGGTGGGCGGTTCTCGGGGGAGTGAAGGATGTGAGCTGGGAGCCTCCCTGTGGGTTCCCCACACACGATGTGGTTGGAATCTTGGGGGCATTTGTGCTGCTTCTGTGTATTGCCCACCTGCGGCACGGGAATGCATTTGTCCGGCTCCTACCTGCTGGTTTCCTTAGAGATTTTCACATTTCGGAAAGTGGTTAGTGTCAAGTTGCTCAGCCGTATTTCCTTGGCACCCCGAACCTCGGCCCCACCGTTACCAGGGCCTGACTTGCCCTTGCTTGTTGGAGCAGCTGGCTTCTGACAATCACCGCTCCCCTTTATCCCCTCACACGCTCTCGGGCTCACCCTGGTCTGTGCTTGGGATCTGCCATCTGTCCTGGATGCTCTGAACACCCCTTTCTTTTCCCAGTCCTCATTAATTCATTCAGACCATCTCTGAGTGACTGGCTTAGCATTTCACAGCTGGCTTGTAAAAAGAAATCATAACTGGCATATCAAGGGTTGATTTGGTTTGGAGAAATTAAGACTTTTTTTCATAAGCAAATAAATTGAGAATTAAATTAGGTCTAAAATTTTTCTGAGGCTTCTGACAACTTGTTTGCAGGAAGTAATTGCTCTGATGCTGGCAACTTTAATAATCAAAGAGAAGCTTAAGAAAAACTGAGCATTGCAAAAGAAAGAGGGAAATAATAAATTTGAATTAAGAGTTCATTCTCCCAAATATTTGTTTATAAGGATTTTCAAACCTACGGCCAAAGCTGAAAGAATTTCTCCAATGACCACCTGTATACACACCACCTAGAGTCTACGTTAACACATGACTTTACTAGTTTTATCATATCTCTATTCTCTTTCCATCCCTCTCTCCATCTGAGAATTAATTTTTTAATTAGATGATTACCAAATTGCTCTGGGGACTCTTTCTAGGGAAAGTACAGAGCAGACTCTGAGCATTCACTTTCCAAGATCATCAGCCTAGGATAGGAGCCCTTCGTATCTGCCCCCGTGATACTGTGATTTGTAAGAAGAAACGTATATTTGGTCTTCATCCTGTCTCTGGCACAGAGCTCCTAAAACCTTTGGAATTTCATAAGTGGTAAGAGCTATAAAGGTGTCTTGGCATTCCTGACAAACCCCTTTCAACCACACCTGAGTTTAGGTTAATGAGGTGACTTTTGGAAAGCACCTAAGGATGGGGCCTGGTTGCTAGGGGAACCAGCCATGTGATTGGAGGGTTGGAACTTTCAGTCTCACCCCCTTCGCGGGAGGGAAGAAGGGCTGGAGGTTGAATCCATCACCCAGTGGCCAATGATTTAACCAACCATGCCTAGATAAGGAAGCCTCCATAAAAACCTCCATAAAAAAATGAGGGGTTCAGAGAGCTTCTGGGTTGGTGAACACGTGAAGATTCGGGGACAGTGGTGCTCCTGGAGAGGGCATGGGAGCTCCCTGCCTTTTCCCCATACCTTTCCCTATGCAGCATTTCCATCTGGCTGTGATCTAGCGAGTAAAATGTTTCTTTGAGTTCTGTGAGCGGCTCTAGCAAATTGATTGAACCTGAAGAGGGGTTTGCGGGACCCTCTGATGTATAGCTGGTGGGGCAGAAGCACAGGTGACAACCTGGACTCGTGATTGGCGTCTACACTGAAGGACGATCTTGTGGGACTGAGCCCTTCCGCTGTGGGATCCGACGCTGTCTCCGGGTAGACAGCATCAGAACTGAGTGGGATGGCAGGACACCCTGCTGGTGTCAGAGACTTGCTGGGTGTGGAAAACACGTTGGAATTGGAATCGGAATCCTACCCTTCCAACACACTTCCCTGTTCATCGCCCCTGGAACGCGTCCCCAACACAACGCCCATCTCTGCTTGGTAGCTCCTTACTCAGACTTTAAGATCCAACTCATCTATCCCCTTTCGGACAAAACTAGCCTCAGTTCTTTGAAAGAGAGGGGGCCTCCTCTTGTGATCCCGAAGTACTTACAACACGCCTTTATTTAACACTTGTCACATTGTCCTCAAACTCCTTGCTGCGTGTCTGTCTCCCTGTGTCTGAGAGACCCCGGGGGCCTCTCAGGACGTCGCCTTATTTCTCTTCACGTTCCCCGTAGCACCTCGCCCACGCGCTGGCCACTGCAGGCAGGCAGGCGCTAGGCAAACGGACCACGAGACAGCTAGCTGGAACTCACTGACATAGACTAAGCAGCCCCACTGCTAAGAAGGCAAACCAGATCATGTCAGAATCTCCTGTCCCTCCTGTCGTCACTCCCGTTAGTGGACCAGCCTGAAGGATCACACACATGCTGGTGAACGTGCACACAGGGCCCTGCTGCTTCTGTGTGAGGGCTAACTCGGTCTAGGAACATGAGACAATGTAACATTTAAGCAAGTGTGTTCTAACAAGTGGATACAAATAGCTGCCACTCAAAAAAAAAAAAGTGGGGCCAGCCCGGTGGTATGGTGGGTAAGTTCACACGCTCTGCTTTGGCAGCCCAGGGTTCGCGGGTTCAGATCCTGGGTGCAGACCAACACACCACCTGTCAAGCCATGCTGTGGCGGCGTCCCACATACAAAATAGAGGAAGGTTGGCACAGATGTTAGCCCCGGGCCAATCTTCCTCAGCAAAAAAAAAAACAAAAACAAAAAAAACTCAGTGGTAAGGTTGGGGAAACATTGCACTAAGCAAAGTCCACAGGTTTCTTTCACACAGGACTCCTCAGAACTTTCAACCTGCTGATGTCCCTTGTGAATTTCCGAGAAGCGGCTGCACAGAAGGTGTTTCCAGAACAGAGCCTTTGGCAAAGCGTGGACAGGCCAGTGCTGCACACACACACCTTGGAGACCCTGCCCTCGATTCCGCTTGCCTGCTTTGCTTCTCGTCCTCTCGACCACCTTTGCGACCTGCATTTCAGGCTTAAAGTTGAATTTCTCACACTAAATGTTGTGCTCAATGTGGAGTTGATGGATTTACACCGGGCTGTGCTATCTTTCGGTCTGGACATAGCCCATCGTTTAACTCAGGGGATCTGGTGTGGCACGAATCAGCCAGAGGCTGCCAGGAGAGGAAGGTTCCAGGCGCCAACTGAGATGTGTCAACATCTCAAAACAAACTGGTCCTCGAAAGAATCTGTGTTATCAACGTCCGAAGCCTTAAAGAGGTGGCGCTGCCATCGGAATCCTGGCAGAAATGTCCCTCTGTCTCTCCCAACAACACCAGCCCCCAAAATCAATGAAAAGATTTATTGCACATTTCTTCTTTTTGTGAGTTGCATTTCATGACTAGTGTAGTACAATTTGGCTACCTACTACCTATCTGTTTTTTAAAATGTGCAATAGGTTTAAATATTCTTGCAACTGTTTAAGTAAACAAAATTTTTAAATGTCTGACTGGCTGCGCTGGCTTTTCCTGGCTGACCTGGAAACATAACTGTCTTTGCAGGTCCTGTGCCCGACACACTGCCTGGCAGAAAGTAGATGCTCAGCAAACGTGTGATGGTTGGATAAATGTGTAGAGAGAAGACGGACCCTGAGGAGTCAGTCTCAAAGGTCGGCAGTTGCACTCCGGAGGGAGAAAGATTATCAGGACTGGCTGAAAGCAAGACTGCAACTCAGGCACTGGCTCCCCGAGACTTGGAAACCAAATGCCCCTTGAGCGTATGTATCTCCTCTGACTCTGGGCTGGAGTTTCAGCTCTCCACAAATCCCTGTAGGGTGAGTCAGGAACCAAGGGACAGGGGACTTTGTTCAGGGTATTCACATTCCTTAGGGCCAGCATGCTTTCAGCTGCTAGTGACCAGTAATCTACTCCAACTCATGGATGCAAGAAAGGGCATTTGTTGATTCTTGTAAGTGGGAGTTTTGGGGTGGATTCAGGCATGGCTGAATCCAGGTGCTCAAACATACTCACCAAAAGTTGGCCTCCACCAGTCAGCTCTGCTACCCTCTGTGTTGGCTCTCACCATCAAGAGATGATGACCACTAGCAGTTCCAGATTGCATCCAACCCTCTCAAGTGCCAACCGTCTCAGGAGAGAGCTTCTGTGAGCCAGAGTTCCCACAAGCATCCTGGGGTTTGGCCTGGGGCACATGCCCATCTCTGAGTACTGTGCCAGTCACGGTAGCCAAGAGAGATGGAAGGATCGATTCCTCAGGCCTGGGTCAGCGCCCTCCACTGAGACCAGGGTTGGGATTAAGCCAGTCATCAAAGCCCCGGAATTAAAATGGGGGTGAAGAGTTGCCTAAATTGAATTGGGTGCTATTTCCCACAAAGAGTGAACCGAATATTCAGTTCAGGAAGATGCACCTAATTTCCAAGTCTTTCTCACTCTCTCCCTCTTCCACCAACCCCAGCTAGCTTCCTCCATTGCCTGATAACCTCTGAGCTCCTCTCTGACACAAACATGGAACCATAGATCAGTCTCTTCTTGTTCACGACTCAGTTTAGCTCCCAACCTGAGCCCTCTAGTGAAGTCACGGCTCTAGAAAATTAGAAGACATTCATTAAACCAACGAGTGCCAGGAACCATGCCAGGCCCCCCACCAACTGTACTCCATCCTGGCTCCTCACTGGAATCACCTGGAAAACTGTGACCCACGACAATGCTTGGCCCTCCCTGCAGAAGTTCTGGCTTTATGGCTCCGGGCATGTTGCCCAGGACATCAGGATATTCCCCAACCTTCTCCCCTCCAGGTGTGCACAGCCAGGGTTGAGCCCCCGCTCTGGGAAATGAGGAGCTTTGTCCTGCAGGGAATGGAGAGCCGTCTTGAGGGCTAGGCAGGGAATGACAGATATGACAGATGGGCGGTTTAGAAAGAGCCCTGGGCGGGGGGGAGCGACGGGGCACTGGGTTTGGAGTGAAGCTGCTCTGGTTTGAAGCTCCGACTCCAACGGCAGGACTGGCCACGTAATGTGCAGGGCCCAGTGCGAAATGAAAGGCGGGTCCTTCGTTCAAGAACTGTTAAGAATTTTGAGATGGTGACAGCAGAGCATTAAATGTGGGATGGGGGGTGGTGGGGACAGACACTTCTGAGCACAAAGCCCTGTGCACAGGTCGCACGCCCGTGAAGCTGGCCCAGTTTCATTGCTCACGATCTTGGGAAAGTCATTTGACCAGCCTAAGCTCCTGACTCATTTCTGCCAAGGGGATAGCAAGGTTTACACAATCACAGTAAGATCAGGGATGTGCAAAGCTTAGAGTGGGGCTTCCGCACCCCTTCAGTGGGTGAGGGGAAGAAGAGGGAAGAGGGGAAGGGAGGTAGACTGACCATCCAGTGCAAGTGGAGGCCCCATCTCCCCACTTTGAAAGACGCAAGCTGTCCACGTGGCATATCCTTCCCCTGCCCAGAGCCGCCCCCAGACCTCCAGCTGTGGCCAGCAGAGGGCAGTGCTGCACAGCTAGGGCCCCAGGCAAGTCCTCAAACTCAAAGGAACTACCTCGAAAGGAGGTATGGCAGGGACCCTGCTTAATAAACTCCTAATTCTCTAAGCTAAAGCAAACAAAGACGCACGAAATACCTCCCAGGGACCTTCAGCATGAGACTAAGATAACAGATGGATAAAGCAAAAACACATGGCCTGCACGCAGTAGAGGCAATATGCAGTAAGCACTTTCCTGGGACCTATAACCCAATCCCCCACCTCTCTATCCCCAGGATGAGGGGCTTCAGACCCTGCCTGGCTTTCCCAAGACTGGGAAGCGGAAGCTCTTGATGGGCAGTTCCCTGTACAGTCTTTCATCTGATATTCACAATGACCTGGAGATGCAGGCATTTTTATGTATTCCTTTGTTTCTAAACAGAAGAGTAAATAACACTCCCAGAGTTATTTCTTGGATATGCTGGCTCCCTTCCACCCCAGTGCCTTTGCATGTGCTGTTTCTTTTGCTGGAATTGCTGTTCTTCCACCCCACGCGTTACTCGGCTGACACCTGCACATACTTACATCTCAGCTCCAACACCACATCATCAGGGAGACCTTCCCAAGTCTGGCAGGCGTTACCAGGTATCTTTGTTTGTTGCTTTCATATCAACCTGTCCTGATCTTTCAGAGCTTCTATTGTGGTGTATACGTATATCTGTGTGGTTATCTGACTCATGTCTTTCTCTCTCACTAGTCTGTAAGCAGCAGGAAGGCAAGAACCCACCATGGACTCTCCAATATCCTGCACGTTGCCTGGCACATGCCCACAAATATGTGTTTGTTGAATGAATGAATAAACTTGCCCAACATCACACATCTAGTAAGAGGCAGAGCTGGCATTCAACCCAGATCGCCTGATCCCGAAGTCAGCCCACTTCCTGCTTTATCTTGTTGCCAAAAATGAGCAAATGTCAGTTACAACCATGATAAAGAAAATCCTTTTTTTCTTTTTCAATGATAAAACTTTCCACTGCTACCATGTTTTGTTGTCTTGAACCCATACAAAAAACATGAGCAGCCTGCCCCTCAGAGACAAGCCCCAGTTTCTACACCTTCTCTGCCTCCAAACATTAATAAATAAAAAATGTGATAATAAATAGATGAACTACGCAGGGAAGTTGTTGAGAGTCGGGGCTGGGGAGGAGTAGGCTGTGGGATTCGAGAGTCCCAGAGGCACAAAGGATTCTACAGGTCATCTGGCCCCATCACCACTCTAAACAGGGGGGAATGGAGGCACAGAGAGGTTAAGTGACCCACCCCAAACCACACAGCTAGTTAGTCCAATGTGAATCTCCTATTCCTAGACAGATGCTCTGTCCAGCCTCTGCGTCTCTGCAGCTACAGGTTGTAGAAGATTTTAGGAGTTCAAGAAGATACTTGACATGTTAAGCCCTACACAGCTGTACCACCTCCTTCCTTCCTGTCCGAGGGGAAGGACTACTGAGTGTCTATTACTGTCTTATGTGGGGTTCCCCTAGAAGCGAACCCTGACTAAGGATTCCGGTAAGAGTACGTGAGAGGTGAGAGAAACACTTGTCGGGGAATTGGCAAGTGAGACAGGAGGGAAAAGAGCTAATAAAGGGCAGGTTAGCCAGCCAGCTGCCCTGTGGGCCCTGGAGCTTGGTACCAGGGGCACTCTGGGACCAGGCCAGGGCACACCTCAGGGTTATCCCCCAAGGGGGAAGGGGCTAAAATACTTATATACCAACTTCCGTCAGCCGCTGTTTGAGTGTCACGGGGGTGGGGATGGGCATGAAGCAGCGTGAATTCACTGGCACAGGTGGCGACATAGGTTCCAGGGGCAAGAAAAAGCTCTCGGGGGAAGAGAGGCAGGTGCCGGCAGTCAGGCGTCAGGCTGGTGTTTACCGAGGTGGCTGAGGTGGGATGTATGGAAGGGCACTGTAGTGATCAGAACTGTGTCCCCCAAAAAGGCATGTTGAAGTCCTAGCCCCGCTGCCTGTGAGGGTAACCTTATTTGGAAATAGGGTCTTGGCAGATGTAATCAAGGTAAGGTGAGGGCAGACGGGCTGACTGGGGTCCTTATAGGAGGGAAATTTGGACAGACACAAAACACCTGGGGAGGAGGCCAGTTGATGACGGAGGCAGAGATTAGAGCGATGCTGCCACAGCCGAGGAGCACCAAGGACGGCCAGGAGCCAGCAGAAGCCGGGAGAGGCAAGGCAGGAGTCTCTCTTAGAGGGTCTGGAGGGAACCCAGCCCTGCTGACGCCTTAATTTCAGACTTCTGGCTCCCAGACTATGACATAATAAATTTCTGTTGTTGCCAGCCCCTCAGTTTGTAGCACTGTGTTGAGCAGTCCCGGGAAAGGAATACAGGCCCTTCAGCACAACCATTGTCAAGTGCTGGTGACTAGAATTCTCAGTAGCAGATGGCAGAGTCAGACGTTTATCCAGGTATGTCTGCCCCTCCAGGCCACAGAAGTTTCTCTCCTTTTCTCCAATCGGCTATTCCCCCAACTTTTAGCATACCCTCTCATCTCCTGGGGGGCCTCTCTTCCCACCTCATCTCCTCCCATCTGCACGACTACAGAGCCCACAGAGAGCTGGGGCCCACGCGGACAGTCCCAGAGGGGCATCGCTGTCAGAGCAACTCCACACGAGTCTTCAGTCCAGTTCTCCACCACCGTGAGGGGGCTGCATGGACTCAACGACACGTGTCAATCCCCCTCTTATCTTCCATCCACGCCCCGGCTCCCACGTTCCTCATCCCCATGCTGGACCTCCTCCCCCTCCTCGCCCGGGAGCCTGCAGCCCCTCTCACCCTCCTCCCTCTCAGAGAAGCACATCCCACAGCTCTCCCCTGTAGGCGCAGACCCTCCTCGGAAGGCGGGGAGCCCAGGCAGCTGCGCTGACACCGCCAGGGGCCTCCTTCGCAGGGCAAAGGGTGGGTGAGTCAGGAATATCCCTTATGGTAATCATTTTAATGACCCAACCCCACTGAGGCAGAGAGCATTTCAATACTTAGTGCTGGGTTGAGAAGACAAGAGAAGGGGGCTGGGACCTTCGTACTGAAGGTAAGGGGAAGGTCAAGGAAGAGCCGAATGGCAGAGCCAGATACTGAACAGCAGTCCCCAGGCAGGAGCAAAGGCCTCTGGGTCGTGAGCCATTCCTGCCAGACCACCCTCCCCCACTGCTGACGGCCCCTCCTCGCCCGCATTCCTGGTTGTGGGCACAAGCGTAGCAGAGAAGATGCTCTGCGCGTGCCTATCACGGGATGGGCAAGATGCACGGGCTCTGGGGCTGGCACTGGGCCTGTCAGCGTCAGCAAGAAGGAATGGGGGGCTGGCCTCCTGTGAAAGGGAGAGCCTGTGTAGCGCGGTGCAGCTGTTCCCTCCGACGTGCCAGGTCAAACTGCACTTTAGTATGAGGGATCCTGGCCTATCTTTAGAGACCTCCATCTCTGCCTGGCTCCAGAATCTCCAGGAGGCAACAGCAGCCTGGGAGGAAGGAGAGAACCCTTCTCCTGATAACCCCACAGGACAGAAGCTTGAGGACCGCTGGATTCCGGAGGAACATGCACTCAGGGACAGCGGGGAGGCAGACAGGGACCACGATGGCCACCTACCGGGGGGCAGGCAGAAGGGTGAAAGCAAGTGAATATCCTTGTTTTGTGCATTTCCTTATTGTTGGACTGTTATAACAGGCAGATGCATGATTTACTTCTAGAATCAACTTTTTCTTTGTTTTTGTTTAATTCTCCAACGTGCGCGATGGCACATGTCCCCAAGTTTCCTGCTGTTTTCCATAGTAACCGAGCCCCTATGATTAGCAGGGAGAGGCACACTAACAAGGCATTAGTACCAGGTCCCTGGAATGATGGAGAAATCTGTTTGAAAGGTGCATCTGGTCAGTTCTCCTCTGTTCCGTTGCAGCCTGGCCCAGGGGACGGCAGCGCCGGGCTGAAGGGACGTCCAGGTTCACAGACACCATGAGCAATGGTGGTGGTTTAACAAACAGCCTGGTTCACTGGACTCTGCCTCAGTTCTTCACTCCCCTGCCAGGAGGTCAGGGTCACCCCCACGGCTAGACCAGGACTCGGGCTGGGCGCGGTACATCCCGCCCTCTCAGCGTGGGGCCTGGCCGTGTGACACTTTGGCCGATGGGAGGTGAGCAAAGTCACTGGTGAACCAGGCCTGGACCGCTTTGCTCCTGTGGTGAGAGGACTGTCCCTGGGCATCACTGCCCCCACGGAGCCAACATGCAGATGTGACAGCGAGAAGCGAGCACTGAGTGCTGTGTGGCCACTGACGTGGCGCGCAGGTGTGTGCATCCATCTCACTCACGGGTGGTTAGCCAGTGCGCATTATTGCAGGGAGAGCCAGGCTATGTGATGACTGCTGAGAAATCCCCTTGTGAGGTAGAAGCCACGGTAGGGCCGCCCCTTTCCCACGTGACTCTGGCAAAGCCTCTCCCGCTCCCACCTCCAAGGCTCCCGGTCTCAAGGGGGCCATGCGGCCCAAGCAGGCCAACCAGAACCTTTGTCAGAACCTTTGTCAGGGGCTGGAGAAGGGAGGAGGGTGTGGGGGCCTCTCGCAGTCATCTTGCTGCTTTGTGGGGCATCTGTCAGACAGAGACGACTGAGCCCTGTTATGCAGTAGGTGTCAATGGTCCAGGGCATAGGGCCTACAAACTTTTCAGGACATTTAAGCATCTTGGAGACCTGGAAGAAAGTGGTATTGAACCCAAAATGCAAAAGGGACGTTGCAAAGACCAGCACATGTTTAAATAAATATCTATAAAAAATGTCATTGATAAATAAATGAAAAGCAATGGGATGTATTGGAGGATATGAGGAAGCCATTTGGTTTACAACTAATCTTGCCTGACCTTGTTTTTCCAAAAGGGCCTGACGTGGCCTGTTGAGCATGCTTTGTACATCTGCTTTACACATTTACAATGTCCCAAAGACAAACGTGATGCCCTTAAAGATGGGGATGTATCTTCCCCCCATAACGGCATTTCCTTAAGGATAAACATCTCTTCCTAGAAACTAAGGGTTAATTACTGACCTGCTGTGCTCACCTTGTGACCACCAACCTGCTGTGCCAGCTAAGCATCTCGTGACTGTTGTAAAAGGGACATTTCTGTCATATGTGATGTATGCTCTTTGTCCCAAGACGGTACATAACCACTCTGCACACCCCACTTCTTTGGTGCCCTTCCTACCTCGGGGAAGGAAGGCCCCGGGCTAGTCCTCAGATCTGGCTCATAATATACTCACCCCAATTTTGATTTACAGATTGATTATGGATTATTTGTGTCAACATCATCATGCCAACTTTATTAATGGTGACAGTGAGCATTCACAGAATGTCATTGTGTTTGAGAGTAAGTTATAGCTTTTGTTTTCTCACGTGACAAAACTCCCCAAGTATGTAGGATGACTGCTGAGAACTCACAACCAACCACTAGCTCAGGGGCTTGTAGTGCAGTTATCTAGTTAGGAAGGCTTCAGTGGTGGGATCAAGACCCTGGTGCTCAAACGGATTGGGGGGTGGGGTGGTCTCACATAACAAGGAGTCTGGGGGGTGCAGTTTCCTCTCGTGTCTCTTTGGCTGGAGACAGACACATATCCGTTCCTGAACCAGACACTGGTACAGAGAATGGGATCTGCTTTATTCTTTTAGTAGAACACTCTGTGCCAGGCATCATCCTAAGCACTTTATGGTACTAACTCAATCCTCTCACAGCCCTGCAAGATGGGTGTAATTATTATCCACACTTTACAGATGAGTAAACCATAGCCCAGAGAGGTTAGGTTACTGGTCAAGGTTGCATAGCTCATAAGTGGAAAAGCAGGGATTTTAGCCCAAGCCATCTGACTTCGGAATTTACATCCACACTCTACTGCCCCTCGATGCCCTTGGATGATGCAGACGCATCCTGGCGTCAGCGGTAGGAGTAGCTTCTCCTACATACAGTGTGACTGCTTGGAGGACGGGGTGGATACAGGAATGAAATCAGAAAGCTCTTAGGAAGGAGAACGAGGAACTGGTGCCCGGTAGGTCCAACAGTGGCCCCTCCACTCTCCCTCTCTCCTGCCTCTCACTCCCTCCTCCCCCTGGGGACGTGTAGGCATAAAGTGGACAACTAAAAATCCAATAATTGCTCCTTTCCCACCTCTGTGACTCTTGTCATCCCTTCCGGGCTTCCCCTCACTCCCACTTCTCACTCTTTGATTCGTGTTACAAAATGACTTTCGCAATGTCAGCCATAAATAGATTATGAGAAGAATATCTTTTGTTTAAACAGAAATTCTAATTTTCCGAAAGGTAGTGAATAAGCACTCCGGGATGCATTAGAGATCAGCAAATCTTGTTTGTGTAAAACCATGCTTCAATTTCTTTATGTGATTGGAAAATAGCAGCTCTAATGTCCTTGCCAGAAGCCTCTTTGTGTCAAAGGATTGGTCTTGCCATTCCAATTTGTGTTGCTCAGGAGACACGTCTAACGGAACCAGGTGGGTCCTGGGCTTGCCCCAGGGGCACTGAGTCGCCCTTCCCTCCCTTTCTACTGCAATAGTCCAATCCCTTCAGACAGATGCATTTTCAAGGTTGAGGATGAATTATAAATTGCCTTTACCAAGGAGGAGAAATGCCCATGGCCTGCGTCCAGGAAGACTGTGCCCCGGGCTTGGAAGAGCCTCTTGTGGTTGTCTAGTTTTTGCTGCTGTCAAAAGCAGGGTGTTCTTTTCAGCACCTCTCACCAGTGGCTCCAGCATCTGCTTAAACCAAAGGCCAGGGAAAGTTTTCAGTGAGACACCTCAGGGTGGATGTCACTGAAGCCACCACGGCCACATAAGCAAAATAGAGTACTTTATTACAAAGGGACAGGCTGGTCTCATGTAAGCAAAGGCAGGCAGTGTCCCAGTCACCACTGCTGCATCATCACCCCAAACCTAGCATCGCAAAACGGCCATTTTTTTATGCCTCCAGACTGCGGGTCAGGAATTTGGACAGGGTACAGCAGGAGGGATGCGTCGCTGCTCCATGATGTCCGAGGCCTCCATGGGGAAGGCGAGGAGGTTGGAGACATCATCTGGCAGTTGGCTGAGACCCCAACTGGGACCGTCAAGGGAGCCCCACAGGTGGCTTCTCCCAGTGGCCTGGGCTTCATGAGGGGGTGTCTCACGGATCTCCGACTGCAGGAGGGTGACTGCCCCAGCCCCTGCTGCACATCCTGAAATTCACTGCCACCTCTACACTGAGGCCACGCTTGCCTTGGGCTGTCCCCAGAAATACTGAGCCTGGCCCATTCCTGGAGGACGCAGGACTCCTCTGAGGGGTGACCCTGGCTCGTGGACTCCCCGACAACCTTGCCAAGCCTTCCCTAACTCTGCACCACAGGGAGCAAAACTCCCCACCCCTTAGGTGTGGGCTGCACAGAGCGACTTCCTTCCAAAGACTACAAGATGGAAGGGGGAAAACGAGCTGTGGGTGGAGGGACCTGACAGACACCTCAGCCAAGCCATCGAGGTCAACCAGCAGTGATGAGTCATGGTCCTAACATGCGCCCTTGAGATGATGGATGAGAAGGACACTTTACCCCTGAAAGCCTTTGTCCCAAAAACTCATAACCAAATTCTTATCATGAGAATAACGTCAAATTCCAATAGAGGAACATTCTACGAGATACCCAACCAGTCCTCCTCAAAACTGTCAAGGTCATCAAAACCAGGAAAGTCTGAGAAACTGGTAAGAGTTACAAGAAAGTATAGGTGCAATGAGAACCTAGAAAAGGGGGACTTTACTTGTCTAGGGGGCACACGGGAAGATTTTACAGGAGCTGGAAGAGTTGGTGGACAAAGAGGAGGGTTGACAGATGATTGCAGCGAGTGGTCACTATGCATGGAGGCTCTGAGCACTTGGAGCTTCTAGAAACTCAGAGAAGACCTCTGTGGCTGGAGCCCAGAGACAGGGAGAGAATGCCTTAAATAAGAGCTAGAGCACTTTTCAGGGGACAGATGACGAAGGACCCCACCAGGACTTTATTCTAAGAGACGCAGGAAGCCATTGAGAGGCTTTCAGCTGAGAAGTGACATGTTAGGATCTGTGTTTTTTATACCCCGCCCTACAGTTCCAGGGTAGAGAAGGCGTGGGCACCACAATCGTTAGGTGCTCTCCTGCAAGTAGCAGGTAGCCCCAGATGCCAGCTGACTTCAGGAAAGAAGATTCACGTCTCTCTTTTCATGAGCATGTAGGTAGAGCCGACTCAGGTTGCTGTGTCTGGACTCCAGATCAATTCCTTTTAATTCTGTGGGTTCTGACCCCACTTCTCCCCCAATATATTGGCCTCATCTTTGGGCTGGGGCAAGACGGGAGCCCTCCTTCCAGGCATCTCATCCACATACAACAATAGCCAAAGAAAGAATATCAACACCTCCAATACCTCTTTTTCAGGAGTAAGAAACTGTTCCCAGAAGATCCTGGCAGAATTCCTTCTCATGGCCCATTGGCCAGAACGGGATGGCAAACTTACTCCAAACCACTCATGCCAGGAAAACGAGGCTACCCAAATTGGCTTAGACTAACCAGAATCCACCCCTGGGCTGGAGATGGCATCACTCTCCCTTGAGTTCTTGAGTGTTGTTAGCAAGGAGGACTTAGCAAGGAAGGAGGTGCTTGGCACCAAACCACATGCAGCACCCAGGGCTGGAGTTGAGGCCAGAAGACCCTTAGGAGGCTCTGCAGTGGTCCAGACAAAAGATGATGATGCCTTAGACTGGCAGCAGACATTTAGAGAGCTGGGTGAATCAGATGTATATTTGAGAGGTAGAATCAACAGGATTTTTTGACGGCTTGGATAGCTTGGAGCAAGGGATAAATTCTTTATGTGGATTAAATATTACATGCTTGTTTTCCTAAATTCAGTTTCCTAGTTATCACATCCCACAGCCACCACAGAAAACACTATTCTATTATAAATGTGAACCTTCAGGGAGGGGTGTCTGCATTCTCTATTAGTAATCTAATGTGAAATTCCATAAGAATAAGGACCCAGTTTACTGGGGATATTTTCTATCTCTACCAGTGACTTCACCAATGTTCCAGTCCTGAGTGCTTAGAATCAATTCAGCCCAATCTGGAGTAGTTTTCAAAGAAAAAGAAAAAAAACACTGTATTCAATCAGTTCCATGTTTAATAAAATTATGCCACTTAAGACTTCAACTTGATTAAATTTAAAATATAAATGTCTAGATATAAAGTAAAACATAATGGCTTTTTTAAAACCAGCTCCAGGCAAAAGCCCGGTTCGGACTTCATGTGGTTTCACGTCGGCGTGTCCTGCTGAGTCGTTCTTTTCATAAACAGCTTCTGAAGCGATAAAGCCCACACTTACCGACATGGATATTACCGTCCTATCTTCACAAATACAAAGAGCAGAGCATTGTCACATTTACTCTGCTCAGAAGGAAAGGTGACCTGCCAACTTGTATTATTACTCCCAAAGGAATTCAGTAAAGAATCAGCCCGAGATCGAGCATGGATACCCTGTCCATATATGCGCTCATTCTGATAGGAGCCTTGTAAGTATTTTGAAATTTCTCTAAGCCGTTACTTTGATATCCTTCAGAGCCATACATTTTGCTATAATACTTAAACTTCATTTGGAGGCAATTTAACCGTCAATTTATCCACAAACTTTTAAAGAAAACTGGGCAATTTCCCAAAGCAAATTACTCCTGAAATGTGAGATAGTGTCTCATAAACACAGCACTTATAAATTGAAAAGGACTGCAAAGGAAATTAGGACAATTCAAATTCGACCCAACTCAACAATGACAGATCAAGATTTTTGTTGAGTTTTGTTTTTTGTTGTTGATGTGTTGTTCTGGAGGGGGGGAGGGGATTTGCCTTTCTGATTGTTAAATATTTTAATGATTGATGATATCTAGTATTGGCAAAGATGTGGATACTCATAACATGTTGATAAGATACAAATTGGTACAGCGTATTGGAAGGTATTGTGGCAGTAGCTATTAAGTTATTTAGAATGCAACACCTTCATTTCCGGATATTAGACCAGAGAAAAACTTACTCACATCCAAGGAGACAAGAACCAAAATGTTCCTGGTAGCATTGGTTGCAATAGGAGAAGATACAAACAACCTAAAACTCATCAAGATTTAAATAAACAATCATGTACATAGATTCAAAAAGAATGAGCTAGACCAATCAATACTGATGATGATTACCAAGACCTTATTGAGGTGAAATATGTAAAAACTGAATCAAGTCTGAACTCATGTTAGATAATGCCCCCACAAACTAATTTTCTATATGGGTGTCTATTTAGGTAGGTGCTTGGGAAGGGTCTGGTCTGTAGAATCAAGTAGCTATTCAATAATTAAAGGAATGAATGATTGAACTAACACACATTGCTAATATTTTTTCCCATTTGGCATCTGCCTTTCGAATTCCGTTCATGGAGTGTTAAACAATACAACTTATTTTCAAAATCTGTGAGTGCTTTTCCTAAGACCAGGTGAATGCCCCTCAGTGTTCCAGAGGAGGTTCCTCTCTTTGCTGTGCAGCCTGGCAGCGTCCTTTACCTCGTCTAGATTTCACTCCAGAGTCAACAGTGGTAATTCTCAGACAAAATTCTACCTCCTGGTGACTGTGCTCATGGAAACTTTCTCTTCTCCCCACACCTCTCCCTTTCCCTCATGACTTCTTGTATCCTTCAGATGGGAGTTTGAGCATCCCTTCTATGGAGAAGCCTCCCACAGCAGCCCCCAGAATAGAACAGGTCACCCTGTGACATATGCCCTGGTGGCACCATGTACCATCCTCCTTCGTAATCAGCGTAACTGTGATTACATAACTGTTAGGTATGTAATTATGTTAACTAAGAAATATTCCTAACCCGCAGAAAATAATGTAAGCAGACTGTGTACAGAACATCTAGACTTTTATACATGTTTCATTTATTCACTATCTATCTCTCCTAGACCCCAAGAGTTATAGAACCTCTTTGTGCTTCTGTTTATTGATGTTAAAAATGGGGCTTATACTATTATGTCACAAAGTTGTTGCAAGGATTAAATATCTTAATACTTGTAAATCATTTAGAACAGTGCCTGGCACATCATATTGTAAGAACTCAACAAATATGAGCTGTTGTTACTAATTGTTATTAATAGACTCTAAGCTATGTGAGGGTAGGAACCCCACCCGTCTTATTCAGTATGGTGAATTGCAAACTATGGTCCCGAATTCCTCTCATCCTTGGTAAACACACCCCTTTGCAATGTGGTTTTGTCACTCTTCCCGTCCAGAGATGGAGTCCTAGTTCTCCTCCCCTTGAATCTGGGCTGGCCTTGTGACTTGTTTTGTGACCAATAAATGCTGCAGAAGTGGCATTATCCAATTTCTGAGGCTAGACCTTAAGAGTCCTTGCAGTTTCCATTTTCATTCTTGTGGAAAGTTGCCCTCTAAGGAAGCTCGTCTAACCTAACCTCCCCTGGAGAACTGAGGCACCCCACCAGCACCCAGCACCACCCACCATGTATGTGAGTGAGGCCATATTAAGACGCCCAGCCCAGCTGACCCTCTGGCTGAACATAGCCACATAAGCAAGCCCAGGTGAGACCAGCAGGAGAAAGTACCCAGCCAGCCCACAGAATCATAAGTAATAACATATCACTGTTGTTTCAAACTACATTTCAGTACTAAGTATGGGGGTGACTTGTTACTCAGCAAACGCTAACTGATACATTCACCATTGTTTCCTTCACGCCACCACAGGGCAGGCCTAGTAGATGCTCGATGAATATTTGTTGGATGAATGAATGAGCCCATGAGTAAAAGAAAGAATTGTTGAATGAATGAATGAATGGAGAGAAATATGAGGGATGCAACCTTTCTATTCTGTTGGACAGATTAATTCCACAGAGTAGGAGGATCAGGTTACAACAACCATGATCTCTTTTTAATTGCTGATTTCACAGATTACATGCTTAGAAAGAGAAATGTGATTGAACATAATCTTCTAAATGCGTTAGAACAACTTGTCATGTCTTTTCTATGGGTTGTAAAAGAATATCCAAATTTCAGATGCAGGTCCCCTGACTACTTTAAAAACTAAATCATCCATTAATACATTTCAGGAAATTACACTCAAACTGGTGATCTTAGTTATTAGTAAGGTTGATATTTCTTCTTCCCTCAATCACAGATAAAAAGTGCCATTTGGGAACACTGACAATAATCTGAACTCTATGGAATTCTTTAGTTTATCTTTATCATGTATAACAGAAATCTTAATTTTCCAATTGTATTAAGTTCTTCTTACTCCTGAGGCACAACCAGAAGGCAAAAAATCTTCAAAGCCATTGGATTGTGTTCCCGTCTTCTCAGATTTCAGCTTTAAGACAGAGTTGAGAAGACAAAACTGATTAATTAATTCATGTCATAATTGTAATTATCTAATTTGCTTTACTCCCCAGATTTTCAATATTTTAAATTCAGCCAATAGTTAAGTTTTGAGGATTTATATGGCATAAACATTTGTTAATCAGCTGCCATAAAACATAGTTTTCTTTTTTAAAATGATTTCCTGGAGCTGGTAGGGAGGGGAGTAGGAAGAAAATATAAATGGGCCAATTTTCTCATTTTTCATGCCAGAGTGTCAATAAATACTGAGAAATAAATGAAAAGCAATAGGATATATTGGAGTATATGAGGAAGCCATTTGGTTTAAAACTAATCTGGCCTGACCTTGTTTTTCCAAAAGAGCCTGACGTGGCCTGTTGAGCATGCATTGTATATCTGCTTTACACATTTACCATGTCCCAAAGACAAGAATGATGCCCTTAAAGAGAGGGATGTAACTTCCCCCATATCAGCATTTCTTAAAGGCTAAGCGTGTCTTCCTAGAAACTAAGGATTAATTACCGACCTGCTGTGCTCATCTTGTGACCAGTGATCTGCTGTGCCAGCTAAGCATCTTATGACAGCAGTAAAAGAGATATTCCTGTCATATATGACGTATGCTCTTTGTTCCAAAACAGTATATAACCACTCGGTACACCCCACTTCTTGGGTGTGTTTCCTTCTTTGGGGAAGGAAGCCCCCCAAGACTGTCGTCTTCAGGCCTGGCTCATAATAAACTCACCCCAAATTTTGATTTATAGATTGATTATGGATTATTTGCATTGACAATACCATCTAGGGTTAAAACATAGAGTCTAAGATAAAGTTAAAGACTTCAGCTTCTATAATTTTCATAATCTTTTTTCTTAACTTTAAAGGAATAGTGAACTTGATTCTCTTGAGTGTGTGTGTCTATGTGCATGTGTGTACGTATGTGTGTGTCCAAAGGTTAGCAGTTACTTTAGTTCAACTTCAGATCCTTTTATTGTCAAATCTAAGTAAAATCAAATGTTTTCTCATCAAAGATAGAATGTATAGTAAAATTCCCTGTTTTCAACAAAGCATGTTATTTGGTTTTTTATCCATACTGCAGAGACCAAATACTGACAGTGGTGATTATTTGGGTAGTAGGATATTGAGGGTGTTTTTCTTTGGCATTATTCTTTGCACTTTTATACATTGTTCAACTTTTAAAAAGCCAATCATATCATTTCATGAAAACTATAAAGTCATTATTTTTTTAAGCCAAATAACTCTTTTTCCTAGTTTGCTCCAAGTTAGACCTCTACCTCAAAAACGTCTGGCTTTAAAAGCACACAGCGAAGATAATGGGTTTGGCAGCCATCAGCATACAGAGGATTGTTGTGGCCACTCGAGAGGAAATTACCCAGAGGGAGGGAGAGCGGGAAAGGGAGGAGGTAAGATGTGGAAGCATAGAAGAAGGGAGGCATCTCCTTTATCAGGGATAAGTTGGCACAGAAGAGAAAAGGAGTGAGCTGAGAGGTGGCTGAGAGGAAAAGACTCTCCTGCTGTCAAGGGTGCAAAGGTTTCCACGAAAGGGACTCACAGGATCTCCCACCCTCACATGTATTCTCTGGTTCGCTCATGTTTGGATTTCTTTGAATCACAGTGATTTAGAGATTCCAGAACACTCCATGCTAGAGACCTATCATAGGGCTTCACATTCCCAATAGTCTTCTGTAACAAATGCAATGTCCAGAAACATCCAGAGACGCCCCAGACCCCTCCAGCCCTGTGCCTGAGGGTGGGACCTTCACTTGCTGACACTCTGGAGCTCTGGGATGATGCCGCCCCCGTGAACGGGGCAGCCTTGGAGGGCCTTCCTGCACGCGGCCTGCAGCCAAGCCCCCGCAGACACCACTGAAGACAACTCGGGCCTCAAATGTGGTGCTTCGTGTCTTTTTGGTGTTTTCCCTGGGATGGACATTAGGGGCTCATGGTAAAATCTCAGCATGACTTCTTGTCCTATTGCATGGAATACAAAGGGACAAGTCTGCTCCTAGTCTGCATGTTGACATATGTGATCAGAAAGCTAGTGAAAGGACAGCAAGAAGGCAGGAGACTTTTGGTATAATCTTTGAGTAAAGAAAGCTTTTCCAAGTACAACACAACACACGGCCCTTTTCTATCGATCAGACCGGCAAGGGGAGGGTCTCCCTGCCTGGGGTGGGGGCACTTCATGTTTACCGGGTACACCTAAGTCTTACGTCCATTTCGAATTTTATAGCAGGTGCATATTTTGCCTTTTCAAAAATAAATGTTTTAAATTCAAGCAAGCAGAATTCCTAAGCAAAAAGATTTGAAATGGAGCATTTGCAGATGTTACTTCCTCCCCCACAGGGCAGCCCTTTGGCCAGCTCACTCATTCATGCAGCAAATATCCTCTGAGCAATTACTTTGCCTGGCGCTGTTCCAGGCCCTGGGGAAACAACTAACAAAGCCCCTGCCCTCGTGGCCCTGCATTCTGGCAGCTGAGACAGAACACAAATAAACAGGTCACTATATGGCATGCAGGTGATGAGGCCAGATAGAAAGATAGGCAGGCAGGGGAAGTGGAGAGCCCTGGTAGGGAGTTGGGGGGGAACTTGCTTATTTTTTTACATACGGTTCGTAAGAAAGTCCCTAAGGAGACAGTAGCATTTCAGCTGAGACCTTAAAGAAATGGAGGAGCCGGCCAAGGGGATGTCTGGGGCAGGGAGAAGTGTTCTAGACAGAGGGAACTGCAAGTGCAAAGGTCCTGGGGCAGAAGTGAAGCTGATATGCTCCAGGAGAGCAGGGAAGCCCCACAAGGCTGGTGCTGAGTGAGCAAGAGGAAAATGGGAGGAGATGCGTGTGTGCCAAAGAGGCAGCACAAGGCTGTAAGGACAGGGTGAGGCTGGCCATTGCCCTGGCTCTTCCGTAGAATGCCAGAATGTACACTCTTCCGTAAATACCTGTTCGATTTGAATTTCAAATGCAAAGTGTCATTGTGTTAAGGGAAAACTCCCTTTCACCACTGTTTTCCCAGTCTTTGTTAAAAGGGGGCATCGAATCATTTTTTAAATTTTCTCCTTCAATTAATGCTTTTAAACGTTTTCTCTTATTTAGTGATAAATTACATTAAGAATAAAGCCAATTTGGTCTGGGTGACTTTTCTCGAATGAGTTGTTTTTAGGCTGGTTGGTAAAATTTTATCAAAGACTTCCACATCTATCATTACGAGTGCTATTGACCTGTTATATTTTTCAGAGAGAGGATTTTTTTCATGGTTTTCCATTATAAGATGGTACCATAATCATTTAACTAATATCTGGAATTGAATATTAGAGAAGGGTTTGATTGAACAATCTCCCTCCCCCTCTCCCTTCTCTTCCGCCTCACTCCTCACACACACACACACACACACACACACACACACACGCATCTTTACTAGATCTTACTCACAGGCTTTCCAGAGGGACATTTTCTGGGGAGGCAGAGGGCAAGTCTGCTGGCATGCTCAAAGGAGAGTTCTGGAATTTTGTCGGGGAGCTCCGTGTGCATGTATTCTGGAGCCCTGTCTGTCCTTGGCATAGAGTGAACATCAACCGGGCCACCTTCTCTCCGGCACTCTCCCAACCAAGCCATGGTGAACTCCTGCCCGTCCTGACTGTGTCGTGCTCTTTCCTGCCCCACGCATTTATCCCAGCGGGGCCCTGGGCCCTCCACTGGGACCCCTCACTTTTCGGCCCCCAAAATTCCGATGTGTAGGCCAGCTGAAACAGGGGCTCTCCCACACGCTTTCCCTCTCCGGGGTGGCCTCTCCCTCTGCTTTGCCCCGTGGCGCTGGTGCACGCCTTTCTAGGGCATTCCTCCCGCTAGGGTGGCCGTGGAGCCTAGTGTCACAGCAAGGGCTCTGGAGACAGGCAGGTCCCGTCACATCCAACTCTTGTTGTTATGTACCTGGTTCATGCTGGGAAAACACGCACCTACCGTACGCCTCACACGTACCACACACACACACCACACATGCCACACACCACATCACACACACCACACACGTAGACCACACACACACCATGCATGTACCACACACTACACACACAACACATGAACACACCACACACACCACGCTTACCACACACAGCCCCCCCCACGCACACACACAAAGGGTGGAGGACGGTGAAGCAAGGCGTTGTTCCCGGTCTCTGGTTCCATCCCGGCTGGGTCCTCTCCCCAGGCCGGCGGGCAGCCGGTCCCTGCAGCTGCCCCCGTGCCCTGCAGGCCTAGGAGGGCCGTGGCTGCCCGCTCTCGCTGGCTCCGGGCCCTGCTCCATCCCTCGCTGGCTTCTCTTCGCCCCGTCCATGTCTTCCTCAGGTTCCCGGCTTGAGCAGGCCAGCTCTTCCTGCGGAGCCGGCCGACACTCAGGGCCTCCTCTTCCAGTCTCCCTGCGTCATCGGCTGCACCCCGATGTGGCCGGGACCACCCAAGACACTGCCTCCCTCCAGATCCTAAACAGGAGCCAGGGCAGGAGCCTCCCACCCTCAGGACCCCCGTAACTCCCTAACGAGGGTCTCCTCCAAAGGACCCACAAGCTGACCGTCCCCTCTGCCCCCTCCGTGATTCCTGCTCTCCTGTGGAGTCGTCAGGAGAGGACTGTCCCCAGGTGGCAGCCTACGCAGAGTCTCTGTGCCACTTGGAAAGAGGCGCCCCTTCTTTTCTCTGAGTATCATCCTTGTGCTCTTCCTGACTCTACCCTCCTCACTCAGCAGTACACATTTCTGCATCTTGGGAGGAACGCTAAGGTCGAGCAGTCAAAGCCAACATCTTGCTAGAAAGATGGAGTCCAGGGCCAGCCCATGGCTTAGCGGTTAAGTGCGCGCGCTCCGCTGCTGGCGGCCCGGGGTTTGGATCCCCGGCGGGCACCGACGCACCGCTTCTCCAGCCATGCTGAGGCCGCATCCCACATACAGCAACTAGAAGGATGTGCAACTATGACGTACAACTATCTACTGGGGTTTTGGGGGAAAATAAATAAATAAATAAAATTATTAAAAAAAGAAAAAGAAAGAAAGAAAGATGGAGTCCCCACCTTGTCCTATGCCCTCTGGAGGTGAGCTAGAGACTTGACTCATCTCCATCCTCGCTAGCTTGTGAAGTCGCTCTTTCCCCCCTTTACAGATACAGAAATTGAGGCTCCCCGCGGCTCAGCAACGCCTCCAGATCTCCTTGCGAAATGATGTGCTGTGTGGTCTTCCCACCTTCAAATCCCTGACAGCTCAGTAAACTGGAATAAGAGACGGAAGGACGTGGGAGATGTGTCCGCTCAGACTCCCAGCTCCCCCCCCTGCCTTTCATGGGGCTGCTGAGCACCCAGCCGTCTGAATGCCTCTGGTGGTGAGCCGGGGTGTCACCTTTCACTTAGGGAAAATTTCTACACAGCAGTCAAAAGCCATTTAAGAAGTAAACACCGAAAAGATGATAATGGAAGTGCCGGTCACCTTTAATGACAGAGGTGCTTGCAAAATCTACAGTTCAGGTACGGCTGGCACTTGATCCAAAAAGCTCTTGTTAAAATCCAATCATCTTCAGCAAGGAGCCTTAGCAGGAAATGCCGGCAATGAACAACACAGGAAAGGTTAACAGCCTGCTTTGCTAAAATGATTCGGGGTTTTATCTCACGTTCCAACTCATCCTCGGATCTTGCATACACTGAAAGGTTTTTTTTTTTCTTTTTGGTAATCAGCAGAAAAATTGATTACCAAAATTATAATTAAGAGCTGGGAAAATATGCAACAATTTGGCTGCTTCATTTAGCACATATTTCAGGTTAATTGCATGATTTTACTAATGAAGATATTTGCATGAATATTTTCAGTGGCTGCATTTGACTTATTGTGTAATGAATACGTACTCTGCTAAGCAGATGACTTCACTGTTGGATTTAGGACAAGACAAAGGCTGAAACTCTCCAAGAGACCTCTGAAGAGACTGCCTAGCATCATGTGTCAGGATCTTAAGTAGCAATCCCTTAAATTCCCCTGGAGAATTTCCACTGCCTGCTTATATGACTAGATCCTTCTGTAATTTTGAAAAAGACAGAAGATGCCCAAGAAAATGGAAAAACCGTCTTTATTACCACTTTTTGAAAAATTACATTAAAAAGAAGTACTTCATTCATACCTATCTAATTCTACTCCCCACAGGTAATCACAACTTATTTCCATTTATTAAAAATAAATGTGATTCCTATAAAATTATAGAGAAATTAGAAAATATAAAAAAGCAAAATAAAATAGAAATAAAACATACTTCTATTACTCAAAGATAACTACTGTTAAAGTTTGGGCGTGTACTATTCTAAATATTTTTCCTTTGCATAAATATACTTTTCGTTTCTTACCAAAATGGATTATACTATATAACAGTTTCTTATTTAAACTATTTTTTCACTGAACAATAAATTGTAAACACTTTTTATATCAGTAAACACTTTTTCTAGCACTGCGTAAAAGTACGAAGTTTTTCATAGTGTGGGTGTGCCATAATTTATTTAAATGATCCCCTTTTATTGGGCATTTAGGCTGAATCCAGTGGTTCACTATTGTAAGTATCAGGCAGTGAACACTCTCGAAGCTCTTTGAGCTCATCTGTCATTATTTCCTTAAGATGGATTCATAGATACTAAATGATTGGAAAGCCTTGATAGATGTTCCCAGTTTGACCCTGGAAAGACACAAATTAAAAAGTTTTTTCCTCCCCAAAGTCCCAGTACGTAATTGTATATTCTAGTTGAAGGTCCTTCTAGTTCTTCTATGTGAGCCGCCACCACAGCATGGCTACTGACAGACGAGTGGTGTGGTTCCTCACCCAGGAACCGAATCCGGCCCGCCAAAGCAGGACACACTGAACTTTAACCACTAGGCCATCAGGGCTGGCTCATGGGAAGATATAAATTTAAAATCCCATCAGCAGCGTAGGATGAGGCACATTTTCCTGTAATCTCACCAACACTGGGGACCCATGCTATCATTTGAAAACAATAGCTAAAAAATTTCACTCTTTATTGATTTAATTTACATTTCTTTAGTTAGTCGGGGAATGCATGATTATTTATCGACCATTTATGGTTCTTCGTGGATTACCAGGATAAGTGCTTTGCTCATTTTTAAAAATTGTGTTGTTAATTTTTCTTTTTCTGTTTTATGGGATCCTTCTATGTTTTAAGGATATGACCATTCATCTGTATGTATGGTCCAAATATGTTTCCATTGATTTTAATATTTTTTTATTGACGCAAAAAACAAAATGATCACGTTTTGCTTACCATGTTCACTGTGTGGGAGAGATCCAGGCCTGGCGGTAGGAGCCATCTCTGGAAGGACCAGCAGGTCAGTGTAATAATGCCAGCAGCTAGTGTGGTCCCTGCTTGCCAGGCACCATCACTGTCAAAGGGCGTTATGCCTTCGTTCATAAGCGAACATTCTCACAACGTTACTATCTGCATTTTACAGATGAGGAAACAGAGGTTCAAAGGCCTTCAGTACTTGAGCCAGGTCACTCAGGGACAGAGTCAGGATTTGAACCCAAGCAGTCTGTCTCCAGAGCCAGCATCCGACGTCAAGATGTTGCTAGTAGCAACAGATGATAGAGCAAGCATCCGCTGCTGTGAAATTCACGTTCTGGCCCGCTGTCCCTATAGGAACTTGTATCGGTTAGGAATGCTTGGCACATGTGACAGAAACTCCAACTACAATTGTTTGAACAAATAGAGATTTTCATAAAGGGATGTTTAGTTACTGCTACGTGTGAATGACAAATTGTGTGTGAACATGTCTGTCAAAACCTTGCAGCATCTCTTATGGCGTCTATGACAATGGGTGTTTTATAGATATGGAAGCATCTTCTCTGCTGCTTCTGGGTAAAGGCTTGAGAGAGAAGGCAGCAGCTGAACAAACCTGTGAAGTCAAAGGCATGGTTGATGGCAGAAGATGGCTTAGGGCACCAGCTGTTGGTGTGTGCTTGGTAGAAATTTCAGGGGCTTCTGCTCTTGGTACCAGTTCCAGTGGGCATGCCAGGATGCCCGGCGGGGCTGGAAACAATGCGAGCATCTACACGGAATTTAGAAGCATCACTACTGAGCTCTGGTCAACCTGAGATGCATATTCCTCCAACCCAACAACCTAGCTCAGGCGCAAGTGCCTGAGAGCGCTAGTGAGGGCAGAACCCTCATTAGAAGGCCCTCATTGGCTTCATTCTCCTGCTTGCTATAGAGAGAGACAGCTAGGCTCTGAGAGCCGGGAGCCAAGTGAAGGCTTCCCCTGGTCACCATTAGCGTCCGGGGGGGGGTGGTGCAGACAGAGGAGAGTTAGATGGAGAGAGATGCTGGAGCTTGGACCCTCCCACACAGGACCAAGCTAAGGGTGGGAGGCCAGGCTTCTCTTTACAAGCTGAGGCTCCCCATGAATTAAATCTGGAAAGTTTCAGGAAACTTAAAAAAGCACAAAATATTATTCCTTTAAACAGTGATTTCGCATGACTCTGAAATGCAAGGAATGATCCTAGATTGGATCCCGGATTGGAGAAATAATTGCTACCCAGCATAGTATTGGATAACGGAATATGGGTTATTAGTTAGAGAATAGTATTGACTCGATATTAAGCTTCCTGAAGCGGATTATTGTACTCTGGTTGTAGAAGAGAAGGGCCTTGTTCCAAGGGAATGTGCTGACGTATTGAAGGACAAAGTGTCGTGGTGCCTGAACATATTCTAACTCAGAGGTCGAGGAAGGCTTCCTGAGAAAATGCGAACAGTGACATTATTTGTGAATGGTGTATGTTAACAAGGGAGGAATCCAGGGGAGAGGCGTGTGTGTGTGGGTGCTCATTGTTCTGTCCTTGCAACTCCTCTGTAGGTTTGAAATGTTTTCACATTAAACATTTTTTAAATGTTATTTAAAATTCTAGTTGTAGAGACCGTGTGCGCAAAAGAATGACAGTTGTTGAGAGAACTAAGTCCAGATTCCTGAGTCCTTCATGAATTTCCCCCAAGTGACTATGGTGACAGGTGACCTGTGGGGCTGCCCAGACTTCTCTCAGTGGGAACATGTCCTGACCAGTGGCAGTGCTGTCAGCAGACGGCTCAGCTGTCACCCCTCAGAGTCAGCTGCACCCAAGGTCAGGCCCTTCCTGGACGGCCGCGCTCAGTGACCCATCAACACCGGTGCGTGAAGGCCTGGCCATCACGGCCCAGCTGGGGACAACTCTGAGGGCCACCACAGCTCCCAGGGGGCCAGCCAAGGCTGCAGGGCAGCTCAACGCCCCCTGCCCAGCCTGCTCCCCTCCCCTCATGGTGCCAATCCCAGGGCACCCCAACAAACCACCCAGAGTCGGCTTCCCAGGGGTTCCAGCTTGCCACAGACACCCCGTCCCCATCCCCTCCCCGCCCACACCCACGTCTCCACCTCCACATCATCCCTAATCCTTCGTCACACACCTCACACACCGTGTGTGATTTCTTCAAAGCAATTTTATCTGAAATATTCCCAACATACAGACAAAAAGAGAGAACAGATGATGAATGCCTGTGTGCCCCTACACAGCTTTATCAAATCTCAGCCGAATGTCACATTTGCTCCAATCTCTCTCTGTTTTTTTAAGGAGGGAAGCCACCAACTGGCTGAGGCCTCCCGAGAGCCCGCCTCCAACCTGTTCCTCCCCTGCGTCTCCTGAGGGTCTTCCATCATCAGTTTGGTGTTTCCCCTTCGTGTGTACGTTTTTATTGTTTTAATACATATTTTTGCATCCATAAACAGTGTGTGGTATTGGTTTTTTAGTTTTTTAACTCTATAAGAATATTATCATTCAGACTGCGTCATTCCACAATTTGCTTTTCAGCCCCACGTTGTTTGTGAAATGGATCCAGGCGGATACGTGTGGTTTTGGCCATTCAGTTTGCCTTATGTTTCATATTTCATTGAATTTTAATGTACCCCGTAGATTTTATCCTTTCCTCTACGGGTCGACCTTTAAGTTGTATCTAATTGTTCCTCTTTTCAATCAATACTGCAATTATTGTCCTCACTTTGAGCACTCGTGACAATGTCACCAAGCTGTATTTACCTATCAGGGAAATAAACTAGCGGGGGTGTGGGGGCGGGGAGGAGTTGCATTTAGCAGGTAGCCGTCGCCTGAATCTCAGACAAAGCCCCTGGCTCGGAGTTTGGGCCCCGTGAGGCTGATCTCCATTCTCAGTCCCTTCTCCACCTCTGGTACCCTGTCTGTCCCCTAGTGCCTGACACAGCGACTGTAGCAGTCAGGTTTTGCTGCACTAATGCTGTGTAATAAACAGTCCCAGATTCCAGTGGCTCACAACAACTGTTTATTTCTCACTCCTGCCTCAGTGGGCGAGCTAGACTCAGCTGTGGTCTGGCTGTGGGCTGGGTTCCCATCTACTTATGGGTCTTTTATTCCAGAAGGGCCAGTGGCTTTCGAGGACATGCTCTTCTCAAGGCAAAAGTTGTGGGGCACAAGAGGCCTAGCCAAACCAGAAAGCTCATGTAAAGACTCTGGTCCAGTGTGGCGTATGTTACACCTGCTCATGTTCCATTGGCCAAAGCAAGTCACGGCTGAGCCTGAAGTCGGCTATAGACTCCACCCACAGTGACATCTCAGCAAGGGCTGCAGGCAAAGAAGAATCGTGTACAAATAATGCCATCTACCCCAGGTGCTGCCCCCTCCCACTGCCTATGCTCCTCCTGCCAAACACACATACACATACACACATGCAAACACGTGCACACACGTGTGCATGCACAAGCACACACTTTCAGTCACTATTCCTTCTCATCCTTCCTCCTCAGCTACCTCCTGCCAATTGTTTCCAGAGCTGAACTGGGTTGGGGAGTGATCAGCCAGACAGGGGCTGGCGCACTGATAATAAGGGGAGGAAAGGCACCATCCGAATGTGATGTATTAGTCAGGGTTCGCCAGAGAAACACAACCAACAGGAGATACAAACATATATGGAAATTTATTATGCAGAATTGCCTCATGTGATTATGGAGGATGAGAAGTGCTACCGCCTGCTGTCTGCAAGCCGGAGACCCAGGAAAGCCGGTGGTGAAATTCAGTCTGAGTCCAAAGGCCTGAGACCCAGGGGAGCCGATGGTGTAGATCCCAGTCCGAGGGTAGGAGAGATGAGATGTCCCGGCTCCCCCAGGAAGGCAGGAAAAAAGGGGCGAATTCCTCCTTCCTCTGCCTTCTGTTCTACTCAGGCCCTCAAGGGATTGGATGATGCCCTCCCACCTTGGGGAGGGCCGTCTGCTTTCCTGAGCCCACCAACTCAGATGCTCATCTCATCTGGAAACACCCTCACAGACAAACCCAGAAGTAATGATGAATCTGGGTACCTCGTGGCCAGTCAGGTTGACACATGAAATTAATCATCACATATTCCTCTTGCCCGACGATACGGAACAAGGGTTATTTACTAAGGATTTGAATGGAGTTGGTCTTATACAGAATGTGGAAAGTGAACTATAGATTCTACTCCGAATTGTCAAGAAGCCACCACTCCCACGTGCACAGACCTATAAGTGTGTGGTGCTTGTACGTCTTTCATTTAGCTTGTTAATGAGGAGAAGGCTGGGTCGCCGGCGCACACTCAGGGACTGTGGTCTGTTTAATTAAACGGCAAGAGAAGGGTGTAGAAATCAATACTCAATTCCATTCTCAAAAGCCAGAGACACCCAAATTCTGTACCAGTCATTCATGCTTTGGATTAACATGCTCCCAAATAATAAGCCAATGCTCTGGTTTCTCTTCAAATCGTATAAATATTTCACCTTTTACCAAATAATAAGCCAAGTAGCCATCTTCCTACATTCTCTGGCCTCTTCATGTAGTCCTGCCTGGGAAAGATGGGAGCCATTAGCTGCATTATTCAGGGATAGGAAATCGATAACAGGCCAATTATCGATAGAACACAATACTAATCAGAACAAAAGAATTACACAAGGGCTCTAGGAGAATGATTGCTGTGTTCCTTAGATCAATGGCCATACAATTCCAGCTTTCAATTCCCTCTAACACATTCACCAAGATTTATGGGGCTTTTGTAATATCTAATTGGGATTATAACAAGACCCTTGCTTTCACGCTCTGGAATGTTTTAATCATTCATCAAATCTAGACGAAAAGGAGAGAAGAAATAAAATCACTCCCAATCTTAGAAATTATCGGGAAGGAACCTCAGAGTAACTGAAGGCCTACCTTCTGTTACATATAAATTATCTTCTTTAATCCTCACATATTGTTATCTCCACCTCACAAGTGGTGGAACTGAGGCTCAGAAAGGTGAACTAAGTTGACCAGTGTCACTCAGCTAAACAGTGGTGGAATGGAGATTCAAAAGGACAGCTGGTTAGGAAGGCCACCCCTTCCACTGGGCTTTGTCTCAGGTTCTCTCAAAGCCACGATATTTTAGTGACGTCAATAAGATGCCTATAGAGTGGGAGGGGAAGGTATGGGGATTCAGTAACAGTAATAGTATTAGCATGATTTGCAAGTCAAGAATGACTGCCTCTCTGGAGGGACTACTCCCTCCCTGCATCTGGACCCAATACCTTTTTTAATGTAACCAATGGGTTGCATTTGTTTTATGGCCATCACATTCCATTGCTGGTCTGGAGGTATCTAAACCCCCAGGGAGTTTTCCTACAAACTTCTCTTAAGCTAGATCTCTGTCCTATATTGTGGGGATTGGGAAAGACTAGTTCTTAGCATTCACCCTCATTTGATTTACTCTAGGGGTTCTCCAACCATCCTTTCAACCTGTTAAGATTTTTCAAATCTTAATTCTATCATCCAGTGTAAGAGCCATCTTTTCGTTCTCATCTCCAAATCTGAAAAATATGTCTTCTATTTCATCCGAGATGGGCAGACAGACGAGTGCACACATGAAAATGAATTGTCGGGAGCACCTTCCACGCAATGCACCAACACTCAGCCAAGAGGTGCAAAGTCCTGCCAAAGTTCTAGCACTCCTTCCAGCACATTCTAACCAGTTGTGGGGCAAAGCTCCCCTCAATCTAAATATCAAAGACCCTCCCTACAGCCCACGTTATAATTCTGGACGGGAAGCCCCATGAAGGCAGGGACCCGTGTCAGGTTTTGCTCCCCCCGGGTCCCCAACACCCAGCCTGAGCAAGTACACACACAAATAAGTGCTGGATCAATGAAAAGATGAAGGGATGACACCACGCTCTCACCCTCCAGTCTCCACCCACGCTGTGCGTCCCAGCAGCTTAGTCTCTTTGGATGTAGCCAATTCTGTTGGGTTTCTAGAGTGGTGGCTCTTGAGCGGGGGAGTTGGGGGTGCTCTGGAAGTTTCCAGTTGTCACAATGCCTGGCATGGACAGTGGCCTTCAGAGGGATGCTAGACATCCTGCAATGCATGGGACGGTCAATCAAGAAAAGGTCCCTGTTCTTCAGGAACTTCTGTTGTCTCAGTGGGCATTCATGGAGGTGGACACATCTGCTTACGAGTTAACACAGCCATCTTTCACCCAGTTTTAAAATACATAGAATATACTAGTTTACATTCTTATTGGATGAGTACAAAGGTGAGCAATAAAGATGCAGCTGAGGCCTTCAAGGAACTTTCTGTCTGATTAAGGAACTGAATGTGTAATGAGAGTGCCTAAGAGGAACTCTGACCCCTCCCAGTGGAGAGGAAGTGCTGATGGAACAAAGAAGGATGAATAGGAGTTACCCAGGTGAGGGGGAAAGACAGAGTGAGCCAGGCAGAGGACACAGCATGCGTAAAGGCCCTGTGGCAAGTAGGACAAGACATTTAAGAGAGGTCACTATTTTTTTTCCATTCTGCCTTATATCGTTACTAATTTCTTTTCATGTCTGACCCTCACATTGGATTGAAAGCCTCTTAAGGCTGAGATCACGTCTTACCCATCACTCTATCATCCCAGCACCTTCCAAGTAACCAAAGCCCAGTACACACGCCGAAAATGTTAGTTTCACTGATCTGAAGTCAGGAGATGCTATAAAGACCAGTCTATACTTTGGGAGAGGGGCAGCGATGGAGGTTCCTGGTCCCCTCCCATAACCTACCGCTTCTTCAGTTTGGTGAATCATCTCCTTCCTTTGGGCCTCAGTTTCCTCTTCTATAAAATGGAAGCGTTAGGTCAGCTGGTGGGAAGGCCCTTCCCGAAATGGCAAATAGACCCTCATTGCCTAGAGTTTCCTGAAACTCGCAAATCTGTGCCCTGATATGAGTAACCACAACTTTTAATGACACTGGTTTTAATACAAAGTAGATGACTGGACATCAGACACAGCACTCTATTTTGAAGTGGCCCTGACCATTTGAGAGACAGAGAGAGGAGCTATAACCAGCTGCTATGGCCACTCTGTTCATGGTTAGCTTTGGGGCTTCAGAGAAGAAGGAGAGGGTCTTCATCCTCTGTCTGTTATTCCCTCTATGGAAACTGAAGGGCTTTCTCAGACTCAGAAAAAATTGCTCAAGGATCAGGAAATTGTTCTAGGGGTTCATTATGCCACCCCACAGGCTTTCAGATGCTCACCATGATAGACCTAGTCATAACGAGAATCCTTTCTGGAGATCTCTGCATTAATTACCATCATTGAGAGACATTATATTTACATAATAGCTTCCCAGGTTTTGCGGTTTCCCAGTCAAGCTAACAAACTTGTAGCTATTAAGGAACACAAATTGCTCTGGTATGCTTTAAATTCTGCAGATGGAAAACTTTGTCTGTTTAGAGAGGTGGCTAGAACCCAGAGCAATTAGTGTCTAATAATTCGTTAATGTTGGAGATGCACAAAGATATGGTTTAAAATGTCTGCCTTAATGTCTTAAGTGAAAAAAGAAAGGCATTGAAGAAACCATAATCAGGTTAGGCATATTAATATAATAGCACGTTTTTGCAAAATGTAAAAGGCTCCTGTTATGCCTGTAAAAGGGGCAACTGAAGCTGCGTCCTTCTTTTTACCGCTTAGTTGCCCTGTCCTGGATACTAATGAGCAGCTGATTACCGTTTAACTATGGATGGATAGGGTTGGGAAGGCTGGCCGGATTGGGAGGGAGGGGTCAAGGGTTGAAAGATAGCGGCTGGGGATACTCCTGGGGAGGATTGTTCATCAGGCCACCCACCCCGTGCCCCGGTCCTGGTGACGTCATCACACTCCGTGGTCTGAGCTCCGGGATGTAATTTTACCGGAACATTGAGAGAACTCACGCTAACTTGCTTCAGAGAGGCTGGTGTGGTGATGGATAACCATTTACTGTTTTCTGCCCAAACCCTTCTCCTCCTCTAGAAAGAGCAGCTCCCCCTTCATAGAGAGCATTGCTTCTCCACTGAGCCCACTGTCAGCCTCACGTGGAGGCTCCTGCAACCGGATTCTAATGCAGCCCCTGTGAGGCCGCCAGGGATTCCTGACAAGTTCCTGTCGATGCCGCTGCTGCTCCAGGGACCACACTTTGAGGACCAGTGATGTGGGGGATTGCTTCCCTGAGACCTAAGATGGGCTTTCCCGCTGATGGTTCTCCAGTCTAAATAAAAGACGCCACCTCTCCCTTGCTCATGGAAGAATGCGAGTCCGGGAGCTGGGTCCACGGACGGAGCTGAGATGAGAGTGAAGGCAGTGTGCAGCGAGGGCAGGCAGGGAGAGAGGGAGGATTGGGGTTCCAATCCCAGAGGTTTGACAACATCAGCTAATGAGGGGCCTAACTAGCTTACGTTGGATTTCTGTCACCTGTAATCAAGAAAATTCGGACCACTACCAGGATGCCAATTTATGAAGCGACACTGAGGCCGTACCTGACGCGGTGGTGTGGGCAGTGTGGTCTCGCCCTGTGCGAGGCGGTGGGACAGTGAAGTGGAAGGGGTGAGCGAGCAGGAGGGGGCTGCCGGATGAAACCCAGGGTGCACAGCTACAGGGAACTTCAGGTGGGAATGATGTTTTAGGATTAGTATGTTCCGAATATTGCGTGAGACACTTATCCTAAAGAAACCTGTTGTTCATCTGAAATTCAGATTCAATTACTCTTCTTGGATCTTTATTTACTCAATCTGGCAAGCCGAGCACAGGGGCGGGGCAGACCTGGGTTTGCCTCTCAGCTCCATCACGGAGCGGGTGACGCGGGCAGTACCGTACCTGACTTCCAGGCTCCCGGGCAAGCTGGTCTGGGCAGTGGAGGCACTGGCTGTGACTGGAGGCTGGGAGGACGGGAGAAGCCAGAGTGTTCCTGGACCCATCTCCAGCACTGGCTGCCTTTCCTCCAGGGTCCCAGCTTCCCCTGGACAGCCCGCATGGATCCAGCCCTGCAAAGGCCCGTGTCCTGACTTGCACACCCAGGTCAGTTTGTCTCTCTAGGACTCCCTGCCACTGAAGTCATGCTCTATGCACTTTTGGGGCCTGGACTGTCTCACTCAGCATGATGCTTTTGAGAGTCATCCATGTCGTGTTTATCAAGAGTTCATTCCTTTTTTTTGAGATATAATTGACCTATAACATTGTGTAATTTTAAGATGTACAACGTATTGATTTAATACTTACATATTGCAAAATGATCACCACCTTAGAGTTAGGTGCACCTGCACCACGTCACATAATTACCACTTCTTTTTTTGTGATGAGAACATTTAAGATCTACTTTCTCAGCAACTTTCAGTATATAATACAGTATTATTAACTATAAACACCATGCTGTACATTAGATCTCCAGAACTTATTCATCTTATAGCTAGAAGTTTGTACTCTTTGACCAACATCTCCCCTTTTCCCCCACCCCCTAGACCCTGGTACCCACCATTCTAGGCTCTGTGTCTATGAGTTTGGCTTTTTTAGATTCCACATATAAGGGATATCATATAGTATTTTTCTTTCTTCATCTGACTTATTTCACTTGCATAATGCCCTCGAGGTCCGTCCGTGTTGTCCCAAAGGGCAGGATTTCCTTCTTTCTCATGCTGAGTAGTGTTCCATTTTATGTATATATACACACCACACCTTCTTTGTCCATTCATCTGTAGATTGACACTTAGGGTTCCATGTATTGGCTGTTGTGAATAACGCTGCAGTGAACATGGGGGTGCAGATATCTCTTCAAGATCCTGATTTCATTTCCTTTGGTTGTATATCAAGAAGTGGGATTGCTGGATTATACGGTAGTTCTATTTTTAACTTTTGGGAGAAGCTCCATACTGTTTTCCATAGTGGCTGCACCAATTTACATTCCCACCAACAGTGCACAAGGGTTCCCTTTTCTCCACTTCCTTGCCAACATTTATTATCTCTTGTCTTTTTGATAATATATAATTCTAACAGGCGTGAGGTGATATCTCATTGTGGTTTTGATTTTCATTTCCCTGATGATTAGTGATGTTGAGCACCTTTTCATGTACCTGTTGGCCATTCATATGTCTTCTTTGGAAAAGTGTCTTTTCAGTTCCTCTGCCCATTTTTTAATTGGGTTGTTTGTTTAGTGGTTCATTCCTTTTAATTGCTGAGGGGTATTCCATTGTCTGAATGTACCACTTTTTTTTTCCCTAAATTCATTCTCCTGTTGATAGACATTCAGGTTGTTTCCGTGTGGGATTATTATGAATAAAGCTATGGAGAACATTGTGTACACGTCTTTGTGTAAACACATGTTTTCCTTTCTCTTTAGTAAAAATCTAGGAATGGAATTGTTTGGTTGTAGGGTAGGTGAATATTTAGTTTTAAAAGAAGCTTCCAGACCTTTTTCTAAAGAGTTTTGCCATGAAACCATACATGAGGGTTGAATTTCTGTTAGGATGACACAAGTCCTCTGATTATGATGCTACAAATCAGAATGTCTGAGATCCTTTCAAGTCTGGGCTCTGTGCGTCTCTTGTAACACCTGCATCACCATCTCCTGACACAAAATCCTGCCGGTAATTAGGTACACAGAAGGTTGCTGAGTTGGCAAATCCTCTCTTTTTCTGAACATGTGTAAAGATCAGAAATAAGAGGCCAGTACTCTCACCACAGCGTTCTATTTTATCAGCTTTATTAAGGTATAATTGACAATTAGAAATTGTGTACATGTAAGGTACACAATTTGATGTTTTGATATCATATACATTGTGAAATGATCACCACAATCAACGTAATTAACGTATCCATCACCTCACGTACTCACCATTTTCTTTCTTTGTGTGTGTGGTGAGAACGCAAGATCTGCCTTCTTTGCAGATTTCCAACATGCAATCCAGTTTGTTAACTATTGATGTATTGAATTAGCATAGTTTGAGAGGTGGGCAGGAAGCTGGTGAACTCCTGGTTGGTGCCGTCAGCTTGAGCTCAGAGAGTCGACTGTGAGAAGGACCTTTCCATCCAGGCTGTCTGGAAGCCTGCCCAGCAGAGACAACCCAAGAGAAAGCCTGAGATGATGCAGTCACTCTGCTGTGTGCTTTCACTGGGGACCTTTATCAACAGGAAAACAGCCTTCAAGGCAAAGAACAGGGTGTAGTGGTTCCTCAGTTTTCTTTAGTTTGAAAATGGCTGTGAACAGACCAAATAGCCATAAGCAAAAAAGGGGGCATTTTGGGGTTCACACAAAAGGTTAGGCAAGGCTGAAGGAGGAATCAACCTACACCATCAGGCCTCCTGTGTTTATGCAGACTGTCTTCGTGGTGGTCCAGGCTTACATCCTCATGTTTAGCAACTGCAGTGGAAAGGGAGATTCTCTTTCCTAATATTTCAACAAAACCCCAGAATTGAGTCTCATTGGCCTGGCCTGGGTCATGCCCATCTGTGAGCCAATCAGGGCAAAGTGGATGGAAGAGGCTGGTTGGCTGGGCCTGGCTCATGTGCTCACCTCTGGATCACCTGGGCTGGTGTCAGTTGTACAAAAATGCCATGTGCTGAGAGTAAAAGGGGGTGATTACTCCAAATCAAATCAAGTTGCGGATGAGGGAAGGAGGAGTGGACATTGGGTCAGCACAGCACACCCCTCTCTCAGCCTACCTGATGGTACCCCAGGAGATATTAGCTAACAAGAATCAAGGCTGTCATGATTAACAAGACCTTGAAAAACTACACGTTCAGGACATGAAGACAAACCCCCACAATTTTTTTTCAGTTATATATAAAATCAGACAATACTCAGTCTAGTACTTTATAAAATTTTACTGGATATAACAATAAATATACAAAAGTCTCTTTTGAGATTTCTTAGTAAAAGGCAAAAGAGACATATGCCATTGGGGAAATGCTTGTTCTTTCTGCTGCAGGAAAAATGGGTAAGATAATATATAGAAAAACGGAAAAAGTGAAATTCATCTCTTTGTCAGCATTGTCATTGGAAAAGGCATAGAAACACTGAAGATTTGAACAAACTAGAATTAGAAGGAAATATCTTGGGTGGGAGGTTTTTCTATACAACTGGATGAGAGCACAGTTTTTAAAAAAAAAAAACATGTCATAGCAAATGGTATTTGCTAGATTTTGTTTCAATAAAGAAATACACAAAAGACCACTTTTGTGGGCCATTAAATGAAAGATGTACTAGGGAATACATATTCTCAATAGTATATTACCTCTTTAATAAGAATGTTTTATGGAAAACCTGTGTAAGTATGACTAGTGATGGCATAGAAGAGTTCAGACCTCCGTGTGTGTGTGTACATAGGAATTTAATATACAATAAAGGCAGCACTGAAGCCAGGTACCTTGGGGTTACTGTAAATATCCCATAAGAACATGGTTATCCTTCGACCTTGTTCCCAACACTGCTACCAATGAAGAGAAATTACGACCCACGAAAATCCTAAATAAATAACCTCAATCCCCAGTAGATGTATTTGTTGAGCCCAAATGCCTGCTTCCCAGCCCATGCAGAATTATAGCTTGCTAATATGCTGTTTTCTTGTGTAACCAGAGGGGCGACTCAATGGTCACAAGGATTTATGAGCTTGTTTTGCAGAAGAAAAAGAATGCCTTTAAGGAAGTTATGACCACCAGATGACCCGACCCCAGCTGCCAAGGACGCCACGAAGTGTAGTTGCTCAAGGTCTTATCTGAAGTGAAAGAAACACAGACTTCCCCTTTGTTTCCCTGAAACTCTACCTCCCAAGCCCCTCAGTCCTGTAAGACCCCCTACTTTCTTCTTCTGTTAAGGTGGATCTGAGAGAACCTGCTCTCCCACCTTCTCGTTTTGGCCAATTCAGATAAAACTTTCTCTATCTCCAAGCACCAGTGTCTCAGTGATTGGTTTATAGTGCATATCAGGCATGAACCTAAGATAAAAGGTTCAGTATCAGCACCACAAATTAGTGGATAAAAGGTAATAGATGGTAATAGGAAAAGTAACTCACTAAGACAAGACCCCCATGTTACAACGTATATAAAAGTGGCCTCCAGTGAATTAAAGAGTTAAAAGTGAAAGATGAAACTATAAAGCTAATAGGATGGGCCGGCCCCGTGGATTAGCGGTTAAGTGCGCGCGCTCCGCTGCTGGCGGCCGGAGTTCGGATCCCGGGCGCGCACCGACACACCGCTTCTCCGGCCATACTGAGGCTGCGTCCCACATACAGCAACTAGAAGGATGTGCAACTATGACCTACAACTATCTACTGGGGCTTTGGGGAAAAAAAGGAGGAGGATTGGCAATAGATGTTAGCTCAGAGCCGGTCTTCCTCAGCAAAAAGAGGAGGGTTAGCATGGATGTTAGCTCAGGGCTGATCTTCCTCACAAAAAAAATAAATAAATAAAAAATAAAAATAAAGCTAATAGGAGAAACTTTGTAAAAAACATCTTTGTGAGCCAGAACAGAGGAATAAATTCCCAAAACACATTTCAAAGCATAAGCCATAAGGCAAAAAATCAATGAATTTGACTACATGAAAATTAGGGGTTTTTCAAAAATGAAGGATACCATGAATAAAGTTAATAAAAAGGGGACAGAATGGGAGATGACATTAACAATGTCTAAAACAGACAAAGGCTTAATATCTAGCCCAGCATTTTCACTAGAAATATAATGCAAGCCACTTATGTAATTTTAAATTTTCTAGTGGCCACATTTAAAAACATAAAAATAAAACAAGTTAATTTTGGTAATATATTTTATTTAACCTGATATATCCAGAATATTATCATTTCAATGTGCAATTAATATAAAAAAATTACTAATGAGAATTTTGATTTCTCTTTTTCATACTGAGCCTTCAAAATTCTAAGTGTATTTAACACTATTCAGCACATCTCAATTTGGACCAGCCACGTTTCAAGCACTCAGTAGCCACATGTGGTTAGTAGCCACCATATTGGATGGCAGAATTATAGACTATTCACAGAATTCCTTAAAATGAATAAGAACAAGAGAGTAATCCCAATAGGAAAATGGGCAAAAGACATCAACGGACAACTTATAAAAGAGAAAACCCCAAAAAGCTCACATGCATCTGAAAAGATGCTCAGATTCATTAGTAACCACGAAAATTGAAACAATGAGATAGCATTTTACACCTATTAGAATGACAACAAGTAGAAAACTGAATAATGCCAAGTGTCGGCAAGGATGTGAGTAGGTGGGACCCTCCTGTCCCGTGGGCAGGAGAATGGAATGAGAATGGAATGCCATAGCTCTTCTGGGGAGGAGAAAACCAGCATTAGTCAAATAGAAGCAGCGCACATGCCCAGGAGCCCAGCAATGCTGCTCTCAGGTATATATTTCAAAGAAGGGCTCAGACAGATTCATAAAGGGACAAGGGAGTCCAATGTATTCTTTTTTGTGGCAGCAAAGGGTCAGACAAGCTGGATGTCCATCCCTGGGAGAGAAAGAAAGAAAATGCAGGGTTGCATACTATGGCAAGGAGTTTAAAGGACCAGTTTAGATGCACACCCAGCAATGTGAGTAGATTTAAAACAGACGCTCAGTGGAAAAAGTAGTGAGATATAACGCAATCCCATTTACATACATTAAAAATACATCACACAAAACAACAATATATATCTTGCAAGGACACATACCCCAAAAACCCCTCATTAAATAGCTGAGAAGAGTTGCTTGGCGCACTAGAGAAATGGGAATGACCTACGGGGATGCAAGAGAGTAAACTTTTTTTTTAATGAGAGATCTTGTGTGGACCAATGATGATGGTGTCTAATGAACTGAAGAGTATGCTTAACCCAGTCACCTCTACCCAAGGTCAAAAAAGGAGAAGAGGAGGAGGAGGAGGAAAAATAAGAGGCGAGGGAAAGAGAGGAAAAGAAATTGGAGGCGTCAGAAGCGCCCGGGCATCAATGCCACTGGATGCCACTGGTGCAGTTAACTCTGCGAAATCCAGAGCTCATAGGAGATGGGAAGAAACCTCACAGACATGTTGGGTACCTCATGGCAGAGGCCATAGAAGAGTCATTGAATTTAAAGATATTACACTTTTTTAAAATAAAACGACAAATGTTTAAATTTGCTGACATTTTCCATAATGACAAGTAGCTCTGAGGAATATATAACCCAGCAAATAATTTCAAAAGAATAAACGTATCAATCTGTCGTATAAAGATTCCATTTATAAAACAAATGAGAAGGAAATTGCTTCTCTTGAGAAACTCCTGCTATGGAGAAGGCATTTGGGGGAAGTTTTTCATTATTATGTCAATTTTTCCCCCCCAAAAAACACCACTTTTAAATGTATCATCTATAAAACTGCTCATAGCTGCAGGCCTAAAATCTTGGAAATAAACCATTCTATTTACAAAATCTCTCAAATAAAAAATTTTAGTAGGAGACGTTTTAATAGAAGTTTAGTAGCAAAACTTTTAGTAGGTTTTGAATCCACTTGTTAAAAGTATCAAAAGAAGTACATTCCAATTAGTTTGCAAGAACATCAAGATCAGGAAATGTGGAAATTTACTAGCCAGATGTCAACAAAAATCTCTGCATAATTGGTGGTTGGGATTGAAAAATGAGTGTCTTTAGCTTCTTGCACATAGAGCCACAAATCTTTGTGAGGAATATGTTTCAGTTATGATAGTCTTTCAAACCAAGTGTTAAAACCTACTGAAATTTAGAATCAGATCCTTAAATTGTGGTATCACAAAGTGTTAGAGTTTAAAATATAATAAATTCAATCCTCCACTCTGAATAAAAATATTAATATTATAGTACAAATAATTTTAATGATAACCAAAAGGGTTTTGTACTGTTCTGTTAATACATTTAAACTTAAAAATGTATTTTAAAGTACTTCTTATGTTCTCTTTATTTATCCTTTTTAATTTTTATGTTTTTGTATGCTTTATAATATACATGATACATCTCTGTGCAGTGCAAATTTTTTTTACTGGTGGGTATTATGATCAAAAATGTTTGGAGACTATATCAGTTTCCTATGGCTGCTGTAACAAATTACCATAACCTTAGTGGTTTACAACAATACAAAGTTACTGTTGTACAATTCTAGAGGTCAGAAGTCCAAAATGGTCTCACTGGGCTAAAATCAAGGTGTCAGCAGGGCTGTGTTCCTTCTAGAGGCTCCAGGGGAGAATCACTTCCTGGCCTTTTCCAGCTTCTAGAGGTGCCTGCATCCCTTGGCTCCTGAGCCATTGTCACATCACCTTCTCTGCCTCTGACCTTCCCACTTCCCTTTTACAACGACCTTGTGATGACATTGGACCCACCCAGATAATCCAGGATCATCTCCCCATCTCAAGGTCCTTAACCACATCTGCAGAGTCCCTTTTTCTATGTAAGGAGACATATCCACAGATTCTGGGGATTAGCGTGTGGACATCTATAGGGGCATCATACTACTTGCTACAAAGACCTTGAGCAGAAACTATAAGATTGACCCAAGGAAGAAAGAAATTGTGATGGTCAGGGTCAGATTGCGTGTGAAAACTCCCCAGCAGGTGAGCCTCCACCAGCTTACTTTGAAGGGCACTGGACTTCATCTTCAGCTGATGCACGTGGTATTTCTTCTGTCACATTTCAGTCCTTTTGGCTAAAAGTAATAACCCTCCTCTTGTTTAGGTAACAGGAGGTTGGGATGATTACTTCTTTTGATTTCTACTGAGTCAGCTAGACTGAGGTTCAGACCTTGATTCAGGCCCTTCCTCCCTCTCTGAATGATCTGGGCAATTTTCCTAGCCCCTCTGATCCTGAGCTACCCTCCCCAGGGCAGGACTAAAGGCTACAATGTATAAATTGCTCCCACAAGGCAGCTGCTGAAGAAATGTTAGTTTCTCTCCCTCTTCAAGTTAGACTTTCCATCCTTGCAATTTTGCATGCAGGGAACAAGCCTCATCCTTAAAGATGCAGAAACATGAGAGTAAATTGAGTTCAATCCAAGAGTGAATGCCACTTGGCAATGATTTCTCATTTCATCCAGGTATTAAGAAACATACAGTTTCATACATGGCTTCCTCAAAACAGTGCCAAGCATGACCATGAAAGTCAACCAACTTAGAATGAAACGTACACTTGACATGGCAATGGGTGTCAAAATAATTTCCGTAAAAAGAAAGGTCCAACAAATTTAACAGATTTGCACTTTGATGGCTTCCCAAATTCTCGGAACATGAACAAAATCAGCCAGTGTTTGTTCTACAGAGTGCCTAGATTCTCTTCTGAGATCTCTAAGAGGGTGGGTGGTGGAGAAACCCTTTCACAGGTAGACATCCTCTCAAAGGAAACATCTTCGTTTGCTGCTCTGGAAAATCGGGCTTGTCAAATCTCATTTTCCTGCCAAAGCCTTGTTCTTTCATGCAGTAACATCCCCCTCTGCTGGAACTTGTAGATTTTGCCACAATATTTATTAAGAACAAATAAAAATTGAATACAGGATGCATTTTGCATCCAAACCAGTGGTTCTTAAGCTTTCGTGTAAGAATCTTCCAAGGTGCTATTTTTTTAAAAAATGGAGACTTTTGTACCCCATGCCCATCTCCTAAGATGTAGGATGAGCAGGTCTCTAGTGGGACCCAGATCTACGTTTAAAGCCCCCTCTAACCCCACCCCCACCCCGCCTGTCCCATTGAGTCTGAGACACGTGGACTACCTAGAGAATGTCACTGAATTCTAAATGAAGGAGGGCGACTGGTGGAGAAATGGAGGTGAGGGCATCCAAGTTCTCCTGCTAAGAAGATTCAGCAGGAAAAGGGGAGAGATTTTCAAGCTCAAGAAACCTATATCTGCTCTTTTTTCAGCTTTGTTGAGGTGTAATTGATATATTAAAAATTGTACATATTTAATGCTTACAATTTGATGAATTTGGACATATACATAGACCCGTGAAACCATCACCACAATCAAGGTAATAAACATATCTGTCACCCCCAAACATTTCCTTGTGTCCTGTTTGTTTGTTTGTTTTGTTCTGTTTTTCATTGTTTTTTGTGGTAACAAAAAATCTTAACAAAAAGATCTTAACATAAGATCTACCCTCTTAACAAATATCTTAAGTGCACAGCACAGTATTGTTAGCTATAGGTACTATGTTGTACAGCAGATCTCTAGAACTTACTAGTCTTGCATAACTGAAACTTTATATCAGCTGAACCACCACTTCCCATTTCCTCCTTCCCTCAGCCCCCAGAAACCATCAGCCTGTTCTCTGCTTCTGTGATTTTGATTATTTTAGATACCCCACATAAATGTAATCATGAAGTATTTGTCCTTCTGTGTCTGCCCTCATTTAACTTAGCATGATGTCTTCTAGGTCCATCCATGTTGTCACAAATAGCAGGTTTTCCTTCTTTTTTAAGGCTGAATAATATTCCATTGTGTGTATATACCAAATTTTCTTTATTCATTCATCTGTCAAAGGATATTCGGGTTGTTTCCATGCCTTGGCTGTTGTGAATAATGCTGCAATGAACATGGGAGTGCAGCTATCTCTTTGAGATCCTAATTTCAATTCTTTTAGAAATATACCCAGAAGTGAGATTGTTTGATCATATAGTAATTCTATTTTTAATATTTTGAGGAACTTCCATACTGTTTTCTGTAGTAGCTGCACTCCCACCAAGAGTGCAAAAGTGTTCCAATTTTTCCACATCTTCACCAACACTTGTTGGCTCTTGTCTTTTTGATGATAGCCATCCTAACTGGTGTGAGGTGATACTTCAATGTGGTTTTGATTTGCATTTCCCTGATGATTAGTGATGGTGAGCACCTTTTCACGTATCTGTGGGGCATTTGTATCTCTTCTTTGGAGAAATGTCTATTCAAGTCCTTTGACCATTTTTTTTTTTTTTTTTATGAGGAGAACCAGCCCTGAGCTAACATCCAATGCCAATCCTTCTCTTTTTTGCTGAGGAAGACTGGCCCTGGGCTAACATCCGTGCCCATCTTCCTCTACTTATATGGGACGCCGCCACAGCATGGCTTGCCAAGCAGTGCGTCGGTGCGTGCCGGTGATCCAAACCGGGGAACCCTGGGCCGTCGCAGCGGAGCACGTGCACTTAACCGCTTGTGCCACTGGGCCGGCCCCCTCTTTGACCATTTTTAAATCAGGTTACTTGGGTTTTTTTTCCCTGAGTTGTAGGAGTTTCTTACATATTTTGGATAACCCCTTATAGAATATATGATTTAAAAATATTTCCTCCCGTTTCTTAGGTTGCTTTTTCACTCTGTTCTTTGTTTCCTTTGCTGTGCAGAAGCTTTTTCGTTTGATGTAGTCCCACTTGTCTATTTTCCCTTTTGTTGTCTGTGCTTTTGGTGTCATATCCAAGAAATCATTGCCAAAACCAACGTCGTGAAGCTTTTCCCCATGTTTTCTTCCAGGAGTATTTCAGTGTCCGGTCTTACATTCAAGTCTTTAATCCATTTTGCGTTGATTTTTGTGTATGGATATCTACTTGAAGGCAGACAGAAAAAAGGGAAGGAAGAGATACGGAAAGTGATAACAGCAATAATTGTATTCGTTTCCTATGGCTGCTGTAACAAACTACCACAAACTTAACGGTTTAAAACAACAGAAATCTATTCTCTTACAGTCCTGGAAGTCATACACCACAGGGAGTGTTTGGGAAGCTGAAAGCAATGGAGTTGTGGGAGTGAGAAGGGGCCAGAGCATCAAGGGCTTTGTGTGAAGAGCCACCGTTTTCTCTAGGTCAAGGGTTCCAACTGTTTAACAGAGGGATGGACGATATTCCCAGTCAGTACAACCACGGTGGACACTCCACTTTTGTGCAAATTCCAAATGCACTAACTCGAGCTTCACCCCTTCTCCTCACCCCTCAAAAGTTTCTCGGAATGCAGATGAGAATGATGTGATGACTAACACGTGGATAACTTCAAACCCACTGTTTCTATGGGGCTATACTGCCCAAATCTTAAGGGGACAATTCTATGGTTTTTACATAGATATCTGTCTGTGTAATCCACCCAGACAAAAATGCACAACTTTTCTGATACCCAAGAAGGCTCCCTTCTCGGTGAATACCCCCCCATTATTCTGACTTTTGTCACCAAAGATTAGTTTTCCCTGGCCTTTCATTTGATATAAATGAAACACACATAGCAGTCATTGTATCTGCTTCCTCTTGCTTGTTATTACATTTATGAGATTCATCCATGCTGTTATGTGTATCAGTAACTTGTTCTTTTTTAGTGCTGAGTAGTATTCCATTGTGTGAATATTCCACAATTTATTTATCATTGTCCTGTTGATGGACATTTGGGTTATTTACAGTTGGTGCTATTATAAACATTCTTATCTATATATCTTTCAGAAATTTCCAATTAAAAAATTTTTAAGTCATCTGCAAACAGCTATATCTTAATAGTAACAAATTATTTGGGACATAACTCACAACTGCTCCAAACTCAACATGCCACAGCTTTGAACCGCTGCTGAAAAATCTGTTTTGGGTGACCGAGGGTCCTGACAAGCTATGAGCAGGAGAGTGATGTGGTTGTTTAGAATTTCAGAACCGTCCCTCTGGTGGCCGAACACCACTGTTTCTTTGACTGAACGGATGCCCTTGTTGAGGGCGGCCCTAGGCTTGATGTTGAACACGCAGAGAGCGAAATCACAAGAAGAGAATGCCCACTGCTGTTAGTCTGCTTGTTTTGCCTTTTCTCCTGCCATTTCTCCTTCCCTCTTAGAAAAGCCTACCGCTGGAATTAAACTTTCAGCTCAAGGAGCAGATCTGTGTCTCTTTGCCCTGCATTTGTCAGAAATGATATTGATTCATCCAACTAGTGTCCCCTCCCATGGTGACAGCACTTCCCTTCCATATCCGCAGCCAGGCAGTGGGGAGAGCATGGAGCAGAGGGCTCCTGCTGCCTGCAGCCTGTGCAAATGACTTGGGGATCAGCCACTTGTTGCTGCCTCCTGGGAAGAGAAGACACACAACAATGTTGGTTTTACCAAAGAAACTCAAGGTGAAAGGGTAGGCAAGGAGTTGTCTTAGGCTTGGAGGATGAATAAATGTGTAGTGGGAACTTTGGGAGATGTCACTGGAGCCATTTCTATATCTACTCCCACCGCCTTCAGAAGGAACTGCCTCAGAGCTTGGCTCCTCTGCCATCAGGGCTACACGTTTGCTTTAGAATCTGGACACAGGGTTCAGAGATGCTTCTCAGCCTCTGCTGGTCCCTCTCTCACAGGACATATGAACTGGGAGATGTAAGAGGGCCATGTGCTGCTGCTCACCCAACAAATACCATGGGGCAGGCGCTGCTGTACACTCTGCGATATGACAGAGAGCAAGGCTCGTGTCGTCCCTGCCTTCACGGAGCTTATGTCTTAGTGGAGAGGAGAGAAACAAAAATCAAATCAAAAATCAATAAAATAATTATATATTTGTGATAAGTGCTGTGATGGAAACAAGCAGCTTCAACAGAGGGAAGAAGGAACGAGCGATGGTAAGGGTAAGGGAGATGGTTTGGATAAGAATCGACCTCTCAGAGGTAACAATGTGACAGAGCCACCAGCTGAAGGATGAGGAGAACATGTGTTCCAGGCAGAGCAAACGCAGGTGCAAATGCCCAGGGGCCGGAAAGAGCCTGGCACACCAGAGGCACTGAGCCATGCCAAGTGTGACTGGGGCCTCAGAGAGAGCAGGGAGGGGCAGCAGATGAATTTGTGGGACTGGATGGATCAGAACACAAAGGGTCATGGAGGCCACGGTTTGGAGCCCAAGTTTATTTTGAATGCAGTGGGAAAATATCATCTAGCATCAAGCTGGGGAAGAATTATGTGTCTCATGAAGATTTGGTAGAACTAAGTTCAAGGTGCCTTTGGGGGGAGCAGGGAGGAGGGAATGGTTGTAGCTCTTTTACTGTCACGTCAGTGGCATCTATGGCTATTCAGGTTTTCCACTTCTTCTTGGGTCAATTTTTTAAAACTTTTGATGTATAACATATGTACAGAGAAGTGAACCTATCATGATGAGTTTTCCGTAAGTGAACACACCCCTCTAACCAGCATCCAGATGAACAGAACATTACTCCTCCCCCAAAGCCCCCTCATATCTCATCCCCCACCACCAGGAACCACCATCCTGACTTCTAACAGCAGAGGTTGGTTTTGACAATTATTGAACTTTATGTAATGGAATCACCCAGCATGTACTCTTTTGTGTCTGGCTTCTTTCACTTCATACTGTGTTTGGAGATTTGTCCATGTCGTTGCATGAGGTTGAGACTGCTCATTCTCGTTGCTGTGAAGTATTCCACTGTGTGACACTCCACACTTTATTTATCCATTCTACTGTCGATGGATGTGGTGGACAGACTCTAAGGTGGTCCCCTGTGATGTGTCTTCCTGGTGTTCATGCCCCATTGTGGTCCCCTCCCCTTGATAGTGGGCAGGGTATGTGACCTGATTCTAGCCAATAGAACACAACAAGGGTGATGGAATTCAGTTCCATGATTATATTACATAGGATTGCAACCTCCGTCTTGCAAAGAGACTCTCTCCCTTGCTGGCTTTGATGAAGCAAGAGGCATTTGGGGAGGCCTATGTGGCAAGGAACTGAGGGCAGCCTCTAGGAGCTGAGCAAGAAACTGAAGCCCTTGGTTTTCCAGCCACAAAGATCTAAATTCTGTCAACAACCACATGAGCTTGGATGCACACTCTTCCCCAGTCGAGCCTTGAAATGAGACCACTGCCCGGCAGACACCTGGACTGCAGCTTTGTAAGATTCTAAAGCAAAGTCCATGCCCAAATTCTTGACTCACAGAAATTGTGAAATAAAAAGTGGGTATTGTTTTAAGCCACTAATTTTGTGGCAATTTGTTATGCAGCAATAGAAAATGAATACAATGTACATTTGGGTAGTATCCAGGTCTGGGCTTTTAAAACCCTGGGCTGCTGTGAACATTCTGATACTTGTCTTTTGGTGAACGTATGTAAGCATGTCTGTTTGGTATACACCTAGGAGGGAACTGCGGGGTCATGTGGAATGCATATGTTCAGCAGTAGTAGATTCTGTGAACAGTTTTACCACCAAGTTACATTTACCTTGGTAAAGATGGGGTTCAAACCCAGGTATGCCCAGCTCAAAAATCTTTGTGTTTTCAACTACCATATTTACTTCCTAAGCTAGATGACAAGGGATACTTACAACAAGAAAACAAATGCTTCTTCTTAGTTATTTTAAATGAGCAAAGCTTCCATGTGTAAAGCACTTTAAGGCAACAACACTCTCTCATACAAATCTCACTGAATTCCCTGAATGACCCATTAAGGGAAGTCTTATTATTATTATTCCCCATTTACATACAAGAAAACTGAGCCCAGCAAAGATTAAGGATTTCTCTTGAGACCAGATAATCCACAAGTGTCTGAAGTCACACACTCCCGGGCCCAGAACTTTCCACTACATCACGACTTTTCTTTTTCTTTTCTCTTCCTTTCTTTTTGTCTCTTCCTTTTCAAAGATACCATAGCCTGTGTCAGGATTTGGGCTGGGCCAAGGAGACACGCAGACAACTTTTCTTTCCTTAGTATCAGTTGCATTCATCTTTATAGCTATATAGACATTGGTCATGATAGTTGTTTCTGCTTATTTTGCATTAGGGGTTTCATAATTTTGAGTCTCATAGCCTCATTATTTTAATCCCAGGTTTCAGAAGCACCCTCTGTTTCTCTAATCAACAAATGTTTGGAGAGTGTCTTAGAATGGATCCTCATCACAATTTAATTAGAAAGAAAATGTTTTCAACTGCTACACATGTATTTCTAGGCAACTCAGAACTAGTCCATATTTATAGTCTTATTGAACATGCAAAGCAGTAGCAAACATGTATTGAAGACCTACTATGTGCCAAGCTCTCAGGCAGCAGCAAAGATGCCTGAAGTGTCACGAGAAGTGGCAGGCCGCAGGCTCACATTCCTCTGCCCACCAGGTGCTTGCACAAGCTACCTGCTGCTGCGTGACAAATCAATCCAGACTTTGTGACTGGAAACAACCAACAACAGTTTCCTCTCGCAGTCTCAGTGGGTCAGGAGTTAGGGAAGGGCTCAGCTGGATGGTTCTGGCTTAGGGTCTCTCGTGTGGCTTCAGTCCAGTGATGGCTGGAACTAGACAGCAGGGGATTGGAGTAAGTGGTGGCTGACCAGGCATATCCCTCTACCCAGCTCTTTCTCTCTCTCCTTCTCCCCCCTTTCATGTAGTTTTAGGGCCTCTCTCTCTGGGGGCTATTTTGGGCTTCCTCACAAAATGATGGCCTCAGGGAAGTTGACCTGCTTACATGGCAGCTGAAGGCTTCAAGAGCGAGCATTCAAGTGAATAACGTCTCGCCTTTTATGCCCCAGCCTTGGAAGTCATGCAGCAACGCTTTCCCACATTCTCTTGGTTATAAGACAGCAATAGGCTGTGTCAGATGAGTCTCCCGGGAAGCAGACCCTGAGACAGAGTTAGGAGTACAAGAGGTTTATTGGGAGTAATGTGGGAGATAGAGCACGGGGAGGAAGCAGAATGGGGCAGGAAAAGCCTTCAGACCACAGTGTGGATCTGATACCTGTGAAAGGAAAAGGGGGCGGTGGGGGTTGCAGGATGGGGCAGGGAGAGCCTCAGATGGCAGCGCAGGTCGAACAGGTGTGGCCGACCCAACCTCACACTCTGGAGCAAAGCCTGTCCGCTAGAGGGCGCCCGTGTTGGTCAGAGGTGGCCAGGCCCTGGACCCCTGCCCTGAGTCATTGGCGGGGCTGCCGGGGGAAGAGCGTGGCCCTGGCTTGAAAGCTGAGGTGCACGCTGCAGGCGCTGACGGTTGCAGACATCAGCTAGCTGCATTCCCTGCAGCCAAACACTACGTTCTTCTTGAAGGGAGATCTGAGCAGCGAACTCCATGGCTGCTACACAAGCCCACTCAGAGTCAAGGGGAGGAGAACTAGGCTCCACCCCTTGATGAGGAAGATTCTAGAACAAGGAGGACAGGAATTATCATCACAGCCATCTTTGGAACATACAATCTGCTGCAGCCCATGAAACATTGTGCACACGAGAAAGTGGTACAGCACAGAGATCAACATTTCATGCCTTGGAATCAGCCTGAAATGGGTTCAAATCCTGGCACTTCACTTACTAGCTGTGTGACCTTGGGTGAATTATCTAACCTGTCTGAGCCTCAGTTTTCTCCTCTGTAAAATGGGGAAATAACAAAGCCCCTTCTTCATAGAGTTTTCTGAGAATTAAATGAGATCAAACATGTGGAAGGCTTAGCACTTTTCCTAGCAGATACTCAGTGCTCAGAGGATATGAATATCATCATCTTTATTATTACTGAGCAGCAAGAACATTCCCAACAGTCTAAGACCGGTCTGAGTACTCCTTAGTCTGAGGAGTCCATGACCCCATGTGCTGCAGGAGCCCCTAGGAACATGATGAAGTGCATGTCAGAAACTGTTCATTTAAGCCCCACAAAGTACCTCGCAATAACTTGGGAACCCTGAGTTATGAAGAGGGGACTAAATTGTATTTAATGTAGTCATGACGGCAGGAAACGCGAGATGCTCGCGAACACCAGGAGCGATGGCTTGGGCTTTCTGAGCTCTCTGGAAGCGGGAGCCGTGCCTCCTTCACCCTGTCACGCCAGGGCCCAGGGCTGGCACAGAGGAGATGGTGCCAAAGGTTCATGACAGCAAATCACATCCAATAAAGGATGAGATGGAGCTTTCTGGAAGATGCACAAATTATGAAGCTAGATAAATAGGTTCTTTTTTCCATCCAAAATGGAAATGGGGAAAATATGGCTTTTTCTTATTATTAAAAATCACGTGTGTTCATTGCAATAAAAAAATTCAGGCAACTCAAAAATATATTTAAAAGGTAGTTTAAAAAAAATGGCGTCACCCCAAAATAGCTACTATTAACATTTTGGTGAACTTTTTTTCAGAATTTTTTTTTTTTTAATAAAAATAGAATGATGGTGGGGCCGGCCCAGTGGCGCAAGCGGTTAAGTGTGCACGCTCCGTTGCGGTGGCCCAGGGTTTGCCGGTTCAGATCCCGGGCGCGCACTGACGCACTGCTTGGCAAGCCATGCTGTGATGGCGTCCCATATAAAGTGGAGGAAGATGGGCATGGATGTTAGCCTGGGGCCAGCCTCCCTCAGCAAAAAGAGGAGTATTGGCAGATGTTGGCTCAGGGCCAATCTTCCTCACCCCCCCCCCCGAAAAAATAGAATCATGGTACAATAGAGTTTTGTAACCGGATATTTTTCACGTGGCAACATAGGATCACCAGATGGGCGAGGGCTGCCCTATGCACCCGCAGGAAGAGAAAGCCGGGGAGCTGGGACAGAGGGGAGACCTGAGTGGCCGCTCTTCTCTCACCCTTTGCACGACCACCACTGGTCCTTGGAGGGACCTTGGAAGCCGCGGAAGGCCCTTGCAGGCGTGGCCGAAGTTTCAGCTGTCCACCCTCTGTCTTTGGAAATGCCCTGTTCTCTGGCCCCGTGCCCGCCCCTGTCCCGTTCAGCCCTTCCCTCTGGGTCCCTGTTCAGTAAGCAAGTGGTGGCTCTGGGATTTGAACCCAGGAGCTAAGACTCAGCGTCCTCTCTTAACCACTTACCTACCATCCTGCGTTGTAGAACCAGGGAGGGGCAAGAGTGGAAATAGACGTATTGAGTGCTTTCTCATACTTTTCCTCATGTCACTGAAATGCCAACTCTTTAAGGTAAAGTGGTGTTGTTTTGTTTTGTTATTTTTCTGGCGAGGAAACTAAAGCTCAGAGAGGTTGAGTAACTTGCCTGGAGTCTCACAGCTAATAAGCCACAGAACCGTCATTTCAGCCCTCACCTGCCCGATGCAGAAGCTTGCTTGCTCCACAATAACACAGGCTTGCCCCTCACAACACCTATCTAGAGGGGCTGTGGTCTTGCCAGAAACAAACTGACCTTTTGAATAACCAGTCGCAAGCACGGCAGTGTGTTGTGTGGACTCTGGAGCCAGACTGCCTGGGCGACCTTGAGCAAGTTACTTAACCTCTCTGTGCCTCAGTTTACGTAATCAGGAAAAATGCAGATAAAAGTAGAACCTACTTATCAGACTTGTTGTGAGGGTTAAATGAATGAGTTTGTGTGGAGCACGTAGGATGATATCTGGCACCTAACGCATTCACTACCAGCGTTAGCTATTCTTACTGTTAACAGAGGCCAGAGCCTGATACAAAACATAATTTTCCTATCGCGAACAAAGCAAACCTAGGGAGGCATGTGAGTTTCCTGTGGCTGCTGTAACAAATGACCACAAACACAGTGGCTTCAAAAGGCACAGATTTATTTGCTTCTAGTCTGGAAGTCAGAAGTCCAATCCGAGTCTCACAGGGCTAAAATCAAGGTATGGGCAGGGCTGGTTCCTTCAGGAGGCTCCAGGGGAGATCTGTTTCCTGGCCTTTTCCAGCTTCTAGAGGCCGCCGGCATTCCTTGGCCTGTGGCCCCCTCCTCCGTCCTCCTCAGCAGCATGGCAGCTTCAAGTCTTTCTGATTCTCATTCTTCTGCCTCCTCTTCCATCAGATGACTCAGGATAATCTCTCCATCTCAAGATCAGCTGATCCGCAACTTAAGTCCCCTTTGCCATGTAACCCAACATATTCACAGGTTCCAGGATTAGGATATAGAAATATTTGGGGGGACATCATTCTGCGGACCACAGGATGGTACCCAGGAGTCCCTTCACCCCCACCTCCATTCAACCTCTCTTTGCTCCAGCCTCCCCATCACAGCCCTGATTCCTTCCTACCAGCACCCTGGAGCCCCTCATTCCTGGAACCCCCTTCAGACAGCAAGGAGGTCCCTTGCGGCCATCTCAGTCCTCAGAGTCTTCAGGATGAAGCATCTATAAGTCCTCACACTTGCTGATATTTACCACCTTTCATAGCTTGACCCTGAGGAGTGTGTTAAGGACCCCATAGGGGGCTGACCCCCATCTCCAGTCACTATAATTCTGCTTCCCTCTCTGTTGGCTCCATCAACTAGGTGTTTTTAAATTGCAGCAAAATTATAACCCACTTCCAATCATTCAACAACAAATACACACTAAGCAGCTACTACGTGGCAGCTACTGGGTTAGGCAACAGGAATCTAAAGATAAATGAGACACAGACTCTGCCTTCCTGGAATTCAGTGATGGAGGCCCGGATGCCGGGAGGAAGGCAGACAGGTGTAAAAGAAAAAGCGGTTGGAAAACAGTTTGTCATTATTTAGTAATGTGGAGGCCTGCAGCAATTCTGCTCATAGGCATTTGCCCCAGTGGTTTCCAATGTGACTGTACACTAGACTCACCTAAGGCTTCACTTTTAAAAATCCCAATGCCCAGGCCCCACTCCAGACCAACTAAATCAGAACCTCTGGGTGCATTGCCCAGGCATCAGTGTTTTTTAAAGCTCCCAGGTGATTCCAGTGTGCAGGCAATGCAAGAACCAGTGTGTGTGCCACAGGGGTTCTGATTTAATTGGACTGGGGTGCAGTCTAGGCATGGAATATTTTTAAAGCTCCCCCACGTGGTTCTAAAGTGCAGCAAAGTTTGAGAACCACTAGTCTAGAGCGGTGGTTCTCAACTGTGGGAGGGCAGTTTTGTCCCCCAGGGGACACTGGCAATGTGCAGTGACATTTTTGTTTGTTGCAACTGGGGTGTGCTACTGGCATGTAGTGGGTAGAGGCCAGGAACGCTGTGAACATCCTATGATGCACAAGACGGCCCCACATCACAAAGAACGATCCATCCCCAAATGTCTGTCGTGTCAAGGTTGAGAAACTAGAGAGAGTCTTGCACACACACTGCAGGCCTGGGAGACACGTCTAAGGATGTTCATAGTAGTGCTGTGACAGCAAAAACAAACCAACCTGGACATAACCGAAATAAGAAGAGAAATCTCCATTAGCATATCCACAGCACAGGCAACTTCAGTGAGCTGTTGGCGGGGAGAGAGGCATACACCCACCAGGGTGAGAGAACAGAGGCTTCCCTGGGGCACAGGGGTCTCCAGGAATTGTGGCTGCATTCCCAGCTAGCCCCAGTGAGTTTACCAGTCTCTTTTCTTTCTAGGCTCCTTGGTTAGTTTGACATTTCACGGGAAATTTTATCCTATTTGGTCTTTTTAAGTAATTTGGGCAACTCCAGTAAAGAAAAAAATCAGTATGCATGAAAGTATTTCCTGCAGTATGATATATATATAATAGCGGAAAAAAGAAAAAAATTAGAAACCATGTAAATATCCAGAAATGGCAAAGTGATTAAGAGATTATGGTACATCAACTCAATTGAATGTTATGCAGCCATTAAAAAGGATAATTATGAAGGTGATTTAGAAACATGGGAAATGTTTGTGATGTGATGGAAAGTGAAAAGAACAGGAAATAAACAGCACAAACACAGTGATTACAACTTGAAAAATATGTTGGCCTGTAGACAAACACTGGAAGGATTTGCAGAGATAAAAACTGTCATAATTAAGATGTCAGAATGATGGGTGATTTATTTTTTTTTCCAAGATTTTCTTTAATGCTATTTTTTTTAATACTTAAAGTAGACATCTTTTGGGACAACTGTCCAGCCTATACTCCTCTCCTCTGAACACCATGTCCCCACCCAAAAGGGGAATCCTCCTCAGCACCACTTGGGCCATGTGACCCTGTGTCCCAGCCTGGTCACCTGATCCAAGCTGGACCAATCAGATTCTCTCTACTGAAATTGGCTAGAGAGATGCTAACTCCTCTGGGGTAGTCTTTTTTTTTTTTAGATAAAATTCACATAACATAAAATTCATCATTTTAACCATTTTAAATTGTGCAATTCAGTGGCTTTTAGTATACTCACAATGTTGTGCATTCATCACCATTAATTCCAGAACATTTTCATCACTCAAAAAGAAACTCCATACCCATTAGCAGTCACTCCCAATTCTCTCCTCCCTCAGCCATAGGCAACCATTAATCTAATTTCTGTCTCTAGATTTGCCTATTCCAGATATTTCATATAAATGAAATCATATAATATGTGGTCTTCTGTATCTGGCTTCTTTCATTTGGCACAATGTTTTCAAGCTTTATCCATGTTGTAGCACATATCACTATTTCATTCCTTTTTATGGCTGAATAACATTCCATTGTATAGGTATGCTACATTTGGTTTATCCCATTCAGCTGTTAATGGACATTTGGGTTTCTATTTTTTGGCTATTATGAATAATGCTGCTATGAACATTCATACACAAGTTTTAATGTGAACATATGTTTGCCTTTCTCTTTAGTACCTAGGAGTGGAATTGCTGGGCCATATGGTAACTCTGTGTTTAACTTTGTGAGGTACTGCCAAAAAGACTTCCACAATGGCTGCACCATTTTACATTCCCACCAACAGTGTATGAGGGTTCCAGTTTCTCAACATCCTTACCAACACTTCTTTCCCATTATTATTATTATTATTATTATTATTATTATTGCCATCCTCCTGGATTTGAAGTGATATCTCATCGTGGCTTTGATTTGCATTTCCCTAATGACTAATGATGTTCAGCATCTTTTCATGTGCTTATTGGCCATTTGTATGTTTTCTTTGGAGAAATGTTTATTCAAATCCTTTGCCCACTTTTTAGTTGGGTAATTTGTCTTTTGATTGTTGAGTTGTAGGAATTCTTTATATATTATGGATACTAGATCCTTATCAGATATATGATTTGCAAATATTTCTCCCATTCTGTGGGTTATCTTTTCACTTTCTTGACAGTATCCTTTGATGAATAAAAGTTTTAAATTTTGATGAAGTCCAGTTTGTCTATTTTTCTTTTTGTGCTTTTGGTGTCATACTTAAGAAACCATCACCTAATCCAAAGTCATGAAGATTTACACCTATGTTCTCTTCTAAGAGGATTAAGGTTTTAGCTCTTACATTTAGATCTTTGATCCATTTTGAGTTAATTTGTGTATATGGTGTGAGGTAGGGGTCCAAATTCATTCTTTTGCATGTGGATATCCAGTTGGTCCAGCACCATTTGTTGAAAAGTCTATTCTGTCCCCCATTGAATGGTCTTAGAACCCTTGTCAAAAATCACTTGACCAGAGATGTATAGGTTTGTTTTGGGACTCCCAATTTTATTCCATTGATCTATATATCTATCTTTTTGCCAGTGACACACTGTTTTGATTACTGTAGCTTTGTCATAAGTTTTGAAATCAGAAAGTGTGAGTCTTCCAAGTCTGTTTTTCTTTTTAAAGATTATTTTGGCTATTCAGGGCCCCTTGCATTTCCATACAAATTTTAGGTTTAGCTTTTCCATTTCCTCAAATTGGAATTTTGGTAGAGACTGCATTGAATCTGTAGATTAATTTGCGGAGTATTGCCATCTTCCAATCCATGAACATGGGATGGCTTTCCATTTATTTACATCTTTAATTTTAATCCTCTGTAGTTTTCAGTATGCAAGACTTAAATTTCCTTGGTTGAATTTATTCCTAAGTATGTTTTTCATTTTTATGCTCTTGTAAATGGAATTGTTTTCTTAATTTCTTTTTCAGATTAGGGCTGTCTTTTGAACCAAGGCATGACCAGAGAGAAGAGAATGGCAGTTGACACTTAGAGAAGAACAAGTATGAACACAGAAAAAAGCAGAAACAAGAGATTATATAAAGTGAAGAGAGCTGGGAGAGAGATTGAGAACTGCATTTTAAGCAAATGCTTAAGCAAAGTAGAAGATTTAGAGACAAGGTTCCTGCAGCAAGGCAGGAGTATCCCAGGACAGATGAGAGCACGTGGGACACGGCAAATGTGGACAAGCAGCAGAGGAGCCCATCTAGACCAGACTGACTCCTTTAGCCAGCCGGGATGAGGGTTCACTTCTTCAGTAAAGAGGAACTGGAGCGTGCTCAGAAGCCACTGCCAGGCCTTCAGAATGCTTTGTGTGTCTATGTCTCTGCAGAACAAGCCAAATGTAGTTTCCTCATGCCATATAAGGTCAGACATGCCCAACAAAGGCTGTCCTCACAAAGAACTACGTCCCAGTATTTTTACACTGCAAATAATTGGACCAGAGGGTTCTACCTATAGAAATTCTGGCCCCTAGAGATAGTCATCAATGTACACAGCCCCTTCATCCTTGAGCCTAAGATACCATATTTCCATCTGAGTGGAACAAAGTCCCGCCATATGTTCCTAGTGCCTCCTGCAGTTTTCCTGTGTGGGAGACCTGGTCGGTGTGTGATATTCTGTTCCATAGTGTAGTGGATTGGGGAAAAGGGGAAGAAGGAGAAAATGGAGGGGCATTCAGAGGCTGACTTCCTAAAAGATAAAACAAACTCCCTTGAAAACTGTAACTATTTGAAAATCATTTCAAAAGAAAAATCTCTTTTAGTCATTCTGGCCCTTGCTCAAGGATATGGCTTTCCATCAGCTCCCCTCCCTCCCTCTCTCCCTCTCTCTCTCTCTCCCCCCAACCCCTTTTCTCATCACAGCTCCCTCTACTCTTATCTATTTCAGAATTCCAGGAAGAAGCTGTGCATGAATCACAGTGTCTCAGAGTTATGGGGAAGTAATCCTGCCCTGGCTCATCGCTTTGGACACATGCGAATATATACCTACCCCCAAATATCTCCATTTTATTACACTTAAAATAATTTAGTTAAAATGTTATGGAGTCTTCACTACTGGCCACGTAATTGACTTGAACTGTTTCATTTAATCCTCCCAAGTCTGTGAGATAGATATTACCATCACCTACATCTCGTGGATGTGGAAACAGCCTTTAAAGGGTGACCAAACTCAAGATCACTGAACTGGCAAGTGGCAGGTCCAGGATGCACACCCAGGGCCTTCTGCTGACTTCGGAGCCGATGATTTTTATTAGTATGTTATCCTGCCTCGCTGTGCTTGCCTCTGCAGATGTAGCTGCTCCACCCAACCGCCACACACACACACACACACACACACACACACACATACACTTTTCTGTCTTTTGTTGGCCGAGAGACTCTGGAGGAGAATTTTTGTAACTGAGTTCTGGTCGTCACCAGAGATAGCTGTTCCACTCTCACTGGCATCTCCTTAAAGGGCCCCTGCTGTTGTCCTGGTCTCCATGCCTGTCTCCGGTCCTGCTGATTGAGTGTCCTAGGTCTGATCCAACCTGTCATTAACCCAGTCAGCAGATGGAGTACTTATTTGGAAAACTTACTGGGACAATTTGTAATGTTGACAGATATGGCAAAGATACCCTCCACAGGGGTTGTACCAATTTACACTCCCACTAGCAATGTAAGAGGGGTCTGTTTCCCCACAGGCTCATGGGCACAGGGTATTACCCAATTTTTGATCATTACAACCCAATAAGTGAAAACTGGTAGCTCACTGGAGTTTTAATTTGCATTTTCATATGAGTGAAGTTGAGCACTTTTCCTATTTTCAAGAGCTGTTTTAATTTCCTTTTCTAAGAACTCTCTGGTCATATCCTTTCTCCATTTTTCTGATGGGTTGACAGTCTTTTCCCCATCAGAAAAATGCTTTGGAGTGCTTTATATATTACAGAAATTAGCCATTTGTATGTGCTATAACTTGCAAATATTTCTCCAAGGTAGTGTTTGCCTTTTGACTTTGTTTTTAACCATAAAAAACTTAAAAAAATTTTTATGTACTTAATCAATCTTTTATGGATTCTGGGTTTGTGTCATATTTCAAAAGGCCTTTCTTGTTCTAAGATTATTTTCTTCTAATACTTTTGTTTCATTTTGTAAAAATGTAAACCCTTCCGCCATCTGGAATTCATCTTGCTCAGTCTGAGGTTAGGACCCAAATTTGCTCTTTTTCCCAAGAACCTCTCAGTTAACTGCTACTTCCCCCTGAGACGTGGAATGTGACCAGTCTCACATACTGAATACCCAAGTGCCTCTGGGTCTCTCTCTGGACCTTCTGTTGGGTTTCACAGATGTTTGTCTATTTATTCCATTTTAATTACTAGATTTTAAATTTTAATTCATAAATTTTAGTATCTACTAGGGCTGCCCCCCCTCTAAGTTTTACCGCCCAATAATAAAATCATAGCTGTCACTTCCCTGCTGGTTCCCATCATCACTGGGATTGAATTGGGGAGCAGATGGATGATTCCTATGGCCTCCAAGGAAGGCCTTAGAAGACCTTTCTAGAAACCTGACTCAGGAGAGCAGAAAAACCTGACGCAGGAGAGCTGTGCGGTTGGCGGACAGGGTCCAACCTGAGCTTTGCCTCTCACTAACAGGATGACCTTGGTAGGTGACATGACCTCATCCAGCCTCAGCCTCATCCGTAGTTGGGGACAACTACCTGACAGAGTTGACATTAGGATTAAGTGCAGTAAACCATATGCCGTGTGGGAGGAATTTGGTATTTACGAGATTCCCGTCTCTTGGCTATTTTCCTCAACATTTCAGCACAAAAACAAACTCAACTCTAAATAAGGCAGAAATGCTCCTCTGAGCAGAGGCAGGATCCGGGGGTGGAAAGAGCACAGACATTGGAGTGAGACCAGCCTGGGGCCAAAGAGTCCTTCCCCACTCCAGCCTCAGGGAGATCTAGGAACCACGGCTCCCTTAACTAGCTGTGAGCCCTGGGGCAAGTCCCTGCATCAATCTGTGCCTCCGTTTCCAACTTCAGAAAATGGGAACAATGGTTCTTGCCCCACAGGGCAATTGTGAGGATTAAACGAGATAATGCACTCTCCTCGCAGGCACGTTAGAGGGACTTAAGTGGGACGTGGGTTGCCACCCTGTGATTAAGAAAGGAAGAGTCCGCCCTCCAGTACCCACCGCCGGTTCCCTGTCCATCCCCTGCCCCAGAGCCCACTTGCTCAGCTCTTAGTGTCCACCATCTGCTCTCAGCAGGCTTTTTGCTACTCTCCTTCATCCTTTGTGCCTAGATGAAGCTTCTCTTTTCAAAGAGCACAGTGGGATCCTGGCTGGGTTTTCTTTTGGACTCCACTAAATTTGGCATCAAGCCCTGCAGACTCCCTCCAGTCTCTCACTAACCAGGGCAGAAATCTCACTCCCATGGGGAGAGATTGTCTGATATGGGCAAGTGTTTACAGGCTATACATTGAGTACATTCCAACCACCATCAACACCAACACCACCACCGACAACCACCTCTCCCACCCCTAGCCCTGCATCAGTCCTCCCAGGGTTTTTTTTTTTTTTTGTAAGGAAGATTGGCTCTGACCTAACATCTGTGCCCATCCTCCTCTATTTTGTATATGGGACGCCGCCACAGCATGGCTTGATGAGCAGTGCATGGGTCCGCGCCAGGGATCCGAACCTGCGAATTCTGGGCTGCCAAAGCAGAGCGTGAGAACTTAACCACTAAGCCACCAGGCCAGACCCCTCCCAGGGTTTTAAAAACTGATCCCAAAATCTAAAAGTCTGGGAGCCACCAGGCCATGGAGTGAAGGACATGAGGTGGGAAGAGACAGACGATGGGGCTAGAGAGGGGAGCAGGGGCCATTGGTGCAGGCTCTGGCTCTCAAGCTAAAGTATTTGGTTGTTGAGCAAGTGAATGGCACGGTTAGCTGGATAATTCAGAAAGTTCGTTCAGCAGCTGATGCAGAGAATCGATGAGAGGGATCAAGCCTGGAGGCAGAGGTTGCTGCAGTGGCCGTGGTGACAAGTGGCACAGGGTATAGGAGCAGTGGGCCAGAGAGAAGGGACGAATTCAGGAGTCCTTTTAAAGTAGAAATCAATAAAACTTAGATGTTCGGATGAGGGCAGGGCAGAGGTTATAAAAAAACTGTGCTTGTGAACTTGGAAGAATGGATAGGTCAACTTTTCCCCGCCTCCCCCCCACCCTCCACCCCCAACCCTTAACTAGCTTCTTGCCTCAGCTTAAATGTCACCTCCTCGTGGAGGCCTACCCTGATGACCCTGTCCACAGGAAGAAGTCCATCCCAGCCCCGCTATATTATATCACTCCACCTGTTTATTTCCATACAGTACTTATCACAATTTGTAGTTAGGTTATTGTGGGGGATCAGAATTGGCCATCCCAAAATGTGTCTCTTTGCCTTGATTTTTTTTTTTTTTGGTGAGGAAGATTGGCTCTGAGCTAACATCTGTGCCCATCCTCCTCTATTTCTTTGTATGTGGGATGCTGCCACAGCAGAGCTTGATGAGCGGGGTGTCAGTGCACACCTGGGGATTCAAACCTGCAAACCCCAGGCCACGGAAGCAGAGCACCCAAACTTAACCACTATGCCACTGGGCCAGCCCTGCCTTGATTATTTTTAAGAAAAAAAGACTCTGACAGAAACTCTGACCTTCCCCCTAACTGCCTAAAAGAATTTAAGATTTCTATCTTAGAAGGCCTGTTCCAGGACGGAGCTAATACCACAAGATAACACTGTCTATATGCAGCCCAGCCAACGCTTGTTTACTAAACACTTGCTTTCCCATCGCCATGTGAATCGTCTTCCTCCCCTTTGAAGTCCGAAACCAGTACCCCCAACATCCTCCTTTGTCTTTAGCTGAAGATGGTACTTAAGGTGGCAGCTTCAGCCGTTCTGCGGAGTTACTCAGTCTTCCTGGGTTTCTCCCATGTATATGTGTTATTATACTTTGATTTTCTCCTGTTATTCTGTCTTGTGTCGATTTAATTCTTAGACCAGCCAGAAGGACCTAGAGGGTACAGGAATTGCCTTCCTCCCCTACATTATCGTCTGTCTCCTTCATTAGACTGTAAACTCTGCGGGGCACCATCAGGTCTGTCTGGGTCATTAGTCTATCCCCGTGCCTAGTACAGGACCTGGCACATACCAGGCGGTTAATAAACACTGTTGACTGAATAAATGAATGAATGAATCAATGAGGATCAAGGAAGGAGGGACAGGTTGGGGAACAAGATGCTTAGGCGAGCCCCATTTGCCGCATTCATGAAAAGCTCCCCAGCAGGCAGCTGGAAGTCTGGGTGCCGAGCTCAGGAGAGACCAGGGCTGCAGCTTTGGGAGTCAGCTGTATAGTAAGGCTGACAACGAATTCAGAGGGCCCAGGCGGGGTCAAGTCAAAGGCTACCTTGCCAGAGAATCACCACCACGAACGCTTCCTAAGCACGCAGCTTCCTCGGCTCCTCCCCAGACACTGGATCGGAATCTGGGGAGCAGGGCCCAGGAATCTGCATGCGTGACACGTCCCCCAGGCGCCTGATGCACCCCTGGTGGAGAGGAGACGCCGACGCGGTGCGGGAAGAGAAATGGCTGAGACAGCCACTTCAAATGGCCAGCTGACAGGGCGCTGGACGGCGCTCTGAAACCGCCGTCCGTTTTGCTGCAGCTGCAGGCGTCCGCGGGGACCTTTGGCCACACTTGGCCTCGGGCCGCACTCCGCCCCGCCTCCGCCGCTCCGCCCCGCCCTCCGATTGGCCGCCGCCCCGCCCGACCCCCGGCCTCGGCCAATGGGGCCGGCGCGCGCCGGAAGCCGGAAGCCGGAATCGCGGCGGCGGCGTCCCCTAGGCAGCTGTCGCCCGGCGCCATGCGAGGCCTCCAGCCAGGGCTGACGGCGCGACGCCTCCTCCCGCTGCGGCTACCCCCGCGGCCGCGGCCGTGCGGACCCCGGCTGTCGAGCGGGCCGGCGGTGGCGGGCGCGCTGGAGCGGGCCATGGACGAGCTGCTGCGCCGCGCCGTGCCCGCGACGCCGGTCTACGAGCTGCGCGAGAAGACGCCGGCGCCCGCCGAGGGCCAGTGCGCGGACTTCGTGAGCTTCTACGGCGGCCTGGCCGCGGCGGCCGAGCGCGCCGAGCTGCTGGGCCGCCTGGCGCGGGGCTTCGGCGTGGACCACGGCCAGGTGGCCGAGCAGAGCGCCGGCGTGCTCCAGCTGCGCCAGCAGCCGCGGGAGGCGGCCGTGCTGCTGCAGGCCGAGGACCGGCTGCGCTACGCGCTGGTGCCGCGCTACCGCGGCCTCTTCCACCACATCAGCAAGCTGGACGGCGGCGTGCGCTTCCTGGTGCGGCTGCGCGCCGACCTGCTCGAGGCGCAGGCCCTCAAGCTGGTGGAGGGGCCGCACGTCCGGGTAAGGCCCCGCCCGGGCCGCCCCCAGCCCCCTGGCAGCGCGGACAGCCCCGGCCGCGTCTCCGCCTCGCGCACCCAGGTCCGCGGGCTCTTGCGGTCCTCCCCGTGTAGTCCTCACCTGCCCCTCAAGCCCCAGACGCTGCGCCTTGCCTTGCCTGAAGCCGTGCACACTTCGCCCCGAGTTACAACCCCCTGAACCCAGTCCTTTTCCTTCCCACGCTTTCTGAATCCTTGCCTCCCTGTAGTCTTGCCTCGCTCCGGTCCTTACTGTGTAGTGCCTACCTCTAAGGTGACTGTCACACATCGTACCTGATTAGTGTGCTCCATAAAGTCTCTTCTTTGTTATTTTAGCTGAGAGGTTTCATCTCTGGTGTACTTGAGCCAGTACCGAACTGAGCATCAGGCAGCCTTCTGAAAACCTGGATGGAGTCAGCAAAAGTTAATTGCACACCCACGATGTGTAAGCTATTGCCCTAAGAAGTCCTGTGAATGCACATAAATGACTAGAACTCGAGGTCAGCACTGTCTAGGAGTCTGAGTGCCTTCTGGTCTCTCTGTGGCATAACTTCGGGCGAGGCGTCTTACCTTCCTGTGTTCATCCCTGAAATATGAGGATTCTAAGGTGACTTCTTGAAGAATCAGGTGCTTAGCACAGTGAGTTCATGTTAGATGCAAATACATACTCTAAGCTTTAAATAATGATGACCTGAAAGACTGCTGGTAGTTGAATATAGTCCTTTTATACCGTTGGTATTAAATATGAAGGGACTGCTAACTTGCCCTTTTAGTGAACATAAAATGATGTAAATGTTTCAGGAAGTTTCTGACATTCAGAACATTTTTAGGTGCAGCTGGCTTTAAAAAATTGAACAGTTGAACGATTATGTTCTAATTCATTTTAAGAACTCTAACACTGGCATAATAGTTTTCATGTTCATTGCCTCATTCTTAGGTGAGTGATGAGCATGTTCCCTTTTACAGTAAAGGAAACAGACACTGAGGTCGTGTGACTTGACCGAGAACTCAGAGCAAATAGGTATGTCTCCCATCACCCACCCAAATCCAAGCCCAGGGTTCTTTGCACCACACTTTATAACCCCATCATGCTATGTGAGTTATGGTGTTTATCAGAGACTTTCTTATCTTTCCTGACCACTTAGCCTTAGATGCATAAACAATGGGTATAGTTAAGGATGGGATTAATCTCAGTGATAATAGTGCTACGATTTGATTGCTCATGATAGCTGGTTAATTTACAGTGCTAAGGGTTACCTAGGGTCGCAGTCTGAACTCACCACATTTCTGGCTCAAGCCCCATCAGAATGGCTGAGAGGTCATGTTCCACACACCGCGTGCTTCCCCACCTGATTCCTCTCAGGGGAGGCTTGGGTTTAGTCTGCAATCTAAGCAGGCTTTTTCTTCTTGAAGCAAGGACCAGTGCTCCATGGTGGTCCTTCTGGAACTTGATTCTTATTGCACAGGAGGCTGGAGAATTAGGTAGAATGTCACCTGTCCCAGAATGCAATCATCCACCCTTCCATCCATCCAACAAGTGGCCACTGGGTGTTTCTCTTGTACCAGACGTGCTCTAGGCCCCAAGGTCTCTTGGTCCAGGAGCCTCCAGTCTAGCATGGGAAAAGTTAGTAGCAGGCATGATGGGTGGTAAGTGCTTTTCACACATTTGTTCATTTCATCCTCAGCAAGCCACAGGGAACAGTTTTACAGTTGAGGTGATTAACTGGTCGAGGTCAAGTGCAGTGCCCAGAGTCCAGGGCTGGTGAGAGCCGCAGTGTGTAATTCGTCACTACACACTGTCTCGGAGTCGACAATTTAACTAAATCTAAAAGGGGTTTGTTTTCTTAGAATTTGCCTTTTTCTATAAAATCAAGGGCAAGATAAAACAACCAAATTAATTGAGGGGTTTGTTTTATGTACTGTCACCACATCAGGAGTTTAATATTCTCTAGTTGTGACTGTCCTCTTTCCATGATTTGTACGAGCTTCTGTTTTATCAGCAGTCTCAGTGCCCATCTTTCTCTGAAACCACAAGTCAGTCTTTACTCCCCTGCTGAAAATCATCAAGCCTCATGTGGCCTAAAGGATGGCATTTAGTGTCTTTCCCTTCAGCATTTTTGGTGCATACCAAGCCATCCTGGATGACATTTCCAGCTTCACCGTCCATTACCTGCTCCCCTCCAGAGGCCCTGCTCTCCAGTCAGGCCAGCTCTTGGATGGAAAGTTCCTGAACCCCTGTCACTGTGATTCCTGCTGGGGAGGCCTGTTAGAATAAGAGCTGTTCCACCCCCAGCTCGTTCACTCAGCTCTCACAACCACTCCATCTCAGGGTGTCGCACCCAGTTTTGAACTTGATAGCATATGCTATTATCTGTACCCCTCACTTGGATTTTATCACTAACCACAGAATTTAGTGTTTGAAATGTATTATCCACACCCCCCGAACTAGATGATCAGCTCCTTGTCTTCAGTTTCTTGCATAGCAAAATGATGAATGAAGCGTGAGATGGACTCCGGGTGGCCCGCCGTGAGACAGCCGGCACACTGATCATTCCCATTTGTCCTGACGTCAGACTGCTCCACTCCGCGTTCTGAGCCTGGGAGGGAGCCCAGAAAGGCTTGGAAGGTTTCTGCACAGCTGAGAGAGACACATCGGACGTCCGCACCGCCCTGGGCAGGTTTCAGCGGGCGCTGGTCCTGGGTGATTTCTAATGTCCTGTTCAGTTCTAAATCCTCCAACTCTGTGACATGTTCCTTAATTCGTCCCCTTGCCCTGCCCCCACAAGAAAACTCTTGGCTGTCGCGTAGTCAGGAACATCGTGGCAGCTGAAAGCTGTGACGTTGAGACTTGTCGGGAGAGAGGAGCTGGCCCGGGGAAATTTGGAGCTGCCAGCACTGCCAGGTCCTCAGATGTTAGGGCTCCCTTGTTTTTTTAGCCAACGCTGTCCACACGCGTAAGGGAAAAAACACTGTGTACCGACAGGCAAAAAGTCACCAGTAATAGATGTCTTGAACAGAGGATGAATAAGGATAGCCTGACCTGTGCCTCTGTGCGTGGTCTGGACATGTTGGGTGCAGAAGCCTTTTCTCGCTGCTCGATCATGCCTCCTCCACTTCACCAGAACTCTCGTCAGATCTTATATTGAGTGCATCTAACTGTTAGTGGCTGAATCTGTTGATTCCCTTCTGCTTTGCTCTATTGAGTTACATAAAAATTTTTAAAATCCCTATCATTGAAATCAGTCAGAGAATAGTCACTGGGACCTGATATTGTAACCTCTCACCGGAATCACTTAAGGTTTGCAGTTTACTTGGATTCCGTTTCTTCTGCCTCATTCTGGATTTTGCATCCAAGTTAAAGGGGCAATTCAGCTAGGACTTTTGCTTTTAGGAATTCAGTGTTAGAAACCACTGGCAGTTTGGCACGCGAAGCTTTAGAGCAGGAGTCCCAGACCCCCATGGGCCTGTGATGCCCTTTGTTACTGGGGGAGCAGGGCTCAGCACCCTACTGTGTGTACACAGCACCCATCACACAGGTGTGCTACTCCCCAGCCCCTGCTGACTGTGGACTTGCTGGGTGAAGTCAAGTGCATGTGCACTGGTTTCCAGCAGAGCTGCTGTGCACTTGGCGCTGAGCATTTCCTCGGAATGGATTCGGTCCCCTGCATGCTGTCACAGGTTCCTGTTCACTGAATCCTGTAGGCTGCAAAGGCACTTCTAGAATAACCGGCAAATGGGAGGCCACGAAAGGATGCTGAGTCAGTATCTTTTGCAGGACAGTGGCTATAGTGGAAGAAGCACGGGTGAGGAATGGAGGGCCTGGGTCCCGGTCCTGTCTTTGCCATCCACTCGTTAGAGGCATGATTTTAGGTGATTTTAGCCAAGTCGTGTAACTCACCTGGACCCATTGGCTCTGCTCTGAGGTGAGAGATTCGGCTGGTGGTCCATATGCTCAACTCAAAGTCAGCCTGCTTCTCTTGTAAGAAAGGCCCTGAGGGATACTGTGGAGTAAAAATACGGTTTACAAATGAGGGCACAGTTCGTCAAGACCTCGGTCTCTGACCAAGAGTTGTGATTATTGGAAATGTGGGAAGAACCCAGAAGACTGGCCTTTCCATTTCGAGTGTAGCCGGCATGAAGACCAAAGGCATGAGGCCAGGGTGGGTGTATCTCTTTCCTTGGATATTTTAGACCAGGTTTCTTTTCTCTCCCGTGGAGATTCTTAATCTTTTTTGATATGAAGTTAGAGTCAGTTTCAAGTTTCCTTGATGGGAAGGTACAAGTGCTACATTGAAAATTTTGACAATGTGGCAAAGGTCAGATGTCTGTGTTGTGTTTTTTGAGATAGCAGATCTGATAGGCAGATGCCTCCTGAACAAGATGGCCTGTGAAGTTGTAGGGGGCGTGTGTGTGTGTGTGTGTGTGTGTGTAGGTGTGCTCTGCTTATGGGGTGTGGGGTGGGGGACAGTTCTGTGTGTCTGTGGTTTATCAGAGACGTTTCCAAAGGCCCATTGGGGTTGAAGAGTTGAGTTTCTTACAGATAAAATCCCCCATGAAACCGAGTTGAATCCCCCTCATAGCAGCAGGTCTGAGCACTGTTCGGCGATTTGTGGGCACTAGAGAGAAGTTGGCATTTAGAAAACGGAAGGGTTTCTTGATGGGCGATTTGAACATAGACATTCCGGTGACATGGCGGGTATGCAAGCCATAACAGAAGCCTGGCGGGAACATAAGAGAAGGGACTAACCTCACATCAGACACGGCCAGCGCGCCCAGCGGTGCAGTGCCCAGCCGGGCTAGACAGTTGCTATGCAGCCTCTTTTGGTGGCTTATCCTGCTTTTAGTTAATATAGTAGAGTCCTTGTTGGTTCTACTAAATTCTGTGCTTAGCTAGCTGAAGGAGAACTTATTTGTAGATAGAAACGTGTGCCCCGGTCACCTGGGGGGTAGCAGCTTATATGACTTGGAATTGTACCTAAAACATCGTAGCTCCAGCTCTGTGACCTTCTCCAATTGCTTTTAGCTCCCTTCCCCGGCTCCGGGCTTCTGAGCAGTGAAAAGTAGCTTTTTTTCACATACCCAAAATGGGGACATCTTAAGAGCCAAGAGCTTCAGAAAAGAGCGTAGGAGACAGCTTTTTCTCTGCTGAAAGGGGCTGTTGGCTGGTCTTCTAAATTGGCATTAGCAGTGCAGAAAGAACTGAGACCTCCCACTGACTTGGGCGTCACCGCAATATCCCCAGCAGTTGTGTGTCTGAGGCTTGGATTATTGCTCAGTGATCGCTGAGTTCATGAGCATAAAGCGTACAGGCTTTCTTTCCCTCCTGCTCTTGGTGATCCTGGCACCTTGCTCCGTGCCGTGGTTAATTCCGGCTCAGCAGCTGACCTCATCAGAACTAAGCAGTGGAGGCTGGTGACCTTTACCCTAGATTCCTGGTTCTCGTGTACCAGTGTCACATTTTATAGCTGTCAAAGCCCAAAATAGAAGGAAGAGACTTTTAGAGGAGGAGCTTTCATCAGCCAAACCTTTTCTTTCATAATTAATAGTGAACTAATACTAGAGTAGATATTTCTGGCTTTTTCTGATTATGAATGTGATAGAGATGCCAGTATATCTTACATGGGATTTGGCTAATCTATTCCTAACCATTCAGTGCAGAGGTTCCTGACCTGGAGGCCGTGAACCCCGGGGGATGATCCATAGATGAACTTCAAAGGGGTCCATGAACCCTAGGAAATTGTACACAGAATTTCATCAGTGTGTGTGTGTTTTTCTGGGGAGAGGGTCCCTGGTTTTTAGCATGTACTCGAGAGTGTGTGAGGGCCCCAGGAAGATGAGGAGCCATGTGGGCAAGTGCAGCAAGTGCAGTTCTGTAAAGAGCCGTTCTGTATCGCCAGCAACCCTCTCACCCTCCCTTCCTGCCGCTTCCTGATCACCATCCTCCTGATTTTTCTCCTCTTTTTCATTTGTATCAATCTGTGAACCATTTTCCACGTGAAAGTCCCTACTGAATGCTTTGGGCACTAGAGGAATGAATCAGAGATGACCTCTGCCCTTACCGAGTTTAGAGCTGAGTAAAGCAAACAAGATTATGGAATCGTGAGTTAAAAGGAATTGCAAAGGTCATCTGGTCCAGCCGCCTAGCCGGCCTAGCCGGCCTAGCCGATGCTTAAATCCTTTTTAAAACGGCTCCACCCAGTTCTTGTCCCTCTGTGCGGTCGCACGGGGTGGGTGTGGGGGGTCCCTGTCCCAGGAGCACGTCTGTGGACAGCCCTAGCTGTTCAGAGTTCTTCTTTACATCAGTTCAGTGCAAGTCTGACGGTCTGTGACTTCCCCTGGTTGGTCCTAGATCCACCCCCCTCTCCTCGCCCCCGTGGGGTCACACAGGACAAATCTGTGGCCTCTTCTCTCCCCCAGATCTTAAATGTTTAAAGATGGATCTCACTTCATTCTGAAACCTTCTCCGAGCCACCAAATCTATACCTGCAACTTATCCTCAGGGGACAAAGTTCTGAGTCCTCTGACCTTTTGCCAGGGATTAAAATGGGAAATGGCCCTGTAACATTTTTAAAGCTTTTGTAATACTACTCTTTACGGGTGTTATCATCACGGTCTTTGTAATTCTTATACAAAGATTCAAAAGGTCAATCCTGTACCAGATGTGCCAAGATGTTGACTATTATTCAGTAATAATATTCAGTGTATCTGTTAGTATGTAGTTCATCTCTGAGTAACAGAGACCCAAAATAATAGTGGTTTGAATAATAGAGAAGGTTGTCTCTCATGTAACAGTCCGGAGGTAAGCAGCCCAGGGCTGATTCTGCTCTGTGATGCCCTCAGTTGAGCCAAACTCCTGTCTTATTGCTCTCCCCTGAAAAACCTTCATCCCCAAAGTTACCTCATGGCCCAAGATGGCTGCTCCAGCTCTAGCCATCACATCACCTCCCAGCCTACAGTGAGAAGGACAAAGAAAAAGATAGGCAAAGGGCATGCTCCTACCATCTTTTAAGATTCTCAAAAGCTGCTGCAGAACACCTCTGCTTGCATGTGATTGGCCAGAATTTAGTCACGTGACTGCCCCTGGCTGCAATGCGATCTTTATTTTGGACAGCCATGTGCCTAGCTAAAAAATGAGGCTTCTATTTATTTGGAAGAATGGGAAAACAGCTATTGAGGAGCAACATGCTGTGTCTACTGCCCTGGGCGTCCTCCCCACGCTGGCTGTCAGAAAGCTTTCTGCCGTTACCTGTTTAGCGCTGGTCAGGGTCTGCTAAACCGCGATGGTTCTGCTCCTGCACCCTGTCCTTTCCCTGCGCACCTCCTGTTCCGTTCTTTCTTGAAAGGATTCAGTGCAGATGTGCCTTGGATGGTAAAGTCGACTCAAATCATTTTTGGAAGTAGATTAGATGTTAATGAGTGAAGTGAAATGAGAATAATTCCATCAAATGTAAATGCATTCATTGCCAGATACGCTAGTATTTTCTGTCTCACTAAGGCAGAGACAAATGCTCCCATTAAACTGTGACCCCGTCCTCGGAAAGATGCAGCCCGACTTCAGAGACGTCACAAGATGACAGCGCGCGTCTCAGAGCCGAGGAAGTGCGGTCCCGGACCCAGCGCTTGTTCCTCTCAGGAGCCAGGGCTGCTGTTCCGACGTATCAAAGACTGTTCCCGAGAGCGCGAGGACTTGCGCGCTGTGCAGCCGTGCCAGCGTTTCCCGCGTGGCGCACCGTTCCCTGTTGCCTTAGCTTTACGTCTGCAGTGCGGTCACGAGGGAGCGAATGGGCACGTGTTTGATTTGGGGAACTGAGTTCAGGTTGAATACGCCCACTCGGGTGTCTGACAGATGGAAGTCGTCAAGTCTAGACAGAGAGCGGAGCTCAGTCTGCCTGGTTTGAGACAAGAGTTCACTAGAAACCTCTCAGAAGAGGCCTTCTGGAGAGCCATCTTGCACATCTCTTGTCGTGCGTTCGGTGTTTTCATTCCCTGTGCTGCCGACGCTGCAGAGGCGGCATCTCTCTCCCTCGGAAGGCTGACACTTTCTCTTCTCTCAGGAGATGAACGGAGTGCTGAAAGGCATGCTCTCAGAGTGGTTCTCTTCGGGGTTCCTGAACCTGGAGCGGGTCACCTGGCACTCACCGTGTGAGGTGCTTCAGAAGATCAGTGAGTGAGTATCGCTTCTCAGTTTTCTTACATTTTAGCGGAAAACCAGTCTCCCTTCACGTGTTCTAAGCCTAATAAAACCCAAACGCAGTGTGCACAAATGTGGCTGGCCTGGCCGGCGATGTCCGGATCGCGGAGGAGGAAAGGGAGCGGAGGGAACCTGATCAGTCTGCTGGTAAACCTGCGTGTGGGGTCTCATTTGCATCCTTGTGTTTAAAGCACACAGGCCCACTTTCTCCCGAGACCCCGTTACCAGAGCTATAGCATTCCCCGGCCAAGTGTTTACATTAGCAATCCAAGCAGCAACTGTTTGCTGTAGTGGTTAAAATTTCTCCCTTGGATAAAATCTAAATTAACTATATCGTGCATAATTTACAGTGTCCAGGACACAGTACTGACAGGCTAGCATGTCATGGTTGTCCTCACGAGACAGGAGAACCTTTTTCCACCTCAGGATCTTCACCTTCTGTGTTGTTTTATGGAATCTAAGGTTTGAGAAACATCGTACAATTGGAAGTGTGACGAATTCAAGGGGCTAGAGTGCCTGCTGCCGTGTCGCAGGCTGACAACAAAATCATGGTTTTCAGCATGAGTTTGCTGGACAAATGGAACGAAAGATGTGTCTTTGCAGCATTGGCTTCAAAACTGCAGAGAGCCAAAGGGAATAAAAGACAGGATGTTCAATGATTAAGCGTCTGAGTAGGTTTCTGAGTTAAAATCTGCTGTGTCGGTGCTTCCCGAGGGCCTCGCAGACTAGCCTTCAGACTAGGTATGAAGAATGAGAGCACAGTTTTTTGTGTAAAATGGTCATTAATTGGAGTTCCTCTCAATCAGGGCTGTTTCACATTAAAATGATTGTCTTTGAATTTCTGGAAGAGTCAATTAAAGCTTTATTTAAAGGATTTCTTTGACTGTAGTGAATAATATGAACAGGAATGGTTATTTACCTTGTGCATTTCTCTTATTTCTTTATAATTTTCTCGTCAGGGCTGAGGCTGTGCATCCTGTGAAAAACTGGATGGACATGAAACGGCGTGTGGGCCCTTACAGAAGGTGTTACTTCTTCTCCCACTGCTCGACCCCCGGGGAGCCCCTGGTCGTTTTGCACCTGGCCCTGACCAGCGAGATCTCCAGCAGCATCCAGGTGCCTCTGCCGGCCAAGTCCGGACAAGACGGGCGTCCCGCACAGTCCCTCAAGCTTTTGTTACTTGGTTTTATCCCTTTTCAAATAGATTGCTTTAGGCTTTTGTGGGTTTTTGAACTGGCTACATAAAATCTCTAAGTTTGTAGCGGCGGAGTGCAGACACGCCACGTGTGGACAGCAGGGCCCGAGGAGAGCATCCCTCCGGGGTGACTGGGGCGGAGGCACGGCGGACGCTCCCTGCAGAGGGGTCTTGTGAGGCGGACGGGAGCTGTGAGGGGCAGAGGTGGAGGGCGCGTGGGTCCACCTTCCGGCGTTTGTTAGTGGCCTGTGGGGAGCTTTCAAAGACGTGTGATTGAGAAATTGACGAAAAGACTCGGTGCTGTGTGCCCAGTGGGTGGAGGAGATGGGAGCCACATCAGACAGGCCCTGCGTGCGGCAAGCACGGCTTCTGCTTAAGGAGTTGGTGAGAACGTCTGAGACGTTCCTTCCCACACACGGGGACAGAAGGGCCAGTGCAGGGCCTGGAAATAGGGGAGCAGATCTCGAGGGGGGTAGAGACAAGGCGGGGAGCAGACGGCCCTGGGGCACAGCGGGTTTGCTCAGACCACGAGGCCATGGTGGGCAAGGGCTGTGGGACCGGAGTAGCCCGTGAGGCGACGGGAGAGATGCTGACAGGGCACGGGAGGGGCACGCTGCCTCGTATCAGAAGGTAGAGAAACCGAGGAGGACAAATGGGCAGACGTTCTTGGTCCCCAGGGAGAAGTCCCCTTAGGTTGTTGTGTCTGAGGGAGGCAGCCCTCTGGCGCACTAGAAATTATTACAGCCTCTCTGAGGGCAATTTGGCAATATCTATGAAAATATAGATGTGCCTTCCTTGACACCTAAAATTCCACTCTGAGGAATGTATCCTGGGGAGATAACTACCCAGACCTCGCGTCCAGGATTGTATTGCAGCCTTGTCTATGGTTTTGGAAGGCTGGAAATGATAACCTGCCTGTCCCTCAGTCAAGGATGTGCTAGATAAATGATGGCACATACGTTTGGTACGTCCTCACGGATACTGGGTTCCTACGCCTGTATCTACGTGTTGATGTAGTTGTATGTTTTTGACATGGAAAGCCAACGTTGACTTACTATTGAGTAAAAATTCAGGTTCCAGAAGGGCATGGATAGTGTGATCTTGTTTATAACATTGAGCATTCACCCTGTGCCCGTCAGCCTGCCAAGCACATTCCGTGTGTTACTGCTCACAGCGCCCTGTGAATAGGTACTTTTAGTAGTAGTGTCCTGGTTTTAGACAGGAGAAAACGGAGGCTTAGTGGAACTGGAGTGATTTGCCCACGATGATGGAGCAAATACGGATGGAACCGGGATTCAAACCCAGCCCACCTGCTGGCCTTGAGGACAGGCACCTTCTGTGAGTGGAGAATCGGGCCTCTGGGCGTGTGCGAGGTTTGTGTGTACACGGTTCTGTGTGTACACAGTTTTGTGTGTGCACGGCTTTGTGTGTACGCATGTTTAAGTGTATACACAGAGCCAAGGAGACAGCCCTGGAGAGGCATTCATCCGAGGTCAACAGCAGGATTGGGTGAGATCTTGGAGTAATGTGTGATTGCCTCTTTGTGCATTTATTTTTTGCCTCTTGGACATCATGCATATCGCATTTGTATAACCAAAGAAAGAGTCATTTTTACTTTGAAAACTTTAAAAAAAGATTTCCTGGAAATTTTTAAATAAGGAACCACAAGATAACCTATAGATTTCTTGAAAAACAAAGGAGATAATTCAACAAGATGAAGACCAGGGAGGAGGGAACGCAGAGTTCTTGCGCGGAGTCGGGGTGCGAGACAGAGGGCCTGCGTGGGCCCAGGAGGTGTGGCTGCCTCCGTTTCACCAGCTGCCCCACTTTCCTTACGGCAGCGGTTCTCATCTTTTCGGGGGTCACGGAAAAGACCCTTTGAGCAGCCAAAGGGGAGGAAAGCTGAAGCAATTTTCCCCAGGGGGATATGCACAGCCCCGCACCTTCCACACGCAGTTCCAGAAAGTCTGTGGACCCCCAGACCTCATCCTGGGCTCTGGGCCAAACTCGACTTCAAACATCGGTGTAGCTGGTGGGAGTGAGAGAAGTTTAAGTGTTTTCAGAAGCAGGCTGTGTACCTGCATCAAAGCAAACTAGAGGTGCCCTCCTGCTATAGCGCTCCCGTCAGGTGACCTGCAGGTACCCGGGTTCAAACCCCAAAGTCAGGGCCGGCCCTGTGGCTTGGTGGTTAAGTGCGCGCGCTGCGATGCTGGTGGCCCGGGTTCGGATCCCGGGTGCGCATCGAGGCACCACTTCTCCGTTCATCCTGAGGCCGAGTCCCGCATACAGCAACTAGAAGGATGTGCAGCTACGACATACAACTATCCACTGGGGCTTTGGGGGGAAAAATAAAATAAATAAAATCTTTAAAAAAAAAAAAAAAAACCCCAAAGTCAAAACTCAGAGCTAATCATATCGGATGTGGCCACGGGACTTCCGAGTGCTTGTCATTTCTAAGATTGCTTCTCGGATGTGTCTGCCTGAACGTTGTTTTCACTGAGGAAAAACAAGGATGTGGCCCAAAATCAAAAGGTACATAGAAGAATCATAAAAGGCAACTTTCCTACAAGAAAAATTATATAGGACTGCGCTGGCCTGTTGAGAAGCCTAAAGAACTAGAGTTCAGAGGAAGGGAGGACAGTACCTAAAGGGTAGCACGAGCAGCCTTCTCAGGAAAGCTGCGGAAGGCGGAGCCGTCTGCCCGGACGAGGATGAGGGTCGGCGGGGTGTCCCCGGGTGAGGGGAGCAGCTGCATCAGGTTTCAGTTTGCACAAAGGCCTGAAAAAGACAAAAGGGACATAGTTGCCGTTGAGCAAGGTTTGCACGAGAATTTCAAAGTGACAGAAACGATACAGCACGGAGCGCATAGCCCAGGGCAGTCGCGCAGCCGCGGCCTCCAGAGAGATTTCAGCGCAGGCCAGGCCGCCTTTAGTCCTCAGAGCCCAGACCTGGAGTAGACGGGCCCGAGGTCCCTTCCGGCGCCCACCTTCTGCGGGTTTTCTCGTGGCCCGAAGTGCAAGGTGGGATGCGGGCTGTGGGTGCGCCCAAGCCCAGCCGTCACTGTGGTTCGTGTTTTCCAGGCAATAGTGAAGGAGTGTCCTCCGTCGGAGACGGAGGAGAAGAACAGGATCGCTGCTGCCATCTTCTACTCCATCAGCCTGACGCAGCAGGGCCTGCAGGGCGTGGAGCTGGGCACCTTCCTCATAAAGCGAGTGGTGAAGGAGCTGCAGGTGAGCGAGGCCGTTGGTGTCAGGGCCCGGGTCCCACCCTGTTCCAGCGTCCCCGTGTGCCTGGGATGAGGATGGGAGCTGGAGGGAGGGAGGGGGGTGGAAAAGTGCCAGGTGCCCCTCAGCACTTCCTAGGAGCCCAGAGACTGCTTGAGAGAAGGACCCAGTGCTGAGAAAAAGGCATCCGGAGGCCAGCTTCCCAGTGGCCACAGCTGCAGGCGTGTCCTGAGGGCACCAGCTGCCCCAGGGGCTCCTGGTGTGTGCCCGGCCCCCCTGAGGTGCATGTGTTATCCCCACACAGTCGTGAGCAGGGCGTCCCCCACCCCACGCGTCCCGGTCTGGAGGGGGCATCTGATAGTCACCCTGGCCGTGCCTGGCCGCCCCCACCCACCCTCGCCCGCACTCCCCGGGCTCCTGGCCCCTGACTTTACCAGCTGGGCGCTCTCGGGCACTGGGAGGGGGTGTCGAGGTGAGACCAGGCAGCCTGAAGGTGGATACACTGGCTTCTTTTTCTTATAACTTTTCTTTGTTGCCCTGAGAAGGACACTTCAGCACCCTACAACAGAAGTGTGCAGTCCACTCTCGGTCCAGGCTTGTGTGTGTGTGTGTGTGTGAGGAAGATTGGCCCTAAGCTAACATCTGCCAATCCTCCCCTTTTTGCTGAGGAAGACTGGCCCTGGGCTAACATCCATGCCCATCTTCCTCCACTTTATCTGGGACGCCGCCACCGCATGGCTTGACAAGCGGTGCGTCAGTGCGCACCCGGGACCCGAACTGGCGAACCCCGGGCTGCCGCAGCGGAGCCCGCGCACTTAACCGCTTGCGCCACCGGGCCGGCCCCTCGGTCTAGGCTTTTTAAAACTGTCTCCTAAGGGGCTTGGGGGAACTGTAATGAGTAGGGTCTAATTATTAGGTGAAATAATGAGATAGTTAATAACTGGCTCTGAGCCCGGTGTCCTCTGCTTCCGGGGCTTTCCACACAGTGGCAGCAGGCGCTCCTCCTCAGAGAATGACAGAGTGGAATTCAGATATTGACGTGCTTTGTATTAAATTCATAACCAATTTTGAATCTGAGAACTGAGATTCATTGGGTATCAGCTTCATTAGGATCACTCTCCACCACTTTTTCCCCAAATGCGATGAGAAGCCACATCTAATTAATACCGGTCTCTTCTCATCCCTTCTTTGCTGCAGGTGTTGATGAACGGGGCGGGATCGGGGGCTGTGTGAGGGTAGGTAGAAGGATCAGGGGTTCTGGGTAATCTGCCACGGGCTCCGTCTCTGAGTCAGTCGGAGCCGCCCCTGAGCCCCACAGCCATCCTGAGGGTCGGCCACCATCCAGCGCTCGGCCAAGAGCGGGAAAGTCGTCAGAGAGAACCCGTGGTCCTCTCATGCACAGAGTGACCACGGGGCTTTCTGAGAGCAAACGCGTGAGAGCTACCTCAGGTGCCCAGTGAAAGGAACACGGTTAGGAAAATCATGGTATAGTCTTATCTCTTAATGTTATTCTGTTAAAATTATGTTTTTGAATTTTAATGATAATGAGAAAAGGCTCATGCTGTAAAGTTCATAAAGCAGGATATGAAATAAATGTCTCACTCATGGAAAAATTGCCTAGAGAAAGACCAGAAGGAATTATACTTTATCAAACTATTGAGAGTAGTTATCTCAGGGTAGTAGAGTATCGTGGTTTTCTTTATTTCTGTCATACATTTTTAAACAATTTTCTATAGTGAGCATATATTACATTTATAATCAGAAAATACTGGATTTTTTTAAAAATGATTATTGAGATCTCTATGTAATTTGAACAATAATGATTGAACCATATCATCTGATGTGGAGAAATACCCATTGCCTCCCCTCTGTCCCATCCTCTGTACCCACTGTGGTATAGCTGGGCAATCAATTATTCATTCAACAAACAGCCATTGAGTACTTGTGTGCCAAGCACCAAACCGGGTTCTGTGGCCACAAAGAAGTCCATGGGAGGGGCTTGGTGTGCTAGAAAGACAAGGTCTATAGTCAGAAGACGGCATACCAAGTCCCACTTCACAGCAGCCCAGCTCTGATGTCAGTCAGGTCCCCCGAACCAGCGTGAATGGTGGTGCAGGTGGAGACACCATGGTAAAGGCTTGCCCTGGGGACACAAGATGCCTCCAGGGCCTGGCACACACCAGATTCTTAATAAATGTTCCTTGAAAGAAGCAAATTAATGCGTATCAAATATCACTCTGTAGACTCTACAGTGGTACACAGAGGTTAATGACACATAAATGATAAACGGGGAGGAGTTTCTGTATCGCTGACGCAGCTGCTGAATTGTGTGTGTGTGTTTTCTCCACCTTCCTTCCCCCACCCCAACCCTGCCGTACAGAAAGAGTTTCCTCACCTCGGGACATTTTCAAGTCTGTCTCCTATACCTGGATTCACCAGATGGCTTCTGGGGCTCCTGAACTCGCAAGCAAAGGATCACGGGAGGAATGAACTGTTTACAGATTCTGAAAGTGAAGAAATCTCTGAGATCATAGGTGGTCCCGTTAATGAGACCCTCAAGGGCTTTCTCAGCAGCAGTGAGTGGGTGAGGTCTGAAAAGCTGGTGCGGGCGCTGCAGGCGCCCCTGATGAGGCTCTGTGCCTGGTACCTGTATGGGGAGAAGCACCGGGGCTACGCGCTGAACCCCGTGGCGAACTTCCACCTGCAGAACGGGGCCGTGCTGTGGCGCATCAACTGGATGGCCGACGTGAGCCTCAAGGGCCTCTCGGGCTCGTGCGGCCTGATGGTCAACTACCGCTACCACCTGGAGGAGACGGCCGCCAACAGCACCGCCTACCTCGGCTCGAAGAACATCAAAGCTTCCGAGCAGGTCCTCAGCCTGGTGGCCCAGTTTCAGAAGAACAGCAAACTTTAGACCTGTCCTAAAGCAAGGCGTCCCCGACTCGGAAAAGGGTCATTTTCTGGGTAGGTCAGGGGGGTCATGTAGCAGAAGAGCTTTTTCAGTAAAGCAAGTGAAACTGGGCTCTCTGGCCCCAGCAGGGTCACCCTGTGAGGCCGTGCCCTAGCCGTCACTGCACGAGGAAAGGTGCAATTCCTGGTGCAAGAGGCGGGGGGCACAGGTGGACACAGACGGTGGGGACGCTGTGCTCTCTCTGGGAGACTCTGTCGTTGCCTGCGGCCTGGCTCCCTGCCCAGGCTCGGTGCTGTGGCCCCTCCTCTTCCGAAAGCTCTGGAGCTTCTGCCGGCTCTCGTCCCCGGTGGATGGGTCAGCCTCGCAGGGACCTGGGCGGACGGCCCAGGTGAGAACAGATTTCCCTTCACACTTAGAACATAATTCAGCCACGGGTGCTTTACCCATTTCTCACCACTCGTTGCAAAGGGATAGAGGACTCTGCTATGTATTACTAGGTAAATTTTGGAGATCACGAACGTATGAAAAGTTTCATGACTTTCGTGACACAAAGTTTTTAAGTTAAATCACTGAGCACCAGAGGTGTTGCTTGGGGCTTAAATTGGATTATAGACTCTACAAGTACAGTGATTCAAGTTCATAATGAACCTCACAGTAAAGAACAAGTTTGTTCTGTGCAGCATTAAACACGTAGTTATGTAAGATGGTGTGGTGGTCCTCTTTGAGATCCGAGACCTCGTAAGCTGGAATCAGCTCTGGGATGTCTCTGTGCCCTTGGGCCCCAGCCAGCCAGTGGCATGGTGGGTGCCCTAGGAAGAGGGTCTGCAGCATGTGGCGCGAGGACAAGCCTGAAGGGGCCGGCGGTCGCCGTGGTGGTGGGAGGAAGGAGCGGGGTGGGTGTCTGCGAGGCTGTGTTCTCAGACAGCTGTGTTGCCTTGCTTCCATGCTCCTCATCTTCCAGACCCATCCCCTGGTCTTTCTCTGTCTTCGGCATGTGACTTGTTGCCTGATAACAAACGCATGACAGTGGTCACTTCTCCTGAATCCCGGTGGAAGCTGTCTTGTGCTTTTCTGCCTTGCTCTGAGCTACTCCTGAGAGCCCTCGAGCTCTGCAGTTACTTGCAGGCTTAGGAAGAGTTCACGCATCAGCTGCTTCTCTACAGCGGGCGGGCCCTGGGACAGCAGCTCCTGATGCCCACGTTTCATGCCTTAGCTCTATTTAACCTCTGATTGTGGAAATTTTCAAACAAAATACACAGAAGTGGAGAAAACAGTGTAATGATCCTGTGTGCTCATCACCCAGCTTCCACGGTCGTCAGTAATTTTCCATTTTTGTCAGACGTTGTCTTATTATTTCCCTCAATGCCTTACATATAGCAGGTGCTCCATGGAGACTGGATGGGTGGGTGGGCGGATGGGTGGCTAGGGATGGTGCTATGGTCTGAATGTTGGTGTCCCCCCAGAATTCATATGTTGAAATCCTAACCCCCAAGGTGATGGTGTTAGGAGGTGGGGCCTCTGGGAGGTGATTAGGTCATGAGGGTGAAGCCTTCGTGAGTGGAGGTAGTGCCTGTGTAAAAGAGACCCACAGAGCTCCCTGGCCCCTTCCACCATGCGAGGGTATAAGAAATGTGTGCCCAGGAGAGGCCCTCACCCAGCCAAGCTTGCCCCCTGATCTCGGACTTCCAGCCTCCAGAATTGTGAGCAATGAATTGCTGCTGTTTCTGAGCCACCCGGTCTCTGGTATTCAGTTACAGCAGCCCCAACAGACTGAGAGGGATGGGTTTGGATGGACGGATAAGGCTGGAGGATGTCCCTCTCCATGCCTCAGTCCAGGTCACCGAAGGGAGAGAGCTGATGACGCCTCGGTCATACTGCATTGAGCCGCAATTCCCCTCGCTTCGTGTGTGTTACAGGAAAGCCCTCATTGTTGACTTCCGGCACTTACCTACAACCCCTGGAAGGGCAGACGGTGCCAAAAGGGCCTGGCTCCCCACCTCCTCTGAGGGATGATCAGACTGCCCAGGTGTACGTTTGTCGTCCTTGCAATGGCAGCAGTCAAACCAGGCGGCAGCTGGGTCTGGAGGCGAGAGAAACTTACTCACCAGATCCTAGCGTGAATTTACATCCTACAGGAGAGCGCTACCCTCTGCCAGGTGGCATCACCGCACAAGGGGGGCGCAGTAGCTATCTATGGCCATAGACGCTGACTCCCCAACCTGGTTTCCATCCCACTTGCTCTCAGGGGATCCTGGCAACCACTCTGACCACAGTATCTTTCTCTGCAAAGTATCTTTCTCTGTAAAGGCTCACAGCAGATGCTCAATTGTTACTAATAGTCAATTTCCATAGCTCCCCAGGTTCAAGGCTGAAGCCACACTCCGCCCTCCCCGCCATGGAGCCTGCTCCTCCTCAGCGCTCCACACACCACCACCACCCCCCACCGCAGACCCCATCTCAGAGCAGCCCTGCTCCCTTGCTCCCACAGGGCTCTCCTCGCACTGCTGTGGGACCTGTGGTTCAGACAGACCCCAGCTCTCTCCATCCCATCCAAAAGGGTTTCAGTGGGGGCTCAGACCTGGGCTCTGCTGGAGTTCCGATTAATTCCAATTCACAGGGCGCTAATGGGCTTGGGCCAACCTGCTCTGACTTGTTCACAGGCCCCTTTTCTGCAAGGCAGTGTGTGGCAAAATGGTTGAGGCCACCGGCTTTGGCTGTGGCCAGTGCCCAGTTCAAATGCTGGCCCGCCACTTGCCAGCTGGGTGGCCTGGAGCAAGCCACCTGCCCTCCCTCGCTCTGCCTCAGTTTTCCCATCTTTAAACAGGGACAACGGCCGCACCTACCTCAGGGCTGCCGAGAAGCTCAAAGGAGACGATGTACGTAAAGCATTTAAACTTCACCAGTTACTGTCTTTAATACGAATGTTCACACATCTGGACCTTGAGTACCATCGTCATCCTCACCTGAATATGGGTTCTGGAATCTATCATCCCCTTATCTGGAAATTAGAGTTTTGATGGTTTTCTGGCTTCTGTTCAGTTGCTACAAGGTGACTGAGTGGAGTAATTCATTCCCTAGGAGGAGAGCGGCCAGGAGCTTCTGCCCTGTGCACTGCACGGCTGCTCGAGGTGTCCTCAGCACCTCCTGGTGACCAAGTGGTGCCCACCTTCAGATGAGGAGCCCCACTCCCAGCTGGTGCCTTGTCCAACAAGCCCCAAACTAGCTTTGCCTCGATGGCTGGAGTCACTCTGGTGCCTGCCTCGCTCTCTCTCTCTCAGCCTCTCTCTCCCCACCCCACCATCCCGTGTCGTTCTCCCCTCCCCTCCCTCCCTCTCCCCTTCTCTCTCCCTCCCCCCGCCCCCTCCAGAGCTGGACCTTCACTGCCCTCCAGGTCAAGAGCAACTAAGGGTTGCGTAGCTGTGCCCTCTCTTGGTCATCTGGGGGCATAACACTCCCGCAAAGGGGGCTGCTTTCGCCTTGTTCTGTATGTGGCATAAAAGGGGTGGAAAATCTCTTAACATTTTTGCAAGCCTCAGCTTATTCTGGACTTTGAAATTAAGCGTAAGGCAAATTTAAGATTTAAATGGAGCGAGCATCTCTTTCTGATTTTTAATTGGATTGTCAGGCGTTCGTTGGCATATGAAGTCCATTCTGATCTGTTCTTAGAAACAAAGGCCACCCCGTGGGTTCTATTCACCACAGAAAGTTTCTGCATTATTTGCAATTGAGCAGAATCGATAGAGGGGACCCTGAGTCTCTTTCTGGCCTTTGTTTTTCGTGTTTTCCAGGTTGTGTCTGCGTTTCGTGACTGGCTAACTCGAGACCGTCAAGGAAAGGGGAAGGAAGCAGCATTTATCCGCGCTGGGCCAGCTGTTCCTCGCACCTCCCAACCTGAAGCCCGAGGGAGTGTTTCTTATTTACACATGAGGAAACTGAGGCTCAGAGAGGGCTGAGCAGCTGGCGAGAGTGGAGCCGGGGCCTGACCAGTGCCAGGGTCTGTGCTTCCCCCCCACCCCCGCCCTGCCTCCCGGCCAGACACCCCGAGCAAAGCCTCAGAGAGCAGGGGGGCAGGGACCTGGCAGGAGTCGTGGGGGTAATCGGAAAGGCAGCCACCCAGGGCTGGGTGACCAGGGACGGGGTATGTCATGACACTAATATTCTGGTAAGGGGGAGGGGTCCTGGGAAGGACAGTTCCAAGGTTTAAATCAAACATCGTCTCTCAGATCCGAGCAGTCAGTGTTTGCCTGTGGGTCAGGGCAGACTCCCAGCTCCAGCTAGTTCAGGGCAAACAGGGAAGTCGGCTCCGAAAGTCCACGGAGGGGTAGACGAGCCGGGCACACAGTCGGAGCCAGCGTGGAGCAGCCGAGCCGGAGGAGCGGAGGAAGGCCAGCTGCCAGCCAGGGCCCCGGCTCCTCGCCATGCTCCCTGCTGGTCCTCTGCAGCCTCGGCCACTTATGGGAGACTCACTTCTGCCCCAGGGCACAAAGCAGGGCTGCCCACAGCTCTGCCACCCCAGAGACCACCTCTGGATCCCCCAACTAGTTATCCCCGACTCAACCCTGGCCTGGGTGGAGCGATGATGGATGATCGGCACAGTTTGGAGATGGGGAAACCGGCCCTGTGATTGGTCCAGCTGGAAGCCCACTTTATCTCTGGACCAGTCGAGTGGAGCAGTTTTCGTGGTGGGGAGAGAGATGAGCAGCCAGAGGCAGTTCCTAGGAGAAGGAAGAGAGGGGAGCGGCCGTGCCCACCTACCACGAAGCCTTGTAGGTCTCTGTGAGGAAGGCCGGAACCCCGGGCTTGTCCATTTCAAGTGCGTTGCCTTGAATCTGTGACGCCTGGCACGCAGTTGGGGCTCAGTCCTCACTCCTGCTCATTAGACAGCACATCCAGCGCATAATTTAGTCCCTTCTTGATAACTTTGGCAGGGAAGGAGGGAGACCAGAGAGCTGCCTCCAATATCCAGATGCTATTTTTATGGACTAGGGATTAGCCTTATGTGCTGCTCCAGAGAGAACTGGCCATTTGCACTCGCTCCATCTCCTCCCCTCCGCTGGAGTCCTCCCCAGTGGGCTCACAAAGCCACCACTCCTCGACAGCTGTGCCGAGGCCCACGTGCCCTCGAAGGGGCTAACTCCAGCAGGTGCCCTGTGGGCAGTGGCCAGGACTGTGGACCACTCTGAGCCCCAGACACTCTTGGTGCCGTGATAGATACGTTCTCTCCCAGCGCGTCCTCGGCGCCCGCCACCCTGACAGATCTCCCTTCAAGGCCTGGTCCCAGGAGTCCCCTCTTTCCCCTAGAGGATCTCATCTCCAGCCACTGCACAGCGATGACAAGGGGGACCACCGTCCCTGCTTGTGTGGGGAAGTCCCTCTCTGACGTGCCATTGTCCTGGCATCATTGCTAAGAGAGCGTCCCTTCACTCTCGGAAGGGTCCCGGTCTAGACAGTCAATTCTGTGGTCTCTCCACCGACGACACTCCCATGTGTGGACAACGCAACTCTCCAGCCTCAAGCGTGCACCTCGACGTCTCGCGTCTCTCAGCCGTAGCTCAGGTTCCGCGTAGCCAAGGCTGCCGGCTGACGCCCTCCCTCCAAAACCAGCTCTTCCAGTCGTCCTTCCCAGTGAGGCCACCCCCGCCATCCAGCTGTGTCACCCAGAGACCCAGGGGTCATCCTGGGTGCCTCACTCCCCTCATCCCCACATCCCACCCGCCCCCAGGCCCCTGGACAAGCCGCTTTCCGTCTCACCGCCATCTCCCTAGCTCAGGCCATGTCCTCTCTCGCCTGATCTCATGAAAGAAATAGTCTCCCAACTGGTCTGCCCACATGTCTACACCGAACAGTTCCAGATCCCTCTCCAGGCCAGCAAGCAGAGTTGTCATCCTGAAATGCACTCAGAACCTCTGTCCCCTCATCTTCCCCCACACACCCAGGCTTCTGGAACCTCCAGAGCCCACCCTCCACTCTGGTTTTCTGGGACTGTCCCAGGCACTCTCCTCTCTGTCCAGCTGCTGTTCCCTCCCCGTGAAATGCTCTTCCCCACCCTTCCCAGGGAATGCCTACTCATCCTCCAAGTTTCACACGCAGTCCCTTCCTCAGGAAGCTTCCCTGACTCCCTGACCTTCAGGCTCCCCATTACTTGCTCTCCTAGCGTTGCGGGCTTGTCCTTCCGAGAGCCTTTGCAGTGAGACGGTTTTACCTTTGTGTGAGTGAGTGTGTGTGTGTGTGTGTATGTGTGTCTCCCCCTGAGGGCAGGGGCCATGCTTGGTTTTTTCACCACATGGCACAGCTGGCATGAGTCCTGGGGCCTCCTCCATCCAGACACCTGCTTTCACCAGAGGGACCCTGGCTTTGACCTCACTCACTCTGATAGGCTCCATGCCCCAAGTTTCGCTGCCCCTGACAGGCAGGGTCTTCCTGACCAGGCTTGGCCCTTGGCCCTGGGTCTCCCCAGAATCCTGTCCCCCTGGGGGTCCTGTGTGGGAACAGGACACGAGCCCCCCGGCACCCACAAGACCCCACTTCCCCCAAATCCAGTCCCCGCCCAGGAACCATTGTCCCCACTGCCCTTGATGGAACGTGGCTCCACGCCTGCGGGATCTGGGCGTGGACTGGCATTGGCTCGGGACGACCCGTGGCAGCCTGTGAAGGAGCGCCATTGTCCCCACTTGACAGCTGAAGACACTGAGGCCCAGAGGGACTGGCTCAGGGGCTCCTGCTCTTACAGCACTGCTGTGTGACCAAGACCTCTCAGGGGAAGTTCCCCTTAAACACAAAAAGGGAAACTGAAAAGACACACTTCCCTCCTCCCCAGTCCCACTTCCACCTCTCCCAAGCTAGACAGTGTCCCCAAATCGCCCCCCAGATGTTACGTGGGGCTGCCCGCCTGGCTGTGACCGTGGAATGCTGATGTCAGTGGCCCCTCCTTAGAGGCAGGTCTGGAGTCCCGCGTGGAGCCTGCCACACAGCAAGCTCTTAGATGTGGCTCCTTGGGCGGTGGCAGTGCCGTGGCTAGAAAGGCAAGGAGCCGCGCATCCCTGTTCTGTCCTGGGCCACTGTCACTCAGGGTCAGAGATGTGCTCTGATGCTAGCCATGGTTTTGAGCCTGGAATAGCTGGGTCTGAATCAGCTGTCATCCTAGGCGCTGCCCACCACATTAGCCACCAGATGGCGGTGTTGCCTCTTCCTTTCCTGAGCTTGGAGCCTAACCTAAGTTCTTAGCAGGTAACAGACCTGGGCATTAAACCTGGACCCAGATCCCGCCCAGCAGGCTCCCCATTCTCTCTCAGGGGCTAAGTAGCAATACTCCGAGCCCTGCAGTGACCCGGGGCAGCTTTCACGAAGCTTCCCCCACAGGCGGTCACTTACAGTGGAGAGGGTGGGGTCATTTGCAAATGTCCCTGGGGACTCCTTCTCCAGTCCTTAGTGGGGTCTCCACTCGGGCTGACTGATGACTTTCTAACTTTCTGATTCACGCCTGGAGCCCAGATCACAAATCCCTCTAACTTGAGGGGTCATGGCCTCAAACCTCAGTCATTCGGTGACCACCGTCACAATTTTTTATATCACTGCTATAAATACTCAATATTTCTTGTCAATACATAGAAGTTAAAAGTAAAAATAATATCATAAAAACAAAATAGTAGTATTAAATTCTAGTTAGATATGGCTGCCTTCTCTCTCTCCCTCTCTTTCTCTCTCTCTGTCAAAAAAGAGAGAGGGATAAATGTGAGGCAGTGTTAAAGATACACTAAGTAAACAGACTTACAGACGTTCTCCCTGAGGACTCAAAAAGTCCTCTACAGACTGTTGAAAGAACAAGAACTAGAAAAGGATTCAGTGAGATGACTGCTTTGTCCAAGAGCCGCCGGTTTAGCACGTCTGACACTTGGGGAAACGCTCTGAAGGACCCCGTCTCTGGACACACAACGTGGCCTTTTCCCTGGGCTTTATCAAAGGCAGGGTCTTCAGATGTGCGCTCAAGAGCCCGGCGATCAGAACTCAGAGCCTGGCGTCCCAGCCAGAGGAGCTGCGCTCCGGGGTCAGGAGGTGGCGGCTCCCCAGTGCGACCTGGCGACAGCTTGGCGCAGTGATGTTGAGGGACTGGCCAGGCTCCACAGGCCTTCAGAGCTCCATGAATGCTTTATTAAGCTCTCACTTAAAAATCGTATTTCTAACTGTTTTTAACTGCAGCAAAAACAGCCTATTCATAAATATGATGTATCAAATATTAGCACATTGGAGCCACTGACCCGTCAGCTTGTGGTACAGGTGATCTCAGCCTCATTAAGCCCTCAGATACCCAGGCTTCTCCCCAAATCTGTTGAGTTGCAGCACCCACGGAGAACCATCTAAACCTCAGATATTTGCAGTGTTTTGTCTGCGTGACTCAGAGCTCTCTCTCAGTACTGTGCAGCCACACACACAGTCGGCTTGTCGAAACAAGCACCGGACATCCCAAGCCCCAAAATTCCAATTTTTGCAATTCTCCAAACAGCCTTGTTGCTGGAAGTTACGATTTTTACCCGAGACCTCAGGATCCTGCAGCCACCACCCTCCAATGAAGCAGCTGGTCGCTTAAGTTCTCCTGAGGAGGAGTGTGATGTATTAAAAACAACATTAATAACGGTACCAGCCTTGGACCCAGGAAGGAGGGGTCTGCCATTGTGGAGGGCCTTACACAGCGCAAACACATGAGAGAAACGCATTAACGAACACATGGCCCCTCTGTCCCCCCAGACTCAACCTCCACTCGCGCCCCGACACCAGAGGGGCCCCAGAGAAACGCTCTCCAGGCCTCTTGCTTTACACCCTTACATCAAAAGCCCGGTGCACCCCAACGCCGGGAGGTTGGCGGGTTGTGCTGATGCCAGACACGGACGCGGATTCAGAGCAGGGGGAGGACTTGAGCAGAGGGTGGAAGAGATTAGGGGAGAGGGAAGGACATCCGTCCAATTGTCAGGTCCCTCCTTTCCGCCAGCACAAATCCAAGAGAGTCTCGCCGGGCAAAGCGTAGCCCCCGTGGTGCCGGCACAGCCTATGGGTTATATATGCCTGCACCTCATCACCCGTGCAGACTCACCAGCCGTCCACGCGCCCCGGACATGACCATGTTCCGTCATCTTTGTTATAGGATGACCTTCGGACACAGAGACACCGTGGTAGCCCTACACAGTTGTTGTTGTTGCCAGTTTTGTCATTGCAGAGGACTGTTTGTGAGGATAGAGGCTAGGACATATATTATTTGAATGGGTCCTAATCCCGGCCTCATCACTTATGAGCTGCATGGCCATTACTGAATTTACAAGTAAATGTATCCTTTTTAATTTATAAAACAGATGAAGCCACTGAAATTATTTTTTTAATTTAGAATTTTTCGTATTGTTCCAGGTGAGATATTTTTTGTTTATGAAAAGCCTCTTGGCTGCTGGCAAGAGTTTAGAAACGTTGGACAAGATGATTTGCAGGCCCTTCCGAGTGACAGTGGTGACCCCGGAGTCTGGGCAGCCTCCCCCTCCGCCCGTCCACTCTCACTTCTGCCTTTGGGGCAGCCGTTTGGGTGGTGGCCCTGCTTCCAGGCTCTGCTGGCTCCAGCCGCCTGCTTTTGGAATGAGCTGTGATCTTGCTTCTCCTTTTGCAGCTCCGTCCAGAAAGCTCCAGAAAATAGAGGACACCTGCCCGGTCCCGAGTGGAGGGCCGCCTGTCTGAGACGCCCAGGATGCCCACAGGCCTGGCACCCTGGGCCCGCTCCCACGCCACAGGCGAGGAGACTGAGTCCTGCAGCGGTTCGGCCCTTGGCCCCAGGCCACGCCTCGAGCAGGTGGTGCTGCCCGTTTTCAAGGTGCCACCACTGAGGCTGCAGATGCTCTGGTGGAGCCCTGCAGAGAGAGGGAGCTGGGCCTGGCCGAGCCCCTCAGGCAGAGCCTCTCGGAGACTTCCCCCAACTGACAGGCACCCCAGGCCAGCCCAGGGCAGGACTTTGTGATGCGACAAACCAGCCAGCCTGGCCTCTGGTCCCCCGCCTCTCCTGCTGCCACATCTACATTAGGGGGGCTCCCCCGGGGAGGGCCAGCTCCACTGTGCCTGCTCCTCTGCGGCCAGTGCTGGTCGCCTGTCAGCCCCGCAGCAGCCAGCCTGTTCGTCATCAGGTAGGGAGGGGCCCGCAGCGGGGAGCGAGAGGGTCTGGTGTGGGCCTGGCCTGGCAGAGAGGAGGAGGGGGCCCCAGAGAGGTGGTGGCCAGGCCCTCTGGCCCTGGAGTGAGGAGGGTTACGCCTGTGGGCTGCGGAGTCATGTGGCCTGGGTGGGGGCCCCAGCCCCCGCTTGCCGTCGTGGGGTGTCAGGAAAGTGCCGGGACCCCTGAGCCTCAGTCTCCCCAGCGGTAAAATGGGCTAACGCTGGTCCCTGCCGCACAGGGCTGCTGGGAGGGTGAAGGGAGCTCCTCCAGAGGAGCCCTAGCACACGACCCAAGTATGGAAGGTGCTCAAAACACGTCTCGGCCGTCGTCACCAGGCCCCAATGTGGGGGCTCTCCTCAGCGTGCCCCTCGCTGACTGCCACCACCAGCTCCTCAAAGAGCGGCCCTGGCCTGCTGCCCCACCCACCTGGCACGCAGGGGAGGGGGAGAGGACAGCCAGGGCAGCCCTCCCCCACCTCCGTCCTTCTGGACCTGTGGCCCTCACCTTGGCACCATGTCAGGCTGACCTGGGCGCCGCGGGCCACAGACAGCCTGAGGTTTTGTGACTCGGAGTCTCTGGGGTGGGGCCAGAGCCTGACACACGGTGAATGAGCCCGCAGCAGTCCCTGTGCTCCGCGGCGTGGGCCTCCCTCCGGTCCTGCGGAGGAGCTCCAGACCCCACAGGGAGGCCCGCGGCCCATCCACCCCCACAGCAGGGGGACACTGCCACCTCGCGGGGCTCCTTCCAGTTCTCAGACGTTCGCGCCTGTGCCCCCCACCTGCGTTTCTCTGTCCAGCTCCCGTCAGTGAGGGCTCGGCCAGGGCCCCGCCTCCTCCATCCAGAGGGAGGGGGGCTGGGGTCTGCCTCAGATCTGCCTGGATCCACCACATCCTCCGTTCCCTGAGAAGCACCAGGGAGCTTGGAACAACGCTGCATCCCAGCCCCCGCCCCGACCCGAATCAGGTCCCTGGGCAGGGGTCCAGTCCTGCGCGTCCTTGTCACCCCAGTTCTAGCACAGACAGCGCGCAGCTGGGCCAGGCAGTGTCCAGGCCCCGTTTGCCCTTGTCCTTGACTGGTTGTCCAGCCCTGCTCCCCTGACCCTTGGCCTCTGCCCCCCCAACCCTTGGCCTCTGCCCCCCCCGGGCCCTTGGCCTCTGCTCCCCCCTTACGCCTTCTCAGCTGCTCAGCCAAGATTGGGGTCCTCTGCATTCTGACCCCAGCCCTGCCACTTACTGTGGGAGTGACCTTGGGAAGGTCGTGTTGCCTCAGTTTCTCGTCTGTAACGCGCCTCTAATTGCAGCTCCCTGGTGGGGATGCTGAGAGGCCCCCTGATGTAATGCAGGTGAAATGCTGAGCTCCGTGGGGGGGTGAGTGGTATGTAAATGGTGCCCCCCTTCCCATCCCTGGCCTCTCGGTGTCCTCCCACCCGCCTTCCTGGGGAGCAGCACCCCTCCGTGTGCGCTCGGATTCACTCAGGGGCCCCTCGCCCGTGACTGGTAGAACATCACTTCCTTGCAATCTGTCTTCCCGCTTTAAACGGCCTCCCAGGTTGACAGCAGAGCTGCTGGGGCTTCACGGCCACAGTGTGGGCAGACGAGGCCAGGCAGAGCCGGGCTGCCCCTCCTGCTGCCCTTCGTTCCCTGCCCTCGTGCGACTCCACCCTGGGCAAACTGGAAGCCCAGGATGTTTTCCTGGAGGGATCAGGTGCCCGGCTCCAGGAAGAGGCGCCGACCGCCACACCCCTGAGCCGCCGGCCCTGCCTCCGTGCGCCACGCCTCCCCAGCTGCCAGGCCGGGAGCAGGGTGCACAGCTGGGCGGAGCTGGGCTTAAAGCCCAAACCGAAACTGGGAAGAAAGATAATCCTCAGCGAATCACCTCTCAGCCAGGTTTCAATCCCCTGCGATCCCTCCTGGGTGAGTGTCCTGGGGCTGCTGTGACAAATGACCACAAACTAGGGCCTAAAACAACAGAAATGCATTCTCTCACAGTCCTGGAGGCCAGAAGTCCAAAATCGAGGTGTCAGCAGGGCCAGGCTCCCTCCACAGGCTCTAGGGGAGGATCCTTCCTGCCCCTTCCTGCTCCTGGGGGCCCCAAGCGTTCCTGGGCTGTGACTGCAGCCCCCCAGTGTCTGCCCGAGGCCCCATGGCCTTCCCTGTGTCTGTCAGATCTGCCTCGTCTAAGGACCCCTGTCCTTGAATTTAGGGCCGGCGCTAAATCCAGGATGATCTCGTCTCAAGATCCTTAACTTGATTACGTCTGCAAAGACCCTTTTTCCCAGTAAGGCCGCCTTCACAGGTTCCTGGGGTTACGACTTGGACATATCTTTTGGGGGGCCCCATTCAGCCCAGCACCCCTGTTCCTCTCTCTCCAGGATGGGATGCTGTCTCAACATCCACTTGGCGACGCGGGGCGTTTGCATTGTAAGGGTTCACTCTCTTGACCGGCAACCCTGTGACATACTCCCCCCGCTCCCCAAGCCACTTAGTGTTAGCACGGGGGAGGGTGGGATTAGAGGAGCAGACATCGAGAGTATGAGCTGTGAGGTCCCGTGGAGAGCCCAGGCCCACCCCTCACTTACAGGTGGGGGACCTGAAGCCCAGGCTGTGCTTCCAAACCAAACTCAGTGAAGCCCACTGCTCACCCATCACCACCGGCATCTCTCGTCTGACCGTTCGCCTGACCGTGGCAACAGCCTTTATCGCGTCACCCGGCCCCTAGGCTCGCCCTCCACCAGGCCCTTCTCCATTCTAAAATCCTCCCGGGGCCTGCCCTGCCCCAGGACCCCTCCACGACTGGCCTCCCGGCAGCCGCCCCCTCTGCTCCTGCACCTCGACCTCAGCCCCTGGAGGCCGTCTCCCTCTCTCCCAGCTTCCTCTGGCTAACGCCTTCCCGTCTTGACTCTGACTCTTGCAAAAAATCTCCCAACTCTGCTAGACTGTGAGAGGCGTCCTCTGTGCCTGCCCCCCAGCAGGACATTGGTTTTGCATTTTCCTTTCGCTCACTCCCCCGCTGTCCCCTCCTCTGTCTGTGAGCTCCACTGGGAATCAGCACCATGATCCGTCCCTGTGCTCCCAGCCCATGCCTGCACAGAGCACCAGCCCCGTGCTGGCCGAATGAATGAGATGTGACCTGCCACAATCCCCTGGCCAGAAAGAAGCCCAGCTCCAGCCTCCTGGCTCCACTCAATTCACAGAGTGGTATTTATTGAGCACCTACTGTGTGCCAGGACCTATACTAGGCTTGAGATCCATCAGAAAACAGAACAGAAAACACCCTGCCCTCCAGGAACTTGCATCCCAGTGTGGGGATTCAGACAAACAAATGAACAAGTAAGTGTGAAGTATGTAAAGTAGTGGTGAGGGCCCAGTAGAGAAACACAGCTGAGTAGGGAAGGTTGGAGTTAGTATTTTACATGGGGTGCTCTGGCCTTACTGAGCAGACATTTGAGCAGAGACTGAATGAATTGAGGAAATGAGTCACATGGACATCTGAGAGAAGAGCATTCTAGCCCCTAGGAACAGCATGTGCAAAGGCCCTGTGGTAGGAGTGTGCTGAGAGCAGCATGGGGCCCAGAGGTGGAGGTGGGAAGCAGAGGAGGCCAGACAGGCAACCCCAGGTCAGAAAGGACTGGTTTATTCCCGGGTGAGGGGGCAGTCATCGGAGGGCTAGGGATGCCACCCGGCTCTGTTTGGTGTGGTTATCCTGCTGCCGTGTGGAGAATGGGTGTGGTCAGAGCAAGCCCGGGTGAGGGCGCCCCCTTCCTTGAGGAGGCTTTGCAGCGATTCAGGGCAGAGATGTGGCGGCGGCGGGGTGGAGTGGCATGGTCAGACTCCAGGTGTGTTTGCAGGTGGAGTTGGTGGGACCTGCTGATGGTTTGGGGTGTGATGGAGGAGCGAGGACGAAGCTTGGCTCTGAGCAGCTGGAGGGAGGGAAGAGCGATCCTGGGAGCGGCTGTGGCATCCGGGCAGGGCGGCGTCCTGGTCAGGGAGCCATCCGAGCCCCACAGGGACCTCCTGCCTCCAGTCTCTCATCTCCACCGGGCTGCGCCTTCCCCCTGCCCTTCGCTGCCTGCCCCGGGCCAGAGGGCCACACCCAGCCCTGGCGGGGCCCTGCTCCTGGGACACCCCCCCCCCGCTGCCCTCTGAGCCCCAGCACGGCCCCTGGGGCCCCATAGCCATCGCCACGCCTCCCAGGGGCCACTCGCCAGCTCCTTCCCATTTGGAGCAGGAGGCAGCGGGCCTGCCGGGGCACCCACAGCCCGCAGGGGTGGGCAGGCACGCCAAGCCCTCCTCCCGGGGATGCGGTCACGGTCTCAGAGACACAGAGGCTGCCAGTTAGGGGCCTGAACAGCATCCAGACCCGAGGCCTCTGCCAGCTGCAGACTCTTCCAAATCGGGGTGTGTGTGCAGGGAGAGGTGGGAGGGAGCGGTCGGGATGGAAAAGACCCAGAACCGCGGGCCTGGCTTCCAGGTCTGGTTCCTAGGTCTGACTCTGTCTCCTGGGCTCCTCTGTTAACGATAATAATAATAATAGTGGCAGCTAGCACTTCTGCTGGGCTTACCTTGTGCCAGGCCCAGCTCCCAGTGCTGTGCGTGGTTGCTGTTTTTATCCTCATTTTACCCATGAGGAAACTGAGGCCCAGAGTGGTTAAGTCACTTGCCCCAGGTCCCCCAGCTGGGAAGGGGACGCTGAGGCAAGTTCCTCTCAGGGCCAGGAGTGGTTGGCCCTCTGCCCACCTCTCAACATCCCCGATTCCTCACCCCCGGAGTCCAATACCCTCGGTCCCACTGCTGCCCTCGCACACACCGAGCTTCCCAGCCCCAGGGCCTTTGCCCGTGCTGCCCTCTCTGCCTGGAATGCTCTTCCTGGGGCTGGCTCCCCATCCATTCTTTGGATCTCAGTAGAAATGTCACTTCTTCAGAGAGGCCTTCCCTGACCACCCATCTTCCCCCCAAATCCAGGTCTCTTCTTGCTCTTCTGAGACCTCGTGTGTTCTGTAAAGCCCTCCTGGGCCTGGGAATCCAGCAGTGAGTGAGGAGAGCAGGGGCCCTCGTGGCGTCCTGACCTCCGGGGACACAGCCCTGCTGCCAGCATCTGCCAGCACGCCCATCCTGCCCCTTTTCCTCGCTCCCCCACCTCTAAATACATGTGAACTCCTTGAATTGTGCCCTAGACTAGCTGGTGTCCCCACGTGACCCTGGAGAATCGTCGGTCGTCGTTAAATGAATGAACCCTTGCTGCCCCCCGGGCCCCTCTCAACCTTGGTTCTCCCCACTTCCCATCTGCAAGCCTCACCCTCACTGAGTGTCTCCTCGGAGCTCCTCAGCAGTAAGACGGAGAAACCGAGTGGCTTCAAGGACGAGCCCTGAATCAAAAGAGCTGAGGGCAGGCGTGACAAATGACGAGCCCTGAACCTGCTTCCACTGCCCTGAGGAACGCCTGTGTGTTTGTGGAGTTCTCCAGGAGAACAGGCCCGGGGTCAGCCCCTCAAGACCCAATCTTGAGTCTTCTCGCCACAGGCATTCCTCTTTTCTGAACATTTTCCAGTTTTCAGGTGTTTCTCTTAAGATGTAGGACTCGGAAGCAAATATTGCTAATCAGCACCACATCAAGCAGGACCATCACCCCCCACAGTCTGTAGACGATGCCCTTATTAATGTGACCCAAGATTAGAGAAGGACTGTGCTCTTGCCCCTCCCGCTGTGTGGTTCTCAACCCTGGCTGCACATGGGAAGCACCTAGGCAATTTTTTAAAACCCCGGTGCCTGGGCCACACCCCACGCCAGTTAAACCAACACATCTGGAGAAGGCCCCTGGGGATTACCGAGGGTGACCAGGGCTGAGAGCTGAAGCTGCTGGTGTCTGTGGCCTCCCAGGCCTCTGAGCCACAACCATTGTCCCTGACTCTCTGAGTCCGTAGTCTCCAGGCCATTAAGGGTGACCATGGTTATTTAGGCAAACTTCTAACCAAGGGTTCCCAAAGTGGGTTCCGGGGCACACTAGTTCTGCAAGTGCCCCATGAAGAAAGGGTGTGTGGTCGATGAGTTGGGGAAATGCTGCTCTGAAGCCATCCCCCTACACTAGGTCACCAGATAAGTCAGGGAGAAACCCCCTTCCCCAGAGGGGAGAGCAGGAACACCTGAAACCAAGCTTCTGTAGAACTAACCGGAAGGCCCGTTCCCACCGAGAGCAGCTGGATCCTGGTCCAGGGGTTTTGCCAGCACACCACCCCCCGACCACTCTCTCCTCCTGCCCTCTGACCTCCTGCCACTGTCTCCCATTGAGCAAACCCAACCGGAAGCCAGCTGGCCAGGGTGCCAGCCTCCTGGGGCTCAGAGCAGGACAGAGAAGGTAGAGAACAGATCTGGAGGAGCCAATGGAAAGTCACCGGCAGGCCAGGGCCCCGCTCTTGGGGGGACACAGATGCCTTGTGATCCATGTCCCCTCCATGCAGGCAAGCCCCGTCCAAATGCTCACCAGCACCAACCCGGGCGGCCAGCTGGGAACTAGCCAGTCCACCGAGGAGGCTCAGTCCGACACTCTGATTACGTATCAGACCACGTCAGCCTGCGTACCAGACCCTTTGCGTGTTTTAGAATAATGATAACATCCTTCTACTCAAAGAAAGCGCTGTTCCCATTACGATAGATTCATCGCCAACACATTCACGTGCTTGGAGTCAGTGGTCCTCGCACTTGAGCTGCCTCAGAGCCCCTGGGGGCTTTGTGGGAACACAGATTGCCCGGCCCCACCCCCTGAGTTTCTGGATCAGAGAGTGTGATATTGTGATAGAATAAGAAATACAGATTTTGGTCCTTGTCCTTGGCTCCTGGCCAGAGCTTCTAAAACCTTTGTAATTTCCTAAATGATAAAGGTGCTGGGAGCATCTTGTATTTGAACAGTTGATCTTTGACCCCAGTGCCTGACACAGAGCTCCAAATTCCCTTAGAATTTCCTGGGTGACAGGGGCATCTTTTGCTCTAGTGAGATGACCCTGGGTGGGCCCCTGGACAGCTTCAGGATGGGGGCTGGCCACCAGGCAGACGGTGATTGGGAGTGCGGAACTTTCATCCTCCGGGGCGGGGAGAGGGCTGGAGATTGAGTTAATGATCCATCAAGCCTACATGATGAAGCTCCATAAAAATCCCTCAAGTATGGGGTTTGGAGAGCTGCCAGGACAGTGAGCGTGTTCACATGCCAGGAGGGTGACGCACCCCAACTCCATGGGGACAGAAGCTCCTGCACTCCGAACTCTTCCAGACCTCACCTATGTGTCTCTTCATCTGGCTGTTCTTGTGTATCCGTTAAAATAGCCTTTGTAATAAATCAGCAATAGCAATAAACTGCTTTCCTGGGTCTGTAAGCTGCTCTACAAATCAGCGAGCCCAAGAAGGGGGTTGTGGGGACCTCTGATTTGTAGCCAAGTGGGACAGAAGTGTGGGTGACCTGGGGACCCAATACTTGCGGCTGGCATCTGAAGTCAGTGGAGAGAGGGGAGTCTTGTGGGACGGAGCCTTCAACCTGCAGGGTCTGCACCATCTCTGGTTGGTGTCAGAATTGAAGCGTAGGGCACCAGCTGCTGTCTGAGGATAGGTTGGTGTGGGAACACACCCATACCTCTGGTGTCGGAAGTGCTGTGAGTGTGAAAGGAAGGGAAAGAAGCAGTGCGTTCTTCCTGGGCAGTTAGTCTGGGGGCCCGAGAACCTGCATTTCTAAGTTCCTAGGTGGTGCCGATGCTGTGGGTCTGGGGACCCCACTTTGAGAATTCACAGCGTGGAGTGGGCTGACCTGTAAGACCCTCTACAGATATAGAGTGTCTCACTGTGTTATCACACCAACACGCCCAGGGGCATGCCAGGTGGACCGAGGTGACACGTGCGGACAAGACTTCGCAGTGACTGAAAGGCCAGGTTACAAAGAGGGGACGCAGCGAGGCCAGGAAACAGGGAGGCCCGGACAGAGAGCTTGGGAATCCTCTGTGAGCAGGATGGGGCAGGGCCCAGTGCGGGTCCCCTGAATTTCAAGGATAACTTGCTGATAGTAGAAGGAAGAGGCTGAGGACGGAAATGAGACGTGGGAAGAGAAATCTTGGGAGAGAGAGGGAACCGATCACATAGGGCTGCCCAAGGCGCCGGCTCTCAAGGCTGAGGGACTCAGGCGCAGGGCATCTGCCTCTCAGAGCGGGAGTCAGGACCGAGCAAAGGGAGGCAGACACAGAGAGAACATTCTGTGTGATTCCTTTCATGTCAAAGAAGAGGCAACACCAATCCATGGGGACAGAAGTCAGACGGAGAGCTGCACGTGTCCATGTCTTGACCTGGGTGTGGCCACACGGGCGTGCACTTCTGCAAAAACTCGACGAGCTGCACACTTAGGATGTGCGTGCTTTACCCCCCGATGGACCCCTCCGTGAGTGTCCGCCCAGACTCAGCCTCGTTGACGCATCTACTGCATGTTTACCAAGGCTCCCTGCGTGCCAGGCATCCTGCAGGCTGTGAGGACGTAGCTGGGAGAAACAGCTCCCCTTCCTGCCCTGCCAGGAGGCGTCTCCACCGCGATGCAAACCCAGTGTGCTTCGAGGAGGTGGGCGGGGCTGGGCCGAAGATGCTGCTCAGGGCCTGGGAGAGGTCAGCAGGTCACCAAGACCCTCTAGTGAGATCTTACACCGGGAGACCGAGGCCGGGAGGGCGACGGAGGGACGTGTGCTCCAGGCAGAAAGCACAGTGCGTGCAGGAGGGCAGCAATGACGTGCGTGCAGGAGGGCAGCAATGACGTGCGTGCGGGGAAGTGCGGGCCTCTGATAAGGCTGGAATGTGAGGTTCGAGGGGAGAAAGGCAGAGATAAGCAGGGCTGGCAGTGGAGGGCCCTGTGGTGCTGCTGAGTTTGAGCTATTCCCCTACAGGCAGGGGCCGCCTTCAAAGCATCACAAGCAAAGGAGTGGCCTGGCCAGCTTCGGGTGGGGCGAGAGCGCGGGTGTCAGGGGGCTGGGAGGGGCCGGGAGGTGGGTGCAGACACCCCCCTGGAAGCCTGTGCAGTTTCTAATAAACTTCCACACTCACCTTCCCTGTGACCCAGCAGTTCTAGCTCTAGGTGCTCACCCCAGATAAATGACAGCAGATGTCCTCACAAAGTCTTGCACAGAACAGTCGCAGCAAAACGCTGGACACAGCCAAGTGTCCAGTAAATGGATAAACCAGCCGTGGTCTATGCAGACGGTGCAACTCTGTTCGGTGATAAAAAGGAGGGAAACACTGACCCTCAATGTGGCGAATCCCAGAGCCATGATGTCGAGCAGAAGATCCAGCCATGAGAGACATTCTGTGTGATTCCATTGATGTCAAGATCAAGAGCAGGCAACACTAATGAATGGGGACAAAAGGCAGAAGAGGGGGCCTTCCGGGGGGCGGGGCGTGTCCCACGTCTTGACCGGGGTGGTGGTCACACGGGCGTGCAGATCTGCAAACGTCAGAGGTGTGCGCGGTACTATGTGAGTTATACCTCACGGAGAGGTATAACGGGGAGTGAGGAACGTCTGATATCAGCAGGCATCATGGTCCAAAGCTCCCTGCAGGGTTGTAGGCCGGGCTGGGCTGGGCTTCGGGAGATGGGCCTGGTTCTCACCAGCCCAGGCCCTCGCCAGACACCCAGGCCTTTCTGCTCCCGTGGAGGAAGCCACACACACCAAGTCCAGAAGAAGGAAGAGGGAGCTTGTGGCGTGGCTGCCCGCCCAGCACAGGTCACATGGACTCGGGGCGGGGGAGATCCCACTGGACAGCTCTGGACCCTCGGAAAGGAGAGACCACGCCCACATGCCCTGTGACATTTATCCCCTCAGCAAGCTCCACCCACTGGAACTCTGACCTCTCCTGTCTGCCCCTCACACCCCCCAACACACACACACACTCGCTCAAACATATCTACACACATACATATACACACATACACATGTACACACAAACTACACACACACACAGCATCCTGGAATCTGGCCTGTCCCAAGTGGAGCTTCTTCCTGGGGACAGGAAGTGGCTGTGACCTTGATGCTTTCTTGAGACAGCTGCCACAGCCCCTGACCACGCTTCTCCTCAGCCTCCCCACAAGCCTTTCAAAATGCAGGTCTGATCCTGTCACTCTCCTCTGGGCTCCTCCCTTTGCTCTCGGGAGAAAGACCAAATTCCTTCCATGGCCACCAAGTCCTATGTGATCTGGCTCCTGTCACCTCTCCAGCCTCAACTGACGCCGTCTCTCAGACACATGCCCCCTTTCTGTTTCTCAAAAGACTCTTTCCGACCTCAGGGCCTTTGCACCTCCTGTTGGCCTCGCCTGGAAGGCCTTTTCTAGCCTGGTCAATCCTCATCCACCCTCCGTTCCCAGCCCCGTTGTCTCTCTCAGGGGGCTTTTCCCAACATTGCCAGACTGGGCGGTGAGTGACGGTAATGTATTCACGTGCTTGTTTGCTCATCTCCCCGCTGGACCATCATCTCCTCAAGGGCAAGACCTGTGTCTTTTCCTCCACTTTCGTAAGCCCACCTCTCAGCACAGCTCCCAGCACATAAAGTCCTGCTGACTGAACCACTGAAGGGCAGGGACCCCTCCACAGAGGTCTCAGCCATTTGCAAGGGGAAGCAGCATGGAGCTGAATTCCACGGCACGCTCCTGCGTGACCCTGGATGACCCACTTCCCCTCTCTGGACCTCAGCGTCTGCCTGGGAAATGAGGCCTTGGGCCCGGGGGACAGCTCCCTCGGAGCAGAGACATCCTGTGCCCAGGATTCTGTGCCCAGGCTCCCATCCCAGAGGAAGATCCACTCCTGCCCCCAGGCTGCCCACCCCGATCACATGGAGGGTGGAGGGTGGGGTACCAGAAAGAGGAAGAAGGCCACGCTGGCCTGGAGTCAGGTCTGGAATCTTTGACGGCCAGAGGTGGACAAGCCCATCCTTGCACGGACGCGTGAGGAGAGCAGATCCAGGCCCAGCCTGATGGTATTTTAGCCTCGGATTCCACCCCTCAAGCATAACAGCCTATAGGGCAGGAATTGTCCCGCGGTGAGGATGGTGGGGGCCCCTGCTTGTGCAGCAGGCATCCCAGCAACTCTTCTCTTCAAGCCAGACACCAGGCTGCTCCTCCGCCGCCAGCCAGGCACCCAACACGCAGAGCCTCCAGGGCCCTGCCCGGACCTGACTGTGGGGAGGGAGAGCAGGGGTCACGTGGCAGGCCGCCCAGCATGCTGGCTCTCCATCAGTCCAAGGAGCCGGGAGCCTGTCAGGTCCTGCTGGACGCGGCCCTGGAGCAAGGCGGAGCTCTCTTCTATTGAGACAGGCATCCCCTGTTCCAGCCAGCTCCTTACCCCAGCACTCATCACAGTGCCTCTGTTCCGCCATTGCACTGCCCCTCTCTGAACATGTGCAAGTGGTACTTGGTCATGGCAGAAAACTTGGAAATACAGATAAGGAGCAATCCCATTATCCCACTATCCAGTGATGCTGCTGAGGAAGATGATGGTGATGATGAAGATGATAATGATGATGGCGATGAAGATGATGTCGATGAAGACAATGGTGATGAAGATGACGGCGATGATGAAGATGATAGCAGTGATGAAGATGATGGTGATGAAGACAAAGGTGATGAAAATTATGGTGGTGATGATGAATATGGCAATGGCAATGATGATGAAGATAACAGTGAAGAAAATGGTGGTGATGATGATGAAGATGAGGGGGATAATGATGAAGATGATGCCTACAACCAACAAGAAGCCAGCTGTGGTTCGGTTTGGTCTCAACTCAGGGTCATATCAACAGAGGCCAAGTAGGTCTCGTTTCCTCAGAAACCAAAGCCACTCACAAAGAAGGCTCCGTCTTGTGTTTGGGGAAGGAATTGGGTAAAATCAGGAAGACAGGCTGCAGGGGTGTGCCACAGTCACACTCCCCATCTCTGCCCCTCAATGTCCCTTGATTTGCTTCTCTGTACATGTGGCTAATAATACTACCCGCCTCGGAGGGTGACGCAAAGATTAATTTTACAGAAAGCACTGAGCACTGGCCTGGCGTCTGGTTAGGATGTAATAAATCATAGCTTTTATGATTATCATTTTTTTTGTGTGAGGAAGATTGGCCCTGAACTAACATCCGCCAATCCTCCTCTTTTTTGCTGAGGAAGACTGGCCCTGGGCTAACATCCGTGCCCATCATCCTCCACTTTATATGGGATGCCGCCACAGCATGGCCTGCCAAGCAGTGTGTCGGTGCGCGCCTGGGATCTGAACCGGCGAACCCCGGGCCACCTCAGCAGAGCACGCGCACCCAACTTGCACCACCAGGCCGGCCCCTGATTATCATCTTTATCCCAGTCTTTCCATCTCTCCAGCTGGCCCCCTCTCTGCTGCTGGTGCTGCTTCTTCCTCCCTCGCCTGGGCTGTCCTGTCACTTTGGCCCCGAGCCAGTGGGGCCTCTAAGCTGCTTTGTAAGATCCTCACGGGATCTGCCTGCGGTCCAGGGGCCTCCAGAGTCACAACCAAAAGAGGGAAGTCACCAGCCCCGCTGAGCACTGCTGGGCTCCAACAAAGAGCAGGACTCCATCCTCATACGTCAGTGGGGGATGTGAGCACCTAAACAGGCTGTTAGCGAGACGCCATTTCTGCCGGCTCCCTCCTGGCCTCCTCTCTCTCTCTCTCTCTCTCTCTCTGTGATCGCCTCTGATCCCCATGCTTTCAACATCATCTCTTTGCCAACAGCTCCCACACGTACACTCCAGCCAAGACCCCTTGGTCCTCCCACCCCAACATTCTGGACCCAGCTGGAGAGGTCGGCAGGCGTCTCAACAAGAAAAGAGAACTCTCAATTCCCCACCTCACCCCAGCCTCCTCCCTCTCAATCTCCTCCACCCAGCAAGTTCTCCGTCAACTCCACTGCTGGCTCAAACCAGAGAAACGGCTGGCATCCTCGACTCCTCGCTCACCCCAGTGGGGGCTGGAGTCGGCTCACGTGTTGAGAGCCAGTTGTGCACATCTCTTCCCAACTTTGCACGTCAAGTCGGTAGCTCGAAACCAGCCGTGGTGGGAATATCTGCATCACAGGAGTTGGCAGACGCTACAGATCAGGGCTTTTCTTTGCGGGGGTCAGTTGGTTCACAATTAGCAGGACATCACTGCTCACTCTCCAGTTTAACCCCTCACAAGTCACGTGGACACGAGCTCCCGAACGGATCAAGAACCATCCATTCTCCACCTAAACCGCCAACCTCCTGGCCCAGGGCGCTTCCAGCTCTCCCTGAACAGCCGCCCCAGCCCGCCGGCTGCCCTCCTGCTTCCCTCTGCCGGGTCCCGCCGTTCCAGGATCACAGCTCTGCAGGGGCTCCCACCACAGCCCAAATCATGGCCAAGGTGGTCTCTTGGCCTGCAAGGCTCTGCGTGGCCTGGCCTGGGCCAGCCCCTCGGGGCTCCTCCCACACTCCTTCCCGCCTTCCTGCAGTTCCTCAAGCAAAGCCCACCCCGGGGCTTCCGCGTGTGAGCATCTCCGCCCTGCCTCCCCTCAGCCTCCCCCACCCCAGCTCTCGGGGCGACCAAGCCCACCTCAGCGGAAGTGCCACCCTCCAGAGGGCTTCCCGTGACACCCGCCAGCCCCACCCCCTAATTCCCTCCCCAGCTCCCCCTTTTTGTCTTGGCTCTAACTCAGGACACTTGGGCGAGAGTCGCTCGTCGGCTTGTCTGGTCTGGTTCGCAGAGACTGGAGACTCATCAGTTAACTGAGAACATCCTCGAAGGCCAGCACACAGGAGGGCTTGGGAAATGCAAGTCCAGTTACCCACCGCCCCTGCCCCCCCCCACCCCCCGCTGCTATGTCTCAACGGCAGGGAATCAGAGATGGACCTAGAGAGGTTCTCCCAGAGCCAGAGGAAAACAGGACGGAGTGTTGCGGGCAGCGCAGGGAGGCGACCGGCAGGGCCGGTGGGGCAGGTCTGTGCCCAGGGAGACCGGAGGAGAGCGGGAGAGACGGGGTGGAAGAGGCCCCTCCTGCAGGGGCCCCCGGCCTGCCTGCCAGCTCCGCGGCCAGGGTGGGCCTGAGGACGGCCGGGGGCGCCTGCAGGTGGTGCAGCGGGGGAGTGCAGGGGCTCATTTGCAGTTTATAGGTTTATAGGAGACTCTGGAGGCGTGTGGGGCCTCAGTAGCAACGGGCAGGACTCGAATCCTGCTTCCCCTGCCCACACAGAGCCTTGCAGAGAAACATGCAAAATGCTCCTGGGGCTGTTCTCGGGCCCTGTCCCTGGGGGAGGGTCTGGCTCACATGACAGTAAATTAGTCGCCGAGGCCCTGAACCCATCTGCCCAGGAAGGCAGGGCCCGAAGGGTCTGTGAAACCAGATAACGGAGGCAAACAGGCTCTTTTAAGCAGCATGTGAGGCAAAAGAAACAGAGTAATGTTCCTGCTCCCGCGGTCAACGGGCAACAGCCACGGGTGCCAGAGAGAAAACAGCTGGGCAACCCAGGCCTGCCCTGGCCTCTCCGTCCCGGACAATGAACGTGGACGAGAATGAGCCACTCGCCAGCTAAGAGAGCCTGGAAGCTGGGAGGACAGGCCGGCCAGACAGGCCTGCAGGCCTCCTCATGCTGCATAACCAGCTCTCAGCATGCTGGGGACCCCGGATGTGCCCTTGGAGGAAGCGCGGGACACCGGCCAGACCCTCACAGTCAGGGACGAGCAGACGAGCCCCCGTTTTCTGAGGCATGAGGGAGGCACGTACTGGACCTCCAGGCCCAGATGACAGATTATTTACAGATCACGAGCCTGCAGGGAGAGTGCAGCAGTGGCCCAATGACTTCGCATAGATCTGCCAGGAGTGGTCACGTCAGATGATTGTCATTCCTCTTTGTCTTCTGGGGCCTACAGCCTGGTCTGCAGGGTGGTGCGGACAGCAGTGGTTCTCAAACTCAAGGGAGCATCAGAGTCACCCAGAAGCCTTGTGAAAATGCAGAATGCTGGGCTCACCCCCAGAATTTCTGAGCTAGTGGGTCTAGAGCAGGGCCCAAGAATCTGCATTTCTAAAACTTCCCAGATGGTGTGCTGCTGCTGGTCCGGGGACCACACTTTGAGAACCAGCGCCCTATAGGATGTTTGTGGGGTTGGGGGGAGCGGATACGGGCTGGATATTTGGAAAATCAGCAGGTCCAGAGCCACGTGAATGACTCTGCCCAGAGTGACAATGTCTGGATGGTGGTAGGCAGAGATGAGGGTATCCACCATTTACTGAGGACCCACAATGTGCCAGGCAACAAGCTACCCTGGGGGGCAGGCTTTATTGTCCCCATTTTATAGACGAGGAGATTGAGGCTCTGAGAAGTGAAGTAACTTGCCCAAGGATGCACAGCTAGTAAGTTCCAGAGACACAACCCCAGAGTCTCTAACTCCACAGACAGGACCCTTCTCACTCACCCCTCTGCCAATAATAGTCGTGTCCACTGGAGGAAGGGTCTCTAATGATGTACCACAGGGCTCTGTCTTTAACCTCGGCCAATTCAAAATTGTCATCAAAGATTTAAACATATGGAAGGCATGCTAATCCATATGCATATGATATAAAGCCAAGAGGGGCCATTCATGCTCAAAAATGTTTTAAGAGTCTATCAGGAAAGTCTGAAAGCAACAAGATTCATTCACTCATTCGCTTAATATTTATTGAGCTACTACTGTGCCCCAGGCCCTGTGTTAGGCATACACCAGTGAACAAAACAAAACACAGAAAATCCTTATCTCGAGTTGTCTTTACTTATGATTATTATTATTGATTATACAAAGATAATGGAAATTCAGATTTTAAAAATCCATCTACGATTCCTCGGCCCCAGCAATCCGTCATCACTGTGGATTCGTCGTCTGTTTCCCTTCTTTCTGTCACAAAGAGTTTATGCCATAACTGTAACCGCCGTTTCCAAGGGCTGCAGAGTATTCCTCTCTGAGCATTCGCCACCATTTCCTGAACTGCCCTCGGGAGCTGGCCCGAAGTTGCTCACAGTTTTCGCTGTTAATATCAATGCGGTGCTGGCATCTCCTGGTTTACCGTAGCCGGTTCTTGCTTGGGGGTTTTCCCCTGGGATTGGCGTTCGGGCTCACGGGATGGCCGTGCATTCAAAGAGTGAGACCAAATGCCATGGGGCTTAACGTCAAGTCCTCCAACGAGTTCAAAAGCCAATGTTGTGAGAACGGAGTGGGGAAACTGAGTCACGGTGGATGAGCAAGGTGACGTCGAGGTCCGTCCAGTTGGTCGAGTTGGTGGTTCTTTGGGCTTCTCATGAAGCCCCCACCAGGGTCACCAGCTGGTCCCTGCCATCCTGGTGGCCTGGCTCTTCTGAAGACGTAGTTCTCTTTTAGACCTCGCGACGGTTCCTGCGATCGCATAAAGAATGTGGTTTATAAAAAGATGAGCTGTAGGCTGGAAGGGTCTAATGTATTGGGCACTTCCCCGGGCCAGGCGGATTCTAGGCTGTATCTCAGCTCATCCCCCGACAGCCACGGGGACAGAGGCTCCCAGCCCCGTGTGCAGGTGGGAATCGCCCGTGAAACTCCTGGTGCCCAGCTGCACCCCGGCCCAGTGACGTCAGACTCTCTGGGGCTGGGCTGGGCGTTAGCGTGTCTTTAAATTCCCCCCAAGTGACTGTGTGTGCAGCAGAGATGAGAACCACTGCTCTGCCATTATCTGCATCTCATAGGCAAGGAAATGGAAGCTCAGAGAGGTTAAGTCACGTGACCAAAGTCGCACAGCTGAGAGTGATGGAGCCAGAATCCCGGTTTGTCTGACGAAGTGGGAGCTTTTTACACCCCGGGCTGGACCCCTGTCCACCCTGACTGTGTGGCAGGTACATTCACTCCCCACCAAAACTCTCCTCCTGGTTTTTAAGGAAAAGAGTGCGGAATCAGGAAGCAGGAGAATCAGGAGAACGTGGCTGGAGACCCCCGGCCTCAGCCCTGTGCAGACGCTCCTCCCAGGCCCACCGCACACCCTCCTCTGACTCCTGACCTACCCCTTCTCTCCATGGGGGGGGCAGGGCCTTCCCAGCTTCGACATCCTCCCCCAGGGGCTGCAGTGACTCCAGGGTCATGACCCTGGGCTAAGCGCTGCTCTCTCCCCTGGGCGGGTCACACCCTTGTCCTGGGGGCAAGCACGGGCTCTGCCCCCAGACAGACCAGAGTCTGAATCCCCTCTCCCCCGCTCACTGCCACGTGGCCCTGGGCGAGTCTCCCCGGGTTTCTTCATCTGTAAACTGAACTTGTTACTGAAAATATTTGCCCACCTCCCTGGTCGTGGGGAGAATCGATGAGATGAGGTGGATGGCAGGGCTCTGTAAACGGTGAGGCGCGGGGCAAATATTAGTTCTCTGTCATGTGCGGGTCTGGTCATCCCGGGCACTGGGCAGAACTGGCCACAGTCCCAGCTCCTCCGCTTCCCACAACTGGGCCACATCTCACACTCAGGGCCTCAGTTTCCTCACCTGGAGGACGGGAGAGTGACAGCACCGTGCCTCCCTCACTGGACTGGGGTCCGGATCAAATGCACAGAGCCCTGAAATGCCTTATAGTGTGGGCACCTTGCAAAGTGGGTGGCCCTGGGGAGAGCGGGCCATTCAGGAGGGTTCCCGGCCATGCCTTTGTGTCTGAGACAGGAAGTAGGCTTCATTCCTTCGATAGTTCCTTGTCAGCTTTTTCCTGGAGGTACCCTGGCTCTGCAGTCGCAGCCCTGGGTTCCAGCCCCAGCTCTGCCACTCATGCTGTGTGACCTCAGGCTCAAGAGCAGCCTCTCTGAGACTCAGCCATGTGTAAAGAACCTTCTGTCCACAGTGCCCGGCGCCTGGAGGTGCCCAGCAAGTGCAGAGCTGTGGGAGCCGCCACAGAGGAGCAGGGATGAGGGGGAACGGAAGGGAGCAGGGATTGGGGGGGCCAAGAGCCGCCCTTTGAATGGTCCTGGGATTTCTTAGGAGAGAGGAATGGTGGGTTTGCTATAGGGGCGAGGGAATCCATTTCAATACCAGGACCGCCAGGGAAGCACCCCGAGGCTGCCCCACCCTCTGTTCCATTGGTTCCCCAGCTCGAGCACCTGCGGGGGGGACTCGTGGTGGGGTGCTGCCATAGGTCTCTGCCCTTGAGCTCCTTCTGCATCCAGGCTGCACTGATCAGCTGCCACAACCTTGCAAGCCCCACGTTGGCAATACCAGGGCACAGATGGGGAAACTGAGGCTCAGAAGGGAAGTGCGTCTCCCAAGGCACACTTCCCGGCCACTCGCAGCTCCAGGGGGACCAACTGTGCTGGTTTGCCTGGGACTGAGGGGCTCCTGGAACACGTGGGGCTTTTAGTGCTAAGCCCGGGAATGTCTCCGTTTGCAGGAGCAGGCGCCAAGGTCCAGCAGAATCCTAACCAGAGCGGCGTGTGTGACTTGAAATTTCCCAGTAGCCACATTAAGCAAGTGAAAAAAAGGGGTGAAATTAATTTTAATACTCTATCTTATTTAACCCAAGATGTCTAAAATATTTTCATCATATAATCCATATAAAATTTATTAATGAGACATTTTACCTTTTTTTTTGTACTAACTCTTCAAAACCTATTGTGTATTCTACACTTATGCCAAATAAAATACAGGCTGCCCAGGTAACTTTGAACTTCAGATAAACAATGAACATTATTTTTAGTGGAGTATATCCCAAATATTGCCTGGGACACACTTATACTACAAGTTTATTTCCTGTCCATCTGGAATTCAGGCGCCTGAGCGCCTGTGTTTTTACCCGCTGCCCTGCAGCCCTGCAGGCAGCACCCCTGAATGCATAGACTCACATTTCAGCTGCATAACAGCGTAGGAGATAGGGCAAGTCTAGCAGAGTCGGGGCACTGGGGGTCCAAGAGTGCTGGTCCCCAAATCCCCCTGCAAAGACCCCCTCTCCATGGCCCCCTCTAACCTTCGCCCCTTTGTCTGCCTATGACATTATCTGCCTTTGTCATAGTCGAGCTTTCTAGAAGCAACTCCACACATTCTATCTCTGATAATCTCTTGGCAGACGACAGGGAAGAAAGTCCACAGCTCGCCCACAATTCTCTGTATCAACAAACTTTGAGACACTGCAAAAGGGGTCAGGGCCGCGGGGGGTGGGGCAGGTCAGGGAGGAGGGACAGGCCAGACCCAGAGATGGGGTCTGAGGAGCCCACCTCCTTTCTGGGCTCTCCCCTGCAGACCCCCAGCCTCTGCCCCGCCTCCCAGGGGCTGAGACACTCCAGGTGGGAGTCTCTGATCCAGGGGTGTCTCTCTCTGCCTCAGTTTACACATCTAAACCACTGGGAAGTAGCAGACCAGAGCCCCGGGATGGGGCAGTGGAGACAGCGAGGCGGCTGCTGGGGAAAGATGCCGCCTGCACGAGAGGTACGTCCATCCGCAGAAGCTGTGCTCCCCGGGCTGTCGCTGGGCCCCCCCGGTGTGTTCAAAACCCCTGGCCAGGTCCTGGTGTGTGTGGGTGCAGGTACAGAGTGTCAGGGAGTGTTGGTAACAAAGCCGCAGCTGGAACAGAGGCCCAGAGAGGTAGGCCACTGGCCCAAGGTCACACAGCACACCTGCATCAGAGGGGGCTGAAGCCTGGAGCAGCTGGTTTCCCGCTGCCCCTCTGCCCCATGCTATGTACTGTGTCACACGACCCCAGGGGTCACTGCTGCCGAGGACCCCAGGAGAAAAGGACTCCTGGCTAAAATGAGGCTCTGCAGGGCAGTGCCTCCCCCGAGCTCGCCCAGCCTGTAGGGCTGAGTCCAGAGGCCAGTTCTCACCCACCACGTGACACAGAGGGTGCAGCTTAGCCCGGACTGGTCACATGATTTGTGGGGCCCAGTGCAAAATGAAAACGTGGGACGTCTTGTTCAAAAGTTATTAAGGATTTTGAGGTGTTGACAGCAGAGCATTAAACCAAGGGCAGGGCTTCTGAGGGTGGGGTCCTGGGCAAAGGGCGCACACCCAGGAGCCCCCAGGGAGGAGAGGGGAGGCAGGAGGGAGGAGCCAAACTCAGGCCTGGCCCTGCGCTGGCCACCATCCCCAGCTGGTCTCCCTAGCCCTTGAGACCCTTGGCCGTGGACCCAACTGTGCCTGACCCTTCCCTAAGCACAGGGTCTCCCGTCTCTCCCCAGCTCCCCAGGCTGCCCCCAACCCTCAGGGCCCTCACCCCGAGCCACCACCCCCTCCCTGTGCCAGCATCCCGCATGTGCACGGGCTCTCTCTCCGGGTCTCTGCAGGTCCTCGCAGGTCTCTGCGTCCTCAGGGGCATCTTTCAGTGGGGCCCCACATCCTGTCCCCAGAAGAGCCCTGCCGTCAGGCCTGGTCCCATGTGGCCGCCAGGGCCAGGACCAGGAGAGAGACAGCACCTCCAGCACCAAAGCACTCCATAACTAAGGCACCGAGGGTGTTCACGCAACATTTCTTAACATCAAAAGTAATGCCAAAAGCCCCGGCTGAACAAAATGGCAAAGTTTTAAATAAAGACAGCATCCGTATTCTGATTTTTCGTTCAGCATCAGGCTCCAGTCCGGCTCTGCTCAGCACTGTTACAGATCCTGTCTTTATTTGAAATTTCAATATTTTGTTGAGCCTGAATTGTTGGCATTAATTTTGATTTTTTTTCAATTGCATCAAAATATTATTTTCCTGATCACTGAGTAGTTCTGGGTGCCCCTTTAAGTTTTGCACGAAAGGAGAGTGCCTCACTTGCCACCCACAGGCCCCTCCGGCCACAGGGTGGGGCTGGCAGGGATGTCCCCAGGGAAGAAAGGAGCTGGGGTGACAGTGCCATTGATGATGAAAATAACAGCTAATACGCACTGAGGTCTAGGGGCCAAATACTCCCCAGCTCCATCCCTTCCTCCCTTCCTTCTCGAGCGCCTACTATGTGCTGAGCACTTTCTAGACACAGCATAAAGCAGACACAGTTTCACTTCCCTCCCCACATGGAACCCACATCCTGGCTGGGGAGACAGATGAAAAAATAATCAAATAAGTAAGAATCAGCAAAATGCGTGGTGCGCAGTGCTACCTGCTAAAGAGAAAAAATAACGACGAAGAGAAGCTCGGAACGGGGTTGGGGGGAGGAGGCTTCACAGTTTAGATGCAGGAACCAAGAAAGCCGGCCTGCACACGCCACGCCCCCCCCCAGGAGGCAGAGTCGGTCACTTAGCCCCTGTGTTTCAGAGGAGGAAACCGAGGCAGCTTGCCCAGGAAATGGCAGAGCTGGGTGTTCAGCCAGAGCAGGCTGGTGCCAGACGGCTTTTTATGGGGGGGGGGGGGGCGGGGAGACATCAAGTGGAACCTGGTAGACAAGGGAACAGGGACTCTTGCCACTTAAAGGGGCCGCCTCATATGTTGGGTCAAGCTGTCTCTGCCTCCCCAGGGGAAAAAGCCAGTTGGCTCACTCAGGAGTCCTGGTTCCTCTTCACTGACTGAGCCCCAGCGGTGGGGGCCAGCCTGGGGCGCTGCCGCAGGGACCGCCCAGCGGGGGCCCCTTTAAGGCTGGCCCGGGGGCTGGCAGCGTGACGCCCGCCCTCCAGAGTGCAAGTTCATTCATCCAGAGGCCTCTGCTGACTCACGCTTATGAAAGTGATTTTTCTGGCCCCGCCCGCTGCCCGCCTCTTCCCAGCCCGTGAAATACCCTCGCTTCCCCCTGGCCTCTCGCAGCCTCTTGGATCACCACGGGGCACTGGGCATCCTGCTCCCGCGGTGGGCACCGTGACCCCTGGCCCTCCCAGCGCCCCAGCTGGCCGAGCTCACCAGTCTCCCGAGAGCCCCTGCCCAGCAGGTGAGTAGCCTAGGCAAAGCACAGGGGTGGGAGACGGTGGCACGTCCCCGGCAGGGGTGGCCAGCAGGGTCCTGGAGCCAGGCAAGTGGACCCCCAGGTGGTCCTGATTAGCCTGGGCTGATTCTGCCCTCACCCCCAGGCCCCTCCTCCGCCTCCTGGCCATGCCCATCTCCAGGTGCCTGGCACCCTCAGCCCCGCAGCTGCCCTGCTGCCCGCAGTCCCAGCACACCCGGCCCACGTGACGCTGCCCTTGGCAGGAAAGAGAGGGATGTCCAGCCCGGGCAAACTGCCCGGCGTCCGAGGCCACTGGATCCCGCAGCCAGGCTGGGTGCTTCCCTCGGGGCCCCTGCCTCTCCCGCTCAGGTCAGGCAGAGCCCTGCGGTGCCCACGCACAGCTGCCGCCCAGGGGTCCCAGGGACTTGGCTTCTCACGGAAGGCCTGATGCTGAGGGGTGGGGCCCCAGGAGCATGGGCGACCTTGGAGCTCTCGGGGCCCCAGGCAGGGAGGCTCCGGAGGGAGGAGATGGAACCGGGCAGGTGCCAGGGCTGAGGGCTCACCCTAGTGACCACTGGCAGGTGGCACGGGGTCGACAGAGCACCTCCACATCCTCACGCAGCCATGGCCCCATGTCACTTTCTCAGTGACACCGTTATTGTGCTGTTTTCCTCTGAGGGGACTCGCCCACCCTCTGACAGGTGTCAAGGGGCAGGACTTGTGCTCGGGGGCTGGGTCTCAGACATTCCTGGGCAAGACACCTCCTCCCTCCTGACCTCAGCTTCTCCCTCTGTGCAGCTGGGGCAGGAAAACCCACCTGGGAGGGTCTTCAAAGTCCCACGAGCAGAGGGCCGCCAGGTGCCCCACAGCTGCAGCCACGCAGGTGTCCCCAAGTCCTAAAGCAGTGTTAGGTTTTCGTGACCGTGCCAAGTACCAACGCTACAAACTTCAAAGAAGCATCATTTGAAGGTGCAGTTGTTTCCATTTCTTTTATGCTTATTCACTTCTGTGAATTTGAATTCATTTTTAATGTTAACTTTTTTCAGTCAACATTTGCCATCTTCAACCAGAGGAACTCAAACAAAAAGTGAACATTACAAATCGGCCGTTCCAACTCCACAGAACTCAAAAGCTTAAAAGAAGTGGAAATAGTTAAACTTTCAAATTGTCTGTTGTGAATCAACAGCGTGTGTTGTTCCGAGGTTAGGAGAACGTTAAGCCGCTCGGGACTTTGGGACGTCTGTGTCACTGCACAGGAAGTGACCTTTCAGGTCAGCTTCTGGGTGGTGACCTCATGTGTGTGGCATCCAGAGCCTTCCAGGAGGGAGCACTGGACTTGGAGTCGCAAAGCCCTGGTGGCGAACAGGGCCTCCACCTCCTGCGAGGCGTGAGAAGGGCCATCAGTTCTGAGTCCTCATCTGTGAAGAGGCCCCTGCCAGTGCCTTTCTCACTGGATGGGGGGAGAGTCCAAAGGGACGGGAGGTGAAGGGCGTGGCTGGGGTGGGTGCGCTGTGGCCGGTGGGGGCAGGTTGTCACACTCATTTCGGGGGCTCTGGGGTGTCTAGGTGGTCTCAGCCCATAGGGGTCCAACTCTAGTTCCATCACCCACTGACTCTGTGACCCTGGGGGACGTGGCCTCACCTCCTGAGCCTCAGTTTCCTCATCTGTAAAGGTTGCCATGGGGACTGAAGGAGATAGTGCATAGGAGCAGTTAGCACAGACTTTGCATGGTCCCTGTTGCTGTCATTCCCGGGGACAGTGAAGACGAGGGAAGTACCAGGAGAAAGTGCTCTGGGAACGACAGTCCCATCCCCAGGGCCACCAGGCACACCCAGTGCCCGTGGTTAGTGAGACACTGTCCCCACCCAGCTGGGAAAGTAGGCCCTGTGGCCTCTCTCCCCGCCACCAGTCCTGGGAAAGAGCAGTGGGGTGAGCTGGGACGGATGAGTGTGCTATACTCTCAGCCCGGCAGGGAACGGCCTCTGGCGGGAGCTGTCACACTGTCACACGGCAGTCATCACACCGCACTCGGGGGCACAGAACAGGCTCTGGAGCAGGCCAGCCTGGGCTCGAATCCAGCGCGGCCTGTGCAAGCTATACAGGGCTGGAGAAGCTCGCTGGGCCTCAGCTTCCCCATCTGTAAAATGGGAGTGATTGGAAGAGCACTATAAGTACTCCAACTCCATGAAATAAAGATTAAATTAGTTAATGTGTATAAACACAAAGTGTTTAGAACATGCTTGCACTAAGCCAACTCCACAGAAGTGTGGAAATGTTTTCATTGCTGTTGTTTTTATTACTATTAGTGGTAGTGGTGTCACCCCCCAAATCCTCTCCCCAGGCAGACAGCATGGGCTCCTGCAGGGAACCAAGCATGGAGACCGCCGTGTGTCCCCTATGTCAGTGGATGCCACCTTTTATCTGAGAGCACCCATGAGGGAGTCCCTGATGTGCCATGTCCTGCCGTGTGACCCTGGAGACATCCTTCACCCTCTGAGACTCCCTTTCCTCACCTGCCAGACGGAGGTGACACAGCTCACCTCTCAGGGTTGCTGAGAGCACCGAACACTCTCACTGAGGTGCAAGCTCCTTGCAAACTGTAAAGTGCTGTGAGACGGTCCACTGTTGTCGCTGTGGGAGCGACGCCCGTGTCCTCTTATCAGCCTGTCTGGGCGGCTGTCTCTCATCCATCTGCTCAAGACCTGCCCGGTGGTGACGCTGGTGTTTGTCACTCTGCACACATCAGAGGTTGTACGCTGGCCTGTTCAAATTTTTCAAAATATGTGAATTAGTTGCCCATTTTTCCAAATCAGAGAATTCACATAAAAATCCAGATTTCCGCCTTCTGTGAAAGAACTCTGAAGACCAGTGACCTGGGGCCCCATCCCTGGCTGCCCTGGGTGGTCCTGCCCCATGCACACCCACTCACTCTTTTACTGTGAGTGTGTGACCCTGTGATGCTCCCGGGGTCTCCCCGGGGACAGGGCGAGTGGCATGCATGGTGCATAGACAAGGCCTTGGCACCAGTTGAGTTGGGTTTAAAGTCAGCTGCATGACACTGAGCGACTGTTCGACCTCTCTGAGGCCCAGTTCACACATCTGTGAAGGGGGATAATGACATTCACTGATAATGCTTCCGCATGGGGTCAGTGTGCGGAGGACAGGAGAAAAACTATGTCAAACACCCCTACAGAATAAGTGCTAAAGGCCCGCCCACCCCTCACCTACTCATGCAGATGTTGCCTTGTGGCCCTCAGGACAGCAGGGCTGCTGGACGGTGGGGGAGGCCGGGACCCTGTTGGCGGGGTTTGGGGGATGTGGGGAAGGTGGGTCTGGACCCTCCTCCGGCCCCTGCAGCTCTAAGAACCGGGTTTGGGCCCCTGTGAGTGTTTTGAGCCTGTGGCCAGCAGGGGACGCAGGTGCTCCAGAGACGACAGGCTTACAGGCATTTTCCCCAAACCCAGTGCCTCGGGCTTCCAGTTTTCACTTGTTCTAGCCCAGTCCCGGAGCAGGCAGCGAGCGCTCGTCTTTTGCTAGTGGCAGACTTGCTGCAGGCAGGTGCTTCACCTACATCACCTCACGTCCCTCAACAACCCTCTGGAGTAGAGATGATTATTGTTCCCATTTTACAGATGAGAAAACTGAGGCCCAGAGAGGTCCAGGAAGGGGCCCATGGTAACCAGCTAGGAAGCACCTCTCCAGGACCAGTGATGGCCCCAAAGTCCACTGGGCTACACCGAAGACCTGAGGGCTGGATGGTGGGGTGGGGGCTGTGGCACAGCTCCCCGGGTTGGGCAGAGGAGGCCTCGTGGAAGGTGGATAATAAGCTCTGGGTACCGTTACTGCCTGTTGATGAGGTGGGGAGAGCAGAGTGAGGCTCAGAGAGACGGAGGTGACAGGCTGCAGGAGGGGACGCTGCATCGTTGGGGTAGGGCGACAGGCCTGTCTGGAACGGAGCAGTGTGAGGAGGCAGAAGGGAGAGGGAGTGGCATCCTCCTAGGCCTCAGGGGCGCCTTGCACTTGACCCTGAGGGCCACAGGAGGCCTCCCTGGAGCTGGGAAGTGACTGCGTGACACCCAAGGCTCACGGAGTGGCCCTTCCTCCCCTCTGCCCCCAGGCCGGCTGCCAGCCCCGAGGCCCCCGCCAGCCACAGCCATGAGCAACTGGAGGAAGGACCACCTTGGCACCAGCAGCTCGGAGCCCCTCACGGTCGTCATCATTGGTGAGTGCCGCTCAGGGTGGGGGGTGGGGGGGCGGTACTGAGTCCTTGGGGTCAGAGGTCAGGAGCCGGGCAAGGCCAGGCTGGCCTTTACAATTGTCGTCTTTAAAACTGGCCACTGAGTGTTCACTGTGTGCCCGGTGCCATGCCTAGCAATTTATGAAGTGTCATTCCTGCCCCGTGGCTTTGGCAGCCCGGGTTCAGGTCCTAGCCGTGGACCCACTCCACTCATCGGCCATGCTGTGGAGGCGTCCCACATACAAAACAGAGGAAGACGGGCACAGACGTCAGCTCAGGGACAATCTTCCTCAAGCAAAAAAAAAAAAGAGGAAGACTGGCAACGGATGTTAGCTCAGGGTGAATCTTCCTCACCAAAAAAAAAAAAGTCATGTCACATGATCCTTCCCAGAACCCATGAGGCAAGAACAGAACCACCTGCCGAGACGGCTCCTTAAGGGCGGGGGGCCTGGTCCTAAGCCTGCGCTGGTCCCCGTGCTCACCCAGCTCCTGGCACCGCGCCAGGAGCTCGTGGAAGGGTCCTGGGGTCCTGTCCTCAGATCTGCAAAAGTGGGGACGGATGGCCCCACCCCCCCTGCAAGCATCAGGCTGGACCACACGAAATGGCCATTCCCGTAAGTCAAAAACAGCTGACCATCAGCGATTTCATCTGGTTCATCCTGACAGTATTCCACACGTGGGCGATATTCCCAACAGCGCGAGATAAGACGAGGGGCAAGACGGACAGGAAGGGAAGCCATGTCACGAGGTTCATTGCCCAAGTGCCACAGGCAAGTGGTGCAATTCGTTCAGACTTGGGGGCAGGTGGCCCCACAGGTGGCACCCTTCCTGAGTGCCCACAGGCCCCGAGCTCGACACCCAGAGCGTGGAGCAATCTGTATTATAATATTTTACTTGTCCGTCTGACCAACCAGACTGTCAGCTCTGGGAGGACAGGACTAGTTCCTAGCGATCTCAGCATGTTGGTCATGTTGCTGTGTGACCACAGGCAAGTTACCTAACCACTCTGTGCCCCAGCTTCCTCAAGTATAAAAGGGAAAAAGGAGTAGTATGTACCTCGCTGAAGTCATTGGGAGAGCTCAGTGGGATAACGCATGCACTTCGGGGCTTCCTGAGGCCTGGTACAGCAGCAGATCTGTCATTTCTTATTATTTTGTTCTATTAAAATCCCTTGACACAAAGCTTGACCCATGGTCAGCCCTCCATAGATGCCAGCGGGGACCACCACCCCTTTCTCCTTGCTGGAGCAGCACCGTGGTGCAGCACCCGGCACACAGTAGGCTCTCAACCGTAGCTCATGACTTTGTTATTGACTATTATTACGCACAGAGCCCGGCACATGCCAAGGGCCTAATAAATGGATCATTTTTGTTTTTATGAATGAAGAGCAAATCAGTGAATGAGTCAGATCAAAACCAAAGCCCCCGGCAGCGGTGGTCTCTGGCACCTAAAAGCGCCACCCTCTGACCCGCTCTCTCTCCCCAGGCAATGGTCCCTCGGGCATCTGCCTGTCCTACCTGCTCTCTGGCTACACGCCCTACATGAAGCCAGATGCCGTCCACCCGCACCCCTTGCTGCAGAGGAAGCTCGCCGAGGCGCCGGGGATCTCCATCCTGGACCAGGTGGGCCAGAGCTCCAGGGGGTGGAGGGGGTCACCCACTCCGGGGAAACTCTCCCAGCTTTCCCAGGGCCAAACCAAAAATACGCGTTTGTTAGACACAAGACCAATCAGGGAACACGAGAGGCCCCAAAATCAGCCTCGGAAATTTCGAGAGAGACACCAAGGCTGTCTTTCGAGACCCACAAATTCTATATCCACTTGTCTCTCCTGCCCTAGAACAGTGGTTCTAGACTGGGGGACGATTTTGCTCTCCAGGGGACACTTGGCAACGTGGAGACAATGTCTGTTGTCACAATTGGAGTGGTGACACTACCGGCTTAGAGAGTTGAGGCCAGGGATGCTGTTAAACGTCCTACAATGTACAGGACAGCGCCCACCACGGAGAATTATCCGGCCCAAAGGTCAACAGTGCCAAAGTTGAGAAACCCCCCTAGACATTTCAGTCCCACCACCCCCTGCTCAAGAGCGCTTCCCAGTCCTCCCTCCATGCCCCGTGCCTTCCAGGAGGCCACTCACCGTCCACCTGCCCCTTCAGGCGGCATCCATCCTCCTGGTCTCCCACCCTCACGCTGGGGATGAGGGAGTAAGCCGGCATTTAGTCTAGATCAGCATTTTTCAAAATGCCTTCAACAGGACGCTAGTGCTTCAGTATAACATGCAGAGAAAACGTTCCTACTCCAGTAAGTCTGAGAGACACTGGGTTTGGCAAAATTAAACAGGTACCTGACAGCTACAGGACTTGTCAGAGCCTTCACAAGCTGATGTGCATCATCTCCTTCAAGAGGCAGCATTTCCCAAGCTTGTCTGATCACCCCAATATTAGGGTGGGAAGGCAGGACCAGGGGCCCTGCCCCTGGTGGCCCCTCTGACCTGTGCCCCCCTCCAGGACCTGGATTACCTGTCCGAAGGCCTCGAAGGCCGCAGCCAAAGCCCTGTGGCTCTGCTCTTTGATGCCCTCCTGCGCCCGGACACAGACTTTGGGGGAAATGTGGAGTCGGTCCTCACCTGGAAGCACCAGAAGGAGCGAGCCATCCCCCACTTGGTCCTGGGCCGGAACTTGCCTGGGGGAGCCTGGCATGTGAGTGGAGACGGGCGGGGTTGCAAGGGGATTGGGGCCGAATCTACCTGAAGTCTCGGGAAATTCCCTCCCTAACTGGGGGTGAAGACCTCCATTTCCCACCCCACTGCCTCCCCCCTGCCCCTCCTCTGCCTCCCCGTCCTCCCCTCTCTCTAAGGCCTCCCGTGCCCTCCAGCCTCCAGTGGGCTGGGGGCTAGCAGAGGCCTGGACTGAGGACTCCCGTTCCCCGCAGTCCATTGAAGGCTCCATGGTGACCCTGAGCCAAGCCCAGTGGATGGGGCTCCCAGACCTGCAGGTGAAGGACTGGATGCGCAGGAAGCGGAGGTGAGGCAGCCCTGGAAAGCCCAGGGTGGGCGGGGGAGGCCCAGGCCCACCCCACACTGAGCCCAGGGGCTGGAGCTAAAGGGGCTTTGGGGCTCGTCTGGGGCGCCGTCCTCTTACTCGGGGCCGGGGGTGGGGGGACTGAGGCTTGGATGGGGAAAGGACTTGTTTAGGACCAGACGAGGAGTGAGCGGCAGAGCTAGGCTCGCCCCAGGACTCCCTGTCCAGTGCTCCCTCCCCCGGCCACACGACCCCCTGACTCAGCCTCTCCTTAGCATTCCAGCCTCCAGGGAGCGGGTGAGAGCTGGCCCCTGGCCCCCACGCCCTGCCCCATGCCTCTGGCCCAGGCTCCCCACTCAGTCCTCTGGCCTCCCTGCCGCCCCTCTCACTCTTCTGAGCCTGGCCTGGAACAATCTCTCTCCTTCTAGGTCAGCAAGTAGGATACACTTCCTTTTTTTTATGCTTTTGCACTGGAAACATAACCACACTCTAGAAAACAGAAAATTGACAAAGGAAGACAACTCACCCCAAGCCCCCTCTTCTACCCGTTGCTGTCCTGTCTGGGGATGTTTTCTCCCCGTCTTGTGTCCTACTCCACAATGACCACCCTGCACACCTCTGACTGCCCTGGGGATGGGGCTGAATCCCACCCCTGCTCATCCTGGGGCACGAGGCCCAAAGCTGCCCTGTGCTGCAGGGCAGAGGATGCCACTGGGTGGCGTCTGCCCTCATACTTGAAGCCCTGTTTCCTCTGCCCTCGGGGGCTGTGACGGGCGCGGGGGAGGCCTGTCGCCCCCACCCACCAGGCACTCCACCTCTCTGGGGTCCACTGTCTGTCTCTTTGACACAAAGACTTTTGTCCCTGCAATGTGGTAGGGAGACATCCGGGCTTGTTAGTGATGTGTTTGCTAACAGACAGACAGGATTTAAACTTCATTTGTAGACGGACTCTTCCATATCCTACTCCTAAAATTGAACACGATGTCACAGCATTGCATGTGGCGATTACAGTGTTTGCACCATCCTTTACGCGGCCACCTAATATTCCTGAGGGAGCCAGTATCTCCACTGAATATTCCCTACATGTCGGGCCTTGTGCTTAGATGTCGGAGCCCAAACCCACAACAGATGGGCTCCCTGCCCTCGTGGTGCCGCCACGGTCCCCAGACCAGGCCCAGTCATGGGGCTTCATTCTTTCCAATGTGCATTATTATCAATAAGCCCGTATGTAACATCTTCTTAGGACAGCCCTTCAAAATAATTTTTACTAAAACAGAGAAAGAGAAATGACAAACCCACAGTAACAAATTCCACAGTTCCAGTTTCAGTAGCAGACTAACGAGTTGGGTTGGCTGGAGTGGCCATGGGGGATGTGGTCTGAGCTCATGACAATTGATCATGGTGGCGCGTCACACAGGATTCCCATTAAGTGAGTTCATCCCTAACAGTATATGCACAGTTGGGGAAAGTAACTCACCTAAGGCTACACAGCTAGACGTAGGGAGGAGCTGAGATGACGCAAAGCCTGGCCTCAGACACCAGCAGTGCTGGCCCCACAGTCCCGGCCCCAGAGGGGGTGGGAATAATAATTGCAATAATAAAATCGTCCCTGCTGTTACTGTGTGAGCTGGGGACTGTGCAAAGTGCTTTACGTGGGTTATTTTTAATCCACTCGTTTACTGAAATATAGCCTACGTACAGCAAAGCACACTGCTCACGTGCATGCTGGGGGACGGAATGTCCCAAAGTGGACCCAGCTGCCTTCCAACCACCAGGAATCAAGAAACAGACACCCTGTCCCCAGGAGCCCCTTCATCCCTCCCAGTCCCCGCCCCACCCCCTCCCCAGAAGTGACCACTCTTGACCTCTAACTCCATAGGTTAATTTTATCTGAACTTTATAAAAATGGAATCCTACCATATTTATGTGGAATATTATTCCTTCGAGGTAACAATAATGGCCAACTCTTATGACTCTTATATGTCACTCACTACCTGTCAGGCCCTATTCTAAGCTCTTTGTTTATATCATCATCGAATCCTCTCAACAACCGCACAATACCATCGTCACCCTTATGCTGCAAATGAGGAAACTGAGGCACAGAGAGTTTCAGGCACACAGCTCACCAGCAGCAGAGCCAGGATTTGACCTCAGGCCGTCTGGCTCTAGAGGCCACACTCTGAACCCCTTTAGGGTGAGGCCCACACTCACCCTAATGAGGTACCCTGATCAGTCTCATTTTACAGAAGAAGAGACTGAGGCTCCAAGAGGTCAAACCACTTGGGCAAGTCCTATGGCTGGCAGATGGCACAGCCACTGTCTGGCTCTAGGGCCTGACTCCAGTCTGGCCATCCCCAGTCGCCTGATGGCCCCCACACCCCAGTCCACTCTCTGACGCTCACCCTCCCATGTCCTTCCCCCCAGAGGTCTTCGCAACAGCCGGGCCACAGCCGGGGACATCGCTCACTACTACAGGAATTACGTGACCAAGAAAGGCCTGGGCCACAACTTCGTGTCTGGCGCCGTGGTCACGGCCTTGGAGTGGGGGATACCTGAGCCCAGTGGCTCCGGGGCCCAGGACCCCAGCCCCCTCTTCCAGGTGAGCGGCTTCCTGATGGCCGAGGACCGGAGTCAGCAGCCCTTCTCCCTGTGCGCCCGCAACGTGGTGCTGGCCACGGGCACGTCGGACAGCCCGGCCCGGCTGGGCATCCCCGGGGAGGCCCTGCCCTTCGTGCACCACAAGCTGTCGGCCCTGGAGGTGGCCACACGGGCAGGCATGGTGACCCCGGCCTCAGACCCCATCCTCATCATCGGGGCGGGGCTGTCGGCGGCCGATGCGGTCCTCTACGCCCGCCACTACAACATCCCGGTGATCCACGCCTTCCGCCGGCCCGTGGACGACCCCGGCCTGGTGTTCAACCAGCTGCCCAAGATGCTGTACCCCGAGTACCACAAGGTGCACCAGATGATGCGGGAGCAGTCCATCCTGTCGCCCAGCCCCTACGAGGGCTACTGCAGCCTCCCCGAGCACCAGCTGCTGCTCTTCAAGGAAGACCGCCAGGCCGTGTTCCGGGACCCCACGGGCCTCCAGAAGGTCTTCGGCATCTCCCTGGTGCTGGTCCTCATTGGCTCCCACCCCGACCTCTCCTTCCTCCCCGGGGCGGGCACTGACCTCGCCATGGACCCTGACCAGCCACTGAGCGCGAAGAGGAACCCCATCGATGTGGACCCCTTCACCTACCAGAGCACCCAGCAGGAGGGCCTGTATGCCGTGGGGCCGCTGGCCGGGGACAACTTTGTGCGGTTTGTCCAGGGTGGGGCCCTGGCCGTGGCCAGCTCCCTGCTGAGGAAGGAGGCCAGGAGGCCACCCTAGCACCCGGCCTGGCATCCTCGCACCCAGGCCCTAAAGAGGCGGGGAGATCACCACAGCCCTGCAGACACAGGCCATCCCAAGACGCCCAGTGAGAGAAGGAGACCTCTCCTGGCAGGAGACAGGAGCGGCCACAAGCCCAGAAGGCGGCCTCACCAACGAAGAGGAGTGGGGAGGCCAGGCTGCCCAGACTCAGGCCAGGGCTCAGGAACAGTGGCCACAGGCCGGGGCAGGCCCAGACCTGTGAGTGGGGCGAAAGCTGCCAGCCTGAGCAGGGATCACCAGGGCCAGCTGAGCACCATGCCAGGAGGACTCCAGGCCCCGCTCGTTCCAGAATCAGGTCCCAAATAAAACCAGAGCCTGCCTCCACTCATGTGTCTGAGGATTCTGCGCTTGGGGAGGGGCCCGATGCCCAGGACCCTGCTCTGGGAGCTGGGGGGAGGGCACAGGGCCATGTAGGAGGAAGTCCTTGGACTGAGGGGTTGGGAGATAAGGGATGGTGCCCCAAGTGGGGGACAGCTATGTAGAGAAGTGAGGGGAGGGTGTGGAGAAACAAGGTGCTGGGGAGCCTTCTGCAGCCCTCCCACCCCTCCAGCCTAGTCCCTGCTGCTCTCCCACTTGGTTCCAGCCACACTGTCTCCTTTCAGTCCCTCATCAGGCTTGTACCTGCTGCAGGGCCTTTGCACAGGCTGGTCTCTAGCCCAGGGCATTTTCCCTCCTCTCTCTTCCTCTTTCTCCTCTTCTTCCACTCTCTCAGCATAAGGATCACCTCCTCTAGGAAGCCTCTTCTGACGAAGACCCCTCCAGGGCCACATGGCCACCAGGACAAATCCTCCACTCATGGTCCAAAGTGCCACCTCTTTATGGCAGTTCAGTTGTAACGGTTTATTTATTTGTGAAATGGTTCCAGTATCTGGCTCCACCCACTTGGATGTAAGCTCCCGGAGGCCAAGGACCCAGTCTGTTTTGCCCATTATTGGAATCCGGCGCCTAGCACGGGGCCTGGGGCCTAGCACCTATCGGATGCTCCCTAACTAATCCTTTGGACCAGTGGATGGATGGATGGATGGATGATGGATGGATGGATGATGGATGGGTGGATGATGGATGGATGGATGGAGTGTGAGGGGAAGAGGATGTTCTGGGGCGCAGCCTGGTTCTGGTCTTTGTGCAATGGGAGGCGGAGGTCTGGGGGAGCGTGCACGACCCCGGGAGGGAGGAGTAGGTGTCAGTGGGAATGATGGGGGAGCCCGCGCGCGTGGGCACTCATCTCGGGAGCTGGAGCCGGCAGAGGGCGCTCCAGGCTCGCCGGACACCTGAGCTCCGGCCCCTGCGGCGGCGCCACGGGTGGGGTGGGGGGACCTTCGGGAGGGCAGCCCCCAGGGATGCCCCCCACGCCACCCCCCGCAGCCAGACCCCCACCAACCCCGCGCCTACTGGGCAGCGCAACACCCCCCCCATGCGGCCGGGCCGGGGTCCAGCCGCCAGGCCTCGCGCTCCCGCGGACAGCCCCCTGCCGCCGCGCCTGGCCGCGGGAGTGGGGGGAGGGGGGTGTGGACACGGGGCACGTGGCTCGGGGTCCGGGCGGAGCGCCCCCCTCCCCCTCCTTCCCCGGAGGCGGCCCGTCCCCGCGGCGGCCGCGGCCGTGGGGGCCGAGAGCGGGAGGGCGGGGCGCGCGGGCGGCGCGGGGAGGGGGTCGCGCGGGGGCGGGCCGCGGGCCGGGCGGGGTCGGCGGGCTTCCGGGCGGCGGCGGCGGCGGCGGGCGCGGCGCGATGTGCGAGCGGGCGGCGCGCCTGTGCAGGGCCGGCGCGCACAGGCTGCTCCGGGAGCCGCCGCCGCAGGGCCGGGCGCTGGGCGGGCTGCTGCGCTGGGTGGGCGCCAGGATGGGCGAGCCCCGGGCGCCGCTGGCCCCCGACGCCCCCGCCGCCCCTTCCGCGGACCCCGGCCCCGGCCCCGCCTCGCCGCGCGGGGGCACCGCCGTCATCCTGGACGTGAGTACGCGCTGGCCGGGACCCCGAGTCCCCTCCTCTCTCGGGGGTGACACCGACGCCGCCCTCCCGGGTCCCCGCCCCGACCCGCGTCCTCTCCTCCCTGCGCAGACGACCCCGACCCATCCCCCTCTGCGCCCCAGAGCGCGAGCCCCCAGCCCGTCACGTCCCGGCGGGGGTCTGTCCCCGAACCAGGACGACCTCTCCTTCCACCAACCTCCCTTCACTTCTCGGGACCCCCACCTTCCCGGAGCCGGGACTCTGGAGCCCGTCGCCCCGGCCACTGCCCCCCTACTTCTGTGCTGGCCAAACCGTCATCTTTTCCCCAGCCCCGCGCCTCGCTCTTTACTCTCATCCCCTCCTGAGACCGGAGCCCCCTCTTCCTCTCCACCCCGGATCGCTACTTTTCTGAGAGACAACCCCCACCCCCACCCCCGGGCTTTAGGCTTGAGGTGCCCGCTTTCTCGTCCTGGCTTTAGACTCTGAGCCCTGTATTCCCCTTTCGCTCCGACACAGCCTCTTTAAAAGTGAAGCCCCCTCCCCAGCTGTCTTCCCCTCCCCTTTCAGTGGAGCCTAACCCCCCCCATCCTCGGTGATCCCGGACCGCCTGGGCTCCCCCCAGCCACCCCCACTGCACTCCTAGGCTCCTCTGTCCCCCATTCCCTTCCCACCCTCCTTCTACTCACCGCCCCCCGTCCCCTCTGGGACTCAAAGCTCCACTTCACCCCCCCCCCACGCACTCCCCCGGGTGGGAGATTCTACAGGGTGGATGGCCGCCCCGTGGAAGACTTCTTCATTCTGGGGTTCCCGCCCCCCAGTGAGAGCACGGGTGGTGGGACGTGCATGTCCCAGTGAGGGTCCTTTTGTGGTGGGGGTGGCCGCAGGATGGGGTGCTTCACGTGTGTGTGGTGGCTTTCTGGGAGTGTTGTGTGTGTGTACTGCACGGCCCTATGAGTGGGGGGACCGTGGGTCTCCTCTCTTCTGGAACCCGTAGTTGACTCTGGGTGGAGAGGGCTGGGTAGGGAAGGGGAGCTGTGCTCTGAGTGCTTGTGGTTCCAGTGCCCCCAAACACACACACACAGCCCGACACACACTTACACAGCTAGACCCCCCTCCCTCTCCCCCTCTCTCCCTCTCCCCCTCCCTCCCTCTCTCTCTCCTCTCAACCCCAGCGGAGTTCACGCTGAAAGCCCAGGGCCACAGTGGCCGGAGACGCAAGCCTGCCCTCGCAGGGAAGCCTGCGCCGACCCCTCCTGATTCTCTCTGACAGTCGGGAGGTGGGCTTCGAGTCCTCATGCTGGCCATGTGTGGGCTCTGAGTCTGCATTTCCTCCTCTGTGAAATGGGGTGATGAGCGGGCGTCGGGGCTCACAGGCTGGTGCAGACTCCTCGAGCCGCATCCCTGTGGTCCTGTCATTCCCTTGTTTAACCCCCCGGGCCCAGAGCAGGCACCTGAGGGTGGGACCCCGGCCTCAGGAACCTCACAGTCAGGAGCAGGGGTGTGGGGCGCCCAGGCTGGGGCTTTGAGGAGGGCCTGGAGTGGTCCCATAACTGCCTCCCTTTCTGCTCCAGCCACAGTGGGTTCCGCCTGGTGCCCTGGACTCGGGGTTCAGCTGAGGGAGGGGGGTGATGTTCCAGAAGCCCTCCCTGAGCTGCTGCTTCAGTCTGTCCCAGCCCCAGGGGCCTGATAATGGATGCCCGCCCCATTGGTGGAAGGATGGGGGGCATCCTCCCTTGGCACCAAGGCAAGGACCAAAGATGGGGTGGTCATGGGGGGGCCCTCCCCCTCCTCAATCAATCAGCATGGCTTACCTGGTCCCAAAAATAACAAGAGAAGGAGTTATCTGGTCTCACCTGAGGCTTGGAGGGGGCGGGGGGGGCGTGCCCTGCCTCCACCCCCTCCTGATGCAGCCAGAACTTTGCATCTGCAGCTGGTTCCGTGGCTGCCTACTTCCACCCACTCCCCCACCCCCAAAATAATCCAGCCCTGCCCGTGGCTGGTCCACTCGCCAGGTCTCGAGGTTCTGTTAGCAGACCCCTTCCTTCAGACTTAACCCAACCTCCCTGGAGAAAACCGGGGCTCCCCAGGGGTTCTTGGAGGGGTGCAATGGTGTAAGGCGTGTGGCTGCGCCCATGGGACACAATTCTGAGTGTGCGACTGAGCACAGGACAGTGGGTGAAGCCACGTGGACCGATAGCTCTGGAAGTCCACCCGCAAGCGTGTGGATGGGTGTGAGCGTGTCCACGCGCGTGTGCGTGTGTGTCGGCGTGGCCGTGGGCAGGCTGGCGGCACAGAAGGGAGTGGGTGGCTGCTTCCGCGCGGGCGGCTGGGGCGGTCTCCACCTGAAACGTCCCTTCCCCGCCCCTGGATCCCAGCCGGGGTCTCCTCGCTGGGGAGGGGGTGAGGCTCAGCTTCCCCAGGCCCGCGGGGGACGAGTGGGGTCTCAGTACCGGTCAGAACCGCTGGAGGGCGCCTGCCCGGCTCGGCCCAGGCTGACTCGACCTCTCTTCTCTGCAGATTTTCCGCCGAGCAGACAAAAATGGTGAGTTTCCCTCCCCCACCGTCCCTGAATGAGGACTTGGTTCTCTGTCCAGATGCTTCAGGGAAAGGGGTCAGGTGTAGAGACATGGACTACCTCGAACCTAAAGGTTAAGAATGCAGGACTCTGAAGTCTGAAGGCTGGATCCTGGCTCTGCACCTCAGTTTCCCCATGTGTACAGTGGGACTCCCACAGTGCCTACTTAGTAGGGATGCCATGAGGATTCCACAAGTGAGTTGATGTCTACGATGCCAAGATGTCTTGGCCATAGTACGTGCTTGGTGTACGTTAACCCTTATGCAGCTGGGCTGAACCAGAACAGCCCAGGCGGGGGCCCAGAGACCCTTTAGGAAGCCCCCAGTCTCACTCGAGGCCATTCACAAGCCCTGCACACATCCTTCTCATAGCAACCTGCTGCAGTCAGTGCTGTTCTGTCACCTCCGTAGTGGCCCAGAGAGGTTAGGTGACTTGCCCAGGGTTGCCCAGCGACGTGAAGGCAGTCAAGGCTCCTCTGCAGACTCCCTGCACTTTTCCCCACGTCACACAGCCTCCTCAACAATGTGAGCAGCCCATTGCCGTGGCCAGTGAATTCATGACACTCCACTTCTCCTGACTTTTTGGAATGGCTCCACCCTGCACGAGGAAGGCTGGGGGCCTGAGTTTACACGGCCCCCGTGAGCCTCCCTGTAGCAACAGAGAGCAGCCGTACAGCTTTGTATAAATACCATGGTAATTATTCTGGGGCCCCAAGCCCTCTCTGTGGACTTTAACGGAGGCACCATCCCTCTCCAGGCCTCAGTTTCCCCATCTGTAGAGTGGGGTGATAACACCTACCCTGTCTGTTTCGCTGGGCTGTTGGGAAAATGCAGGGAGGAGGTGAGTGACAAACTTTTTTAAAAAGAGAAGCAGGCTATGCTCGGTAATTATTGTTTGTTCATTGAGAAAACACTGATTGAGAATCAAGGCCAGGGCTGGGGACAGAGTGGGAACAGATGACGTGGTACCTGTGCCAGGGGCCCTCAGGTCCCCAAAGCGTCAGGCCCCTGTCCCTCTCCCATGGGCTCCGGCCTGGGTCCCCAGCACCACCCTCCCTCCCTGACTCTGGGAGTTAGTGTTGACCTGCCCGCCATGGTGTTGGAGGGAGAACTTGAAGCTTCAGAGGACGAGGGCGGGGTGCACAGGTCTGAGCTGGAAGTCGGTGCCCAGGGGTCTCCATCTCTTGCCCCCATCCCTGGGTGTGATGGGGGCCCCCCTAGGCCTCTTGGGATAAGGACCATTGGCAGCAGTTCCATATGGAGGAAGGAGAGGGATTGGGGGGACTTCAGTGGCCCTTGAGCAGTGTTTGTGGCATCGTGCTCTGAACAGCGTTAGAGATCAGGGAAGGGGGTTAAGGGGCTTGGTCCCTGACGCCGACCTCTCTCTAGCATCTTCACTGTGCGGCCGGCCCGGGGCTCGTGGTCATCGCCGTGTGCTGGCCAGGCCCTCCAGCAGATTGTGGGGTCTTCACAGGAAGGAATTTGGGCTTGTCCCTGTCGTGGGCCTGATACCCAGCACGCAGTAGGTCCTCTGTAAATGTCTGTAGGCTTACGGGTAACGGATTTAGTCTTTGGTGAGAGCGCGGCTGTGTGCGTCACCGGGATGCAGCAGTGGGAGTTCGCCTGTGCGCTGCAGGAGTGTGCACGGCTGTGGTCTGAAGGGCTATGCCCCTATTCCTGTACCTACCGAAGGTGTGTGGAGCTGTGGGGGTGTGTGTGTCTTTCTGATCATGTGGCTGTGTAGGAACCTTTGCAGAGTTTGTGTGTGTGCGCGCGCGCGCTCGCCTGTGTGCATGGGTGAGTGGTGCCCTGGTCTTCCTTTAGGCACAAATGGGGTGTCATCCTCATCACCTGTTCCCCCATTAGAGGCTGTTTCTGCCCCCTGAGCATAGCTGCGGGGACCCTCGACTTTGCTTCTGCGGCCCCCAGGGGGGCCGAGCTCGCTCCTCCTCTTGGGACCTTCAGTCTTCCCCGCCACCACCGAGTGGCCGTAGGGGGTTGTCACCAGGGTTAATGTGGGTGTGTGAGGCCAGTCCAGGGGAGCTTCCCGGGCCGGTGAGAAGGACGTGGGGCCCTCCTCTGTCACAGGGACTGCCTGGGTTCAAGTCGTGGCTCAGCCACTCACCAGCTCTGCGACTCAGGCTGGTCACCAGACTCTCGGGGCCTCAGTTTCCCCATCTGTACGTGGGGATGATAATACTAGTACCCGCCTCCGGGGGCTGTCTCGACGATGGGGAGCGGAGCTCCCGGCGTGGTGGGCTCACTGTAAGGAATCAGGGAGCCCTGATATGGACTCATGAGGTTTGACTGCCTTGGAAAGTGGGCCTTGGTTGGTCAGCTCCGCCTGGTGTCCCACAGGGAGTTGACCGTTGGGGGAGGCTGCTGGCAGCCACTGAGCATCTGTCGTGCACCCAGATTTCAGTAGACCTTCTCGTTTGATCTTCACTCTGCTCCCACTGGGATAGGGAGCGTCACCTCATTTTTACAGATAACAGAGCCAGGCTGGGAGAGAGCAGATGAAAGACTGCAGACCCTCAGCTGGGGGCCGGTGCAGGCCGGTTCAGACAGCCCAGCACAGCCTGGAAACGTGGTGTGGGGGGGATGGGAATAAGGACAGAGGGACGGAGGGATGAGGGTGGGGGGAGAGGTACATAGAGGGAGAGCTGCACACAGCACACGCACACCGTTGTGTCCCCAGGAGCGAGATGCCTGGGGGTGGACGATGAGCCTGTGGGCTCAAACTAGGCCCTGGGTTCAGGGTTGGAGTGGAGGCCTTCGGGATTACAGGAGCACAGGCTGGGGGATGGCCCGTCCTGGTGGCTCCCAGGACAGAGATTTCTGCTCGGAGGAGCAGCTGGGGCCTGGCTCCCGAGGGGAGCCGAGCGTGAGGGGCCTGCCCGCCTGGGCTGTGGAACGTGGAAGCGTGGAGGCGTGTGGCGGCCGGCGGAGGGGGGAGTGCCAGACTGCGCCTCTCTCCAGGACGCGGACACTAGCAGGCTCCTGGCATTTGAAAGGTCACTGCGACAGAGGCTGAGCTCCTGCTAATTAGTGGAGACGCCACAAACAGCCCCACTCAGGGTCCTTGCCGGAGGTGGGGGTGCCAGGCCCCGCGTCTAATTGGGCAGAGGCTGGGCAGGAGAGGCCGCTTCCCTCATTAGCTGAGCCGGGTTCGTTAGGGCTGCGGTGGGATGTCCCAAGGGAAGGTCAGCGAGGAGGCTTTGTGCTCAGGAGGCCTGGCCGGCCTCTCTCTGCCTCTTCTCAGTGCAGACTGGATGGAGGTTCCCTGACAGGCAGGAGGAGAGGGAGGCAGGAGGAGATGGTCCAGACTTGGCCTCAGTTTTTCCATGGAGCCCTGTGGCTGGGGGTCTCCCCATAAGACCCTGCCCCAGGTTGGGTTGAGAGCATGGACTTGGGAGCCAGATGGCCTGGGTTCCAGCTCCAGCTGTGGGACCTGAGCAAGTCCCCTAACCGCTCTGTGCCTTGGTTTACCACTCTGTAAAATGGGGGCGATGGTGCTACCTATGCCGTGGGGTGTCATAAAGACTGAATAATGCAGCAAGAGCCCTGTGTGTCTGCCGTGACTCTGCACTGGGTTCCGTGTGTCACCAGTCCTGCCAAAGGAAACTTGGAAGGTCTCCTCTTTCACAGAAAGCAGAGAGCCCGCACGTCAAGTTGGCATATTTACAACTGGTCTCATGTGCTCTCATGGTTGGTGTCTGGGTCTTCTGTGTGTGTGTGTATGGGGGGGTTGTTTGGTTTTGGGGAGCACTCTTGTTTTTGAAAGTTACAAGTTCGTTCTCCCTCTGCGACACTGAAGCCTCAGCCGTGGGCACACGAGGACGTGGCCCCAGCCCCCTGCACACGCGCACACCTTCTCCCTCTCTCCCAGCCCCTGGTACTGTACGGCTTATGAGGCCAGAGGAGATGGGCGGTGGGCAGCCGTGGCAGGAGGGGAGACTCCCCTCTCTGAGCTGTCCTTCTGCCCCTCTTTGAGCCCCCACAGAGCCGCTGGGAGCAGATGGGAGCTCCAGAGCCTCAACAATGTCAGAGTGGCTTCCGCTCTGGGCCCAAGTAGGTCTGCCATGTGTGGTGGGGTAGGTTGTGCCCTGCACAAGAGCAACTACCCAGGGAATTGAGGGCCCCAGATCCAGCCGGCACTCGCTCCCAACCCACATGCCCTGCCACTGGCTGCGTGCCCCCTAGCCAGGAGGGGTGTCTCTTTCTCATCCATGCGGGCCGGCAGGGGCTTTGATTGCAGACTGGCTGGAAGTAATGAAAGGGGGTCTGCGTAGGGGGCTGGGGGCCTCAAAGCGTCCTGGGCTCGCCCTTCTCCCTGACCTCCTCTGCCCCCCGTGGACTCGGCTCCTCTAAGGAGGAGCAGGAACCATTCTGAGATCATGAAGGAGGGGGGGTGGTTGCAGGGGCGTGGAGACCAGCTGGCGAGAGTGTGCTCAGCAGGTGGGCCAGGCGGGAGGAGCTGAGGGTGGAAGCTTGGGGACTGCCGCTCCTGGAGACACTGGTTCTGCCGTGAGCCCCTCCCTCAGTGGCCTGTCTGCCCCACCCGTGAGAACTTCCCCAGCAGATGCTGGTGCCTGGGCGACTGCAAGTGGAGGGAGAAGAGGTGAGACAGAGGGAGGGAAAAGGGGGAACAGGTCGCCTGCACCTCTATGAGGGCCCCTTTCCAGAGCCCCGCCCCCTCCCCGTCCCAGAACCGCAGCCCCCCGCCCAGAGGAGGGCCGGGCACCTCCTGCCTGTGGTCTGGCATCTTCGCGGCTGCCTCTGTGGCACGGTGAGAACTCCGTGCCGACTGTTGGTGCTGGCCCATGTCGGACACACGAAGGTCCGGGCCTGAAGTGTGCCGTGTGGACGGGGCAGAGTGGAGAGGGGTCGTTCCCTCTGCAGGGTCAGGACCCGCGTGCCGGGGTGGAGATGATTTACGTGTGGGGAGACCATCTGGGCGTTTGGAAGCAAGAGAGTGGTCACCAGCCTGGCTTTGGACCTGCCTCTTCCGGGAGTGGTGCTCCCTTAACTCTACCTTGCTGCAGGCGGTCCGGGGAGTCACAGGAGCGAGCCCGCCTGACGGGGAGCGGATGCTGCCTAGTGAGCCCCAGCACACTGGCTGCCGCTGGTCGTCCTATTTGTGGGTTTGGGATTATCTGTAAATAGGCCTTGGCCTGTTGGTTTGGGAATTAGCTGGATGAGTCAGCGGTTCTCAGTGAACTGGAATTTACTAGTTAATTTGGGAATTAGCTGGGCGGGCAGGGATTATCTGACTGGAGTTGATCTGTGGGTCGGGAGTTGTCTGGATTTGGGGTGTCCTATCTCCTAGACACCAGCTGCTCCCCCTCCCTCCTCCCTTCCTTGCAGATGATGGGAAGTTGTCTCTGGAGGAATTCCAGCTCTTCTTTGCAGATGGCGTCCTCAATGAGAAGGAACTGGAGGATCTCTTCCACGCCATCGACTCTGACAACACCAAGTGAGCTGCGTCCTGGTTGCTGAGCAGGGGCGTCCAGCCGATCTGCGGAGGGGGCATCTCCCTTCTCAACCAGGGACCAGTGTCCATTTTCCACTCCCCTGGGGGGCCGGGAGACCTGAAAATCCCCAGACTCGATAACCCAAGAGTCAGATCCACTTGTCCCCACTGGCCCCCGGGGTGACATGGGGAGTGGAGATTGATCCTGCTCTGGCAGGTTGGTCTTTTCTGAGCAGGCATGGCTAAGCAGGAAGAGACCCTACATTTTGCAGAGTGTGCACTGGATAACGAAAGGGGACACTGGCCCTTCTGCTAACTCCATCCAGTCCTGACCCCGACACCTCGGGCTTGTTCCCAGTCTCAACAGTAACTCTGTGATGATCCTCACCGATCCCATCTTCAACCAGACTATAACCAAATACTCATCCTAACTCTGACCTTGACCCTGCTTCTAACTCCGCACCTTTCCTCCAACCTGATCATAACCCTAACCTGCATGTCAGAATCATCCAGAAACTCTGGACATCCAGCCCATCTCTGAATCAACAGCCCCAGCCTTAACTCCAGCCTCACCCTTTCCTTGGTCCCCAAGCAGGATGAGGCCCGAGCCCCTCTCCACCCCACACCTGGTCATCTTCCTCAGGCCCACCCAGGTGACGAGGGCCAGAGTTCCTGGGGGCTGCTGGGGCAGCTTTGCTAAGTTGGGGTCCCCTGAGACAGGCTAGAGGTGGTCTGGGCAAGGACCTGCCACCAGGCCCGTTTGCAAGGGACCCAGCACAGTGGTGGCCTGGGCCAGAGGTTGGGGCTGAGAGTGTCCTGGGAGGCGGGCGCTGGGGACCAGGGTGGGGCGGGTGGAGCGGGTGTCCTTCTCTGGGAGGCCAGTAGAAAGACAGCCTCCCCAGAGAAGGACTTTGTTTCTGGAGCCAGATGGAATTTCTGAGGGTTCCTGCAGCCCCCTGGGGAGCTTCGAAAGGGCTGAGACAGGTGCCCGCTGATTTATTCATTCTCATTCGGTGCCTTTTGTGTCAGGCCAGCTGGGGGGAGGGAGAAGGAGGTGCTGGTTTGAGAGTTTAACCAGTAGATTGTGTGTGGGGGGGGCAGGGCTGACTCACCAGGATAGAAGGTCAAAACTCTCAAGACCTTTAGGATTATTCTCCAACATTCCCTAGAGTGTGAGCTGTAATTGTTCGCTCCTTGGGTGCTAAGTAGGCTTTCTGCCCAAAACAGTTCACACAGACCAGAAAGATGGGTGAAATGCTAGTTCAACACAGGTAAACAGGCCTCCTCGCCACGGGACTCGTCAGAACCTTGAATGAGCTATGCGAATTGAAGGAACCTCCAGGGCAGAGCGTGCAAGGCCTCTGAGCCCAGATTTATTTGGCCACAGGAGCCTCTTCCCAGAAGCATCTTGTTGAACCTGGGTTCCCCCTCCTCTCTCACTGAGGGAACTGGGCCCTGAAAGGGAGGGTTACCAGAACCCACACAAATGCTCAGGTCCCTCTGCGCCAGCCCCCAGTGCACTCCACCCTTGCGTCTCTGTCCTGAGGCTGCTGCGTGCAGCTTCCCAGCATGGGTGGCTTTCTCGTGCTCAGCCTCCTCCGAGGAAGGACAGGATCCTTCTCCACGCTGTGGGAATGGGGCTGCGGACCCCGGCACTAGGGCGAGAACAAGGAGGGCTGTCCCTGGACCCAGCAGGCGGGGGTCCCCAGGGGCAGCGTGTCACATGAGAGTTTTGTTGACAGCCTGTAATAGTTCCTTTCCCCTCCCTTTTCCTGGCCCCGGGCTAAGGACATGGTCACAGACTTCGGGAGGGGAAACGTGGCGGTGGTGTGGTGATGGGGTCAGACAGATGTGCAGACGGGTTCCTGCGCGGTCCTTTGGAGGGTGCAACGTGATTTACCTGCTGCAACCTCACCTATAAAGTGGGGCTCACGGTGCCAGCTTATACGATGGGAAGAGAGATGGCACTCAGGCTGTCTACCAGCTACACAGGGCTGTGAGCGCTGCGGAGGGAGGGCGGCTGGGACCGGACAGGCCTGCTCTGAGTCTCCCTTCTTCTCTCTCTCTGCAGCCATGTGGACACCAAGGAGCTGTGTGGTAGGTGTCCGACTCTGCAGGGACCAGGACTGGGGGGGTGGGGAGGGGGTGGGGAGAGGCAGCGGGGGGCCCTGGCAGGACTGGCGGGAGGGTCCAGGGGGAGGGGCAGAATCCTCCTATGACCCCTGGTCTCTGCTTTCCCTGCCCCCAGATTACTTTGTGGACCACATGGGGGACTATGAGGACGTCTTGGCCTCCCTGGAGACCTTGAATCACTCTGTCCTGAAGGCCATGGGCTACACCAAGAAGGTCAGTGGCTGTGGGTGGCCCCTTGGGTTCCAGGGCCTGAGTGCTGGTTTGGTTCCAGATTTTCTCCAGGGTGTCCTCACCCATGGGTGCTTGGATTTGTGATGACAAGAGTTGGGTGGGCCTGTGTCTGGGTGGTCTTTGCCTGGGACTCCTAGAGGGGGCTGAGATAAGCTGTGAAGTGAGTGGAGCGGCTTGTTGAATGGCCCTGTCCAGCTGGTGTCTGGTTTGGAGCATGCGGCCCTCTCCCGGAATGCAGGGTCCTGGGATAGAGTCCTAGAAAAGGGGCAGCAGTCACCCCCAGCCCTCCAGGGCCCTTGGACAGGTGTCATCCCTGATGATCTCGTGCCCTTCCACAGCAGGGTTACCAGACAGGAAGGGGAGGGAAAGGGGCAGGTTCACGCATCTGAACTTGACCGAGGAATCCGATGGTGTCTGGGACGAGAACGCGTGTCCAGGCAGGGAGACGTGAGCTGGGCAATAGAACCATTAGGAGTGTGGGGAGGCGCCCAGTGCAGGGCTTCCCTGTGTGTCCTAGAGAGAGCTCTCTGATGTGCCTCCAGAGTCTGCCCATGGCCCTGTCACCTCCTTGGTCGCATGCATGCCCTGGAGGAGGACAGGAGGCAGGGAGATGGGGCCCGCTTGTGGGCTGTGCGTCATTGTGCCCTCTCCCTTGTAGCTCAGATGGGCGTAAGCAGCCCATGCCCCGAGCTCCATCTCCCCCTCCGAGTCTGCACCCCGCTGGGCTGGCAGCGTCTGAGGGACAGGTGGGCGTGTTCCTTCTCTGCATCCGCGGAGAAGAGGTGCAGTCAGTTTCCTGAGCACCTCTAGCGGCTGGGACTACACGCTCCGCTTAATCCTCACAGCAGCCCTGCGGGGAGCCACTGTCACGTCCCCGTTTCATGGCTCTGGAAACAGACTCAGAAGTGTGAACCCTGCAGAGTCTAGCCAGACAGCTTAGCTGCTGGCTGAAATGGGGGGAAACTGAGTCAAGGACCTGGCAGGAGGTGTGGAGCGCATCCTGGGACTCCAGGCCCACCCAGGGGTGACTGGAGGGTCAGTCAGCTGGGAGCGGGGCAGCCGCTTGGGCACACTGACCAAGGCACGCAGGGAGGGAGTTGGGAGGCGGCCGCGTAGACGCCCACGAGCATGCAGCCTACCATACCTTGAGCTGTGGGAGCTCAGAAAAGGCCATCTGCTCGTGGAGGCTGGGGAGCTTAGCTGATAAAGTGGCTGAAGGACCCTAAGCCAGTCACTTCTGTTTCTGAGCCTCGGTTTCCCCAGCTGTGAAATGGGAGCGTTCACCTTGTAGAGTCCTTCTGAGGACTCAATGAAGGAAGGTCTCTGAACTGCTTAGCACAGGGCCTGGCACAGAGCAAAGGTGCCTACTGGTTTTTATTATTAGGCTCCTGTTGTATGCTCAGACATAGGAGAGATCAATTCTGTACTTGTTTTTCAAATGCTACTCAGTTACCGCTGTGCCGTGCATTAGAGAATCCCTTTCTTCCCCTTATCCGAAAACAGCTGGGCCTGACCCTGAGCCTCCACTCAGCCACGTTTCTGTTTCTGTCCTAGCGTCATGCTGGTCTGAGTCCTGGTGTTTTAAAGTGTATTTTAGTTACGTGTAAGACCGATTCCCTTTCATCGTTCATCCTTGTAGACTGTTGTTTGATATTCTGAAAGCATCAAGGCCGGCCGTGGATTAGAAAGGAGCTCAGAAAGACCCCAACTCAAATCCGAGTCACCCAGGCAAGGATGTCAGCCCCAGCTCCGCGGTGGGGGTGCACCGGATGCCACCGCCTCCTGGAGCCTCAGCTTTCTCTTCCTTGCGTGGGGCCGCTTCCCAGAGGCATCGATAACATCCTTGCTTTCCGGTCTGTGGCCGGAGCTGTTCAGAGATGTGATCCAATTCTCCATGAAGGAGACGATTTTAACGCCTACCAACACGACTCAGACCAGCTTTGGTGATTTTGCTCTCAGAAATCGTGCGCATAGGCTGTTCGGTGTGGCCTTTGGTGCGTTCTCAGTGGTGGTGGTGGGGTAGGTTGTGGCCGTGTCGATTGGCATCTCTTTCTCTTGCGTATTTTCTAACCGACTTTTGTTCGTAGAAATGCAGCTCATTGATTGTTATTTCGGATGCTTCTCTTGCACCCAGTGGTTTTAGCTGACTCGTTCGCTCTTGTTGATATGCAGTCATGGTGTCAGTTAACCGCTGTGGGACGGTCTTCATTTCTGATCTGTGTTCCCCCTGTTTCTCTCTTGGGTCCTGTTAGAATTGCCCCCAAGCTCTAAGTCACTGCACTGGTGCTACGTCAGGCATCCTTGCATTGCTCCCGATGTTCCAGTGCCCCCTCTAGTATTTCTCCACTGATTATAATATTAACACCAGCTCTTATTTTAGAATCTTCTTCAGCCTGTTAAAAAATATTTTTGCCTTCCTTTCGTTAAATTTTGTCTTAGGAGGTGGTGGTGAATCTTTTCAAGTGCCTTTTTGGTATTTTTAAATGATCATCTGATTTTTCTGAAGCTCTTGATGGGGTGGATTCTATTTTTAGATTCTCTCTTATTGAACAATCCTTTGCTTCCTGTGATAAGCCCTAATTGGTGCATTATTCTTTGATCACACTGCTGAATCCTTGTCCCTCGCTGAGTGTTTTATCTCTGTCTCTATCGGAAATTGAGATTGGGTGATAGTTTGGGAATGATTTATGAGGTGGTTTTGAATATTTTCTGTGTGTGAATCAGCTGCTCTAACGTAGAATCATTTTTCTTTTCAAAAATAGAAAGAATTTATCCATAAGGCTTGGGTCGAGGTACAAAACAGGGGAGGAGATTATTTTAAAAGTTATTTTAAGGTCAACCTTAGTTTTAGTTTTTTACTTTTTATGTCCATTTTAGTATATTTTTAAACAAAATTACATGAACATGTTCATTTTTGTGATCAGTTTTGCATAGTAAGTTCTTAACGATTTTTTTTTTAAAATCTAAAACATTGACACAAAACAGGCACTTCATGCAGACTAAGTTCAAAAAAAATCTGCTGTTATAGCTTAGATTTTATTTTAATTTTTGTCCCATTTTGCTACATTTTAAAAACTTATATTTGACAGAGTTTTGCCTGTTTTAATTAGTTGTTTCTAATAACCAGCCCCTGACACATTTATTTAAATTTCATGGTATGTTTTCAGCTGTATTTATAGTTTTCACCATTATTATTTTCTGTCTCCGAGTTCCTCAGATTTGTTGTTCTTCCTAGTCTTTTTCATACGTGAAGTGGAATGCTTAAAGTTTCTGTGATGATAAAGTTTGAAATTTTAAAAATTTACCTTTGAATGATACTTTCACTGCAATCATAGATTTTAATATGTAGTATTTCCTCTCTCAATGTTCTCCAATAATCTGTGTCCTCACTCATTTTTCATTTCATGGTGTTAGGATAAAACGGAGTGACTGGTAGGTTTCTATTCTGTTTTTTTAATGCATTGAGATTTCTTCGTTACATATTATTTGATTTGTTTTCATAATTATCTCATGGATGCTTGAGAAAAAATGTGGATCGTACTTTCAGAATATAAAATTTGAAAATAGCTATCCTTTTCTTTGTTATGAAATAGATGCTGTGAAAAGACAACTTTGTAAAAAGGTGAAATCGTGTCTCTTGTACAAATAGAAAATGCACACGTGTCAAAGACTGTGTTTAACTCATTGATTAATGTGAGAACCATAAGATGTTACAGCTGGCTCAAAGGAAAATTCAAAGAACACATGCCATGTATGCAGGCAACCAGGAGTAATGAAATAAATTTGTGAATAAATGCAAAACTGGTTGCAGCCACAGGGCCGCAATCCATTGCATTCTACCAGGCAAAATTCATATGCATTTCTGTGGGTGAGAATTATTTGCATTATCATCAGTTTTCTACATTTTGCAGTTTTAAAAGTAGCTCCAAAACAAGGAAAGACTTAGTTCACCCAGAGGGTGTGCTAGACGAGAGATGCAGTCATCTTTTTTGCCCATTTTAAAGACTTTCCCCCTCTCTTGACAGTGCCCTTTGCATCCCTATTTATTTTTGGCTAATTTATCTGTCCTCTGAGACCATGATGAGCTAATTTCTCACACTAAATTGTGTTTTGTCATTTAATCTTTATATTTCTAGTGTTTTTCCTTTCTATATATTTAGCCATGTTGTTTGATACATATAGACCTTTGTTATAATGTTTTTATTATATAAATCATACATATTCAATATGCAAAATTTAGGAAGTAGGGAAAAATGTAAAGAAAAATTTAAATCACTTCTAATTTCCACTATTCCTAACCACTGTTAACATTTTAGTTTATTACCTTTGAGCCTTTTCTCTATGCATATTTCTTTAATATACTTAATGTCATTCTGTGGATAAAAATTTATTTTGTTTCTTTTTACCTAATATTTTACAAACACTTTTCCTGTGTTATTAAAACTGTTCAAAAGCATAATTTTAAATATTCTTATTTAAATTTATTTACTATTCCTCTGTTGTTGGGCATATTACATTATATCCAGGTTTTTGCTATTATGAATAATACCATAACCTTGGGACATAAATGTTCACATTTTGCATTATTTCTTAAGGATAGATTATCAGAAGTGGAGAATTACTGGGTCAAAGAATATGAGCAGTGTAAGGCTCTTGATATAAAGCAAAATTGCTTTTTAATGTGGTTATATCCATCTAAATCCCCATGGCCAGGTCTACAGCAATATCTTCTCCTGGTGCTCGAAGATTTAATAACGTCGTGTCCTTGTTGTACATTGTGCCTTTGTGGTTCTATTCCTACCCTTCGTATCTTGTGTAATACTTTCTCATTTAAATTCTACCTCCTAGTGATATTGCTTGTCCTGTTCATTTGATAACGTTTGGTTGCAGAATCTTCATGCAGCCTTCTCTTTGTAGATCCTTGGCTGCCATCTTGGTTTAGTTGTGCCTCCAGTTGGATCTCATTTAATCAAATCTAGGACTGTGTCTTTACGAGGGGGAATTTAGGCTGCTTTTCTTTATTATTCTGATCTCTCTGGGCTGATGGCCGTCATAATCTTTTATGCTTCCTTCGTCTCTGTGACGTTTTACCTTCTGCTTGTTTATAGCATCGATTATGATTTTGAAGGTAAACCTAGTTTTGGTGACTTCCGAAACACACGTTGTTAACATTCTTAATTCTGTTTTTATATTTAACTAATTAAAAAAGTACTTTCTGGGGCCGGCCCAGTGGCACAAGTGCGCATGCTCCACTGAGGCGGCCCAGGGTTCACCAGTTCGGATCCCGGGCGTGCACCGACGTGCTGCTTGGCAAGCCATGCTGTGGTGGCGTCCCATATAGGGTGGAGGAAGATGGGCATGGATGTTGGCCCATGGCTGGTCTTCCTCAGCAAAAAAGAGGAGGATTGGCAGATGTTGGCTCAGGGCTGATCTTCCTCACCAAAAAAAAAAAAAAAAAAAGTACTTTCTATTGCCTTTTGTGGAATTACAGGAATTTTTGAGATTTTCATCTGTTTTCTTCATACTTTCACACTCTTTATTGATTTAATCCAATGTGATTAAAATTGAAGGATGAGTGATTTATGTTTTACTTCCTGACCTCTGTAACCTTAATGTTCAATGTGGGTGATCACCGACATCTCTTCACAACTCCGCTATTCAAGGATCCTTCCTCTAATTCAACCCTAGATGAGAAATTGGGAGAAATTCTAAGACATTCTTTGCAGGAAAGGTACTCATCTGATAAAATTTCAGAGATTCGCACATTGCTGAATATCTCTCTCTTATCTTGCAAACGAGTAACTTTCATGTGATGCACAGTTCCTACAGACCTACAGACGTGATCCTTTCCCTCTGGGATCGTGGGGCTGGGATCATGGGGCTGGGCTCTTGGCTAAGGCATCGATTGTGGCAGAGGAGAAATCCGTAAAGCTACATTTTTGCTCCTTTGAAAATAACTTATCTTTTTTGGAATTCAACTCACCAGGTACACGTTGGCCCCTGACCACACCCTCAGTCACTGATGGGATGCTTTTAACACACTTTAGCTCATTTTTCTGCTTGATGGCTTCTGGCAGCCTTTCTCTTCGTGTTCAGAATTTTCACCACATTGTCTTCTTGTTCGTTTTGGCCATTCGTTGTCCAGAGCCCATTGATCACTGGATTGTACGTGGGTTCGACTGTCTGCTAGGAAGGATAATCGATAGTTGCAATGCATTAGGCCACCAGAACCTGACGTACTTTCTGCTACACATTGATTCTCTGTCAGGGCCTGTCTCCAGTGTCCTGGTCCAGTGGTTGACACAGGATGTCCATCTCCTCACCTCCTTGTCTGTGTGTGCCTCTCCTTTCGGCCTTTCTCCATCCCCATTTCCATTTCTGCCTCCATTTATCAGTCTCTCTGTCTGTAGCCATGTCTCTCGTGTGCAATTATTGCTAATTAATTCCCAGTCAGAGTGATGGATGTTTTAATTTGCTCTCCTTGAGAGCCCCATTTTCCTTGCCCTGATTTCAGGGACTGGGCAGAATTCCAAGGTGCCGGGGCAGGTGGCTCAGGAGGGTGGGGTCTTGGCGGAGGAGCCGAGAGAGCAGCACGGGGTTGTGGGACTAGCATTCCCAACACAGCGTCATTTTGATCGTTGCCATCCTTGAGTGACCTGGCTAGGCCAGAGCTTCCTCCCTTTCACTGTGAAGCCTTTTGAAGCCCAAAGAAACTCAACTGGATCCAGAAACCTTGAGATATGTCTTTGCTGCAGACTCGTGACAAAGGGGGAAACTCTGTCTCACACCACAGAGCAGAACTTGTGGAAAATCCTCTTCCCCTGTCTTTTCCCCAGAATTCCTTACCTCGTGGCCTCTAAGTCTCCCTCCCTCTGTTTCTCCCCGACTCCCCACTCACCCCCTCCTCCTGAGGGCTGAGCCTCAGGCCCTTTCTTTGGGTAGCCAGTTTAACCCTTCTGGCCACTTTTGATAGTCGTCTCTCATTTCTCTGAGTAGCAGCATGAAGGCCCAGGACCCAAAGAATCCTCCTTGGAGGAGGAAGGAGGGAGAGGAGGTTGTGAATTCTTCTTCCCTAATACTGTATCCGTGTCCACAACCACATCAAGAACGACACCACTAGTCATCATCATCACCACCACCACCACCATCATCCTTACCATCACCATCTGCACCATCGCCACCATCGTCACCACCATCATCTTCATAAGCATCACCATCATCATACCACTGTCTTCACCATCATCTTCATAACCATCACCATCACCACTGTCTTCACCATCACCATCATGACTACCACCCTCATCACCGCCACCACCACCACCACCATCATCATCAACATCATCATCTTTATCGTAGCAGCTACTGTTCATTGGGTACTTTCTATGTGACAGGCACTGTGCTGAGCATTTTATATACGTTTAGTCATTCAGTCCTCCCTATGACCTCATAAGATAGATACTACAGCGACTCCTGTTATGGTTGTAGAGGTCACAGAGCTAGTAAGTGGTGGGGCTCAGACTTGGTCTCTGAGTTCATAGCTCCTGCCTTGATGCAGGAGCTGTACAGCTTCCAAGATGCAGGAGGCACTGGGGTCGCCACCTCCCACTGCAAGGCAGAGACACCGACTCCAGGTGTCCCCCTACTCTGTGCCAGACCCACACCCAAGTTTCCTCCCCAACCGCTTTCCCCTCTGTGCCCCTTCCCTTCCCTCTACAGGTGTACGAGGGCGGGAGCAACGTGGACCAGTTTGTGACGCGCTTCCTCCTGAAGGAGACGGCCAATCAGATCCACTCGCTGCTGAGCTCCGTGGAGAGCGCAGTGGAGGCCATCGAAGAGCAGACCAGCCAGATCCGGTGCGTCCATGGGACCTTGCAGGGTCACGTGGGAGTATGCCGTGCATGTGCCAACCTGCTGTTGGGTGGGGACGTCTGTGTACTTGGGAGCTGGGGGACCTTGGGCAAGCTGCTGCACCTCTCGTGCCTTCACTTCCCCAACTGAAAAATGGAGATGATTGTATACCAACCTCCTCAGTCATTGTAAGGACTGAATGAGACAGTGTGTGCTTAGAAGAATGCCTGGTGTGCATGCAGTACAGACAATACAGACCGACTGTTTAGACTGTTTCCTAGACACTAATCAGTTTGCTGCATCCCCATACTTCTCACATTATTGTTTACCTAAAACTATCCTACTGTTCCTCATTTTTTAAAACTGGAAATAAATTTAGGAAATTGCATGTGGTCAGCACACCTGGAAAACAAGTGTCACGTGCCATAAATGAAGTAGGTGCAAACCAGGCACCTGTCGCGCCTGCAGAGCCGGGACCCTGAGGCTGCTCCCTGTTGTTAGAGAGAGACGGGGGTGTGGTAGAGAGGCGTTGAAGACAGAGGGTGCCCAAGTCCTGACTTTCTCAGAAGGATTGAAAGAGCTGTGAAATGGAGTGGTTTTCTCCCAGGGTTATTTACTGTTATTTAAGGCTGTGTTTGCATGTTCTTGAAGCCATGGGAAAGCATCCGGGGTCCCCCCTGCCTTTGGCGGCAGACGCTGTGTCGAGGGCCAAGCCAGTGTCCAGAGAGAAGCAGTTCTCCTTCCGGCTCAGCAGTGCCCGTCCCCGGGGGCCGCGAGCCCTGGCATTTGCTATCCCAAGTTGAGACACTGCCCTGTGCCTGTTCTTCCCAGGACAGCTAATGTGCCTGGGGTAGAGGGGAAATAAAGAAATACGGATGGATCAGAGCAACAGCCGGTGTCTGGGCCCTGGTGGGACTGAGCCTTGAATTTCCATGCGCGGCTGTGAGCTCCCAGGCAGAGGGCCCGCATGGCAGGATGTTGGTTGCTGTGGGGTAGGGGTTTGAATGTGTGTTTTTGCTTGTTGAGGGGCTGGTCCCAATCAGATATGATTGTGAAGGCCATTTGATGACAGTGTTTCCAAAATGTGTTTACTCTGAGCATGGGCAGCCAGATCACCTGGGAAATGTAAAATGCAGATTCCTGGGCCCCACGCTATGCTGGATTAGGATCCCTGGGAGCTGGGCCCAGAACGCTGCACCTGTGATCAGTCTTGTGACTCTGAGGGTCCCTGAAGTTAACAGCCACAGCTCTGGAAGCTGTCACAGATTTCTTTTCTCACTATCTTGATGGAAAGGTCACCAGTTTTATCCTGCAGCAGAGCAGATAGAAGGGCTGCAGGATTTTCGTGGCTGGTTTCCGGCACTTTGCGAGTTCTGTCACGTGTCAGCAGTTATGCCTGTCTGCCCCCACGTTGGGACCTTCCTTACTTTGGGATGTTGGTGGTGGGGGTGGCACGTCGCAAGGGGGAGACACATCTGCTTCACATGCACTCCCAACTCAAACCGCCCCAAATCTCAGCTGTTTTGTGAGTCCCCTGTCATCCTGTGTCCCAGCCCTGGGATGTCAGTTCCAGGCACAAGCCGCTGGTTCCAACCCCACCACCCCTGGGGGACTCCCACAGCCCGAGTTCGTGGTCTGAGGGCCACATTTAATTTGCTGCTGGGCTGTAGAGCCGCCAGGACTGACAACTCGAATGCTCCGCCAGCCTTTCCCTCCCACGAGAGAGGGGCTTGCTGAGTGTTCAGGTTCACAGGAGACGGATTCCAGAACGCACCAAGGCAGCGCTGCCCGAAGGCAGAGGAGGGCTGGGGACTGGGCCTGTCGGCCGTGCACATGGGAGTGTGTGTTTTATGTGGACACGTGTGTCTGCGTCCTTGTATGTGGTGAGTTTTCCAGCATCTCTACACGTGGGGATTTGGGCATCCACCGAGCGTTTGTTGAGTCCCTGCTGTGTGCCGGGCACCATGCTGGGTGGGCCGTGTGTGTGCCGGGGTTTGTGCACGTGTGTGTGCGTGGCTGTGTGTGTGGGGTGCGGGGCCTGGCTGAGGTCAGGATCGCCGAGTTCTCTGTTCTGTTAACGCCCACTCCCCGCTGTGTCCTGGGGCTGCCTTTTTCAGGGAGGGAGTTGTCTAGCTGGTGCAAATCCAGGATCCCCCACCCTGGAGGGAGCTGAACACCAAGTGGGCTCCTAGTGAGGCAGGCAGAGAGGGAGGGACAGGGGAAGCTGTGAGCCATTGGGGTGGGGTGGGGGCCTGGCTCACCCTTGCCCCGGCCCTGGAGCTGAGCCAGGTCCTGGGAACAGGACCCAGGCTGTGGGGTCCTGGAATGGAGCTGAGCTCAAATCCCGCCTCTGCCCACCAGCTGCGTGGCCTTGGTCAAGTCGCCCGCCTGTAGGCCTTGTTTCCTCCTCCGTAGAACAAAGGCCACCATGCCCGCTTCCCAGGGACGGGCTCCACGGAGTAAGCTGCACGTTTCAGCCCACGGTCCGTGCTTAGTGTCTGTCAAAGCTGCTGAAGGGGTCAGGGCCCTGCAGCCTCCCCCATGGTGTGTGTGTGTCCCCCACTCACTGCAGACAGAACCACAGCGAACCCAGCCACGGCGTGGTGGAGACCTGGTGTGGAAGCCTCACTCCCCCCTACGCCCCCAACCACAAGCTCATGGCCACGGAACAAGGGAAGAGTCCTCCATCTGGTGAGAGAGCGGTGGCCTGGGGTGGGGGCACTGGCTGGGGTCCTCGGTCGAATTCTTGCAGTGGCCCAGATGGGTCCTGGGCCTCCAAGTGGGACTGGGACTGAGAGGCTGGGGGCAGCTCTCAGCCCCTAAGAGGGCTAGGAGCTCCCCTCCCCCCAGGCCTGCCCCTGCCCACCATCAGTGTCTCTGTTCCTCTTTCCCAGTCACCGCGGACCCCAAGGAGGAGGGCCTGGAAGCCCAGATCAGCCGATTGGCAGAGCTCATAGGCCGGCTGGAGAACAAGGTAAGGCCACTGACCCCTGCCTCCATCGCTCTGCTCTCCCCAGCCCCCAGGGAGTGCAGAGTTAGGCCTGGAGTTTGGGACAGAAGTTAGCGAGCCTTGGGAAGACATCACAGGTGGAGCGTGGAAATGGAGAACACGACTCCATAAGGATAGACCCCCCCGGGAATACGTCCATCGTACAGCCCAGGGAGAGGTGCCTGGGTGAAGGAGCAGCTGTGGCGGGGCGGGTGGGCAGCCAGGAGGGGCATCTCAAGGAGCCGAAAGTAGTCAGCAGGGTCACGGGCAGCAGGGGCACAGAGCTTCAGGGCGGCTTTGCTCTAATGCGAGGTGGCCCAGGCAGGTGACACCAAGACACAGCGTGGTGGGAAGGAGAGACGAGGACATCCAGGAGAGGTTAGAAACAACCTGAAGGGCCAGCAGCGTGAGATCTTTTAAATACAACATGGCACGTCCACAGAGAATAGGAAATGGCTCAGCCTTTACTGAGTCGTGTCTTCAGAGGACGCTTCGTGACTGAGAAGGTGATCACAGGACGAGTGTATGACTTTCCCAGGGCTGCCGTAACCATGAACTGCAGGCCGGGGGGCTCAAACCGCAGGCATCGATTCTCTCCCAGTGGAGGCTAGAAATCTGAGGTCAGGCTGTTCGCGGGGCTGCTTTCTCCTGTGGCCTCTCTCCTCAGCTTGTAGACAGTTGTCTTCTCCCCATTGTCTTCACGTGGTCTTCCATGCACGTCTGTGTCCTAATCTTCTCTTCTTATGAGGACACAAGTCATATTGGATCAGGGCCCATCCTAATGGCCTCATTTTAACTCTGTTCCCGCTTTAAAGGCCCTGTCTCCAAAAACATTCACATTCTGAGGTACTAGGGGTTGGGGCTTCAACATATGAATTTTGGGGGGACACCCATAACGATGACTATTTCTTGGAAGAAAGAAAAGAGATTGCCTTAAGGTGTACCAATGGGTTCGGTATCAGACTGCCCATATTCAAATCCTGGCTATATCACTTAACAGCTGTGTGACCTTGGCCCAGTGACTTACCCTCTCTGAGCCTCAGATTCCTCCTCTGACAGTAGAGAAGATAATCAGAATAGTAACCCTCACAGAGTTGTTGTGAGGATTAAATAAAATGATGTCTTAATGGCTTAGCAGGGAGCCTGCTGTGTAGTTAGCAGTTAATTCTAGCAATGTTAGCAATTATCATTGGACATTCTGATACCAAAACCTAAATACATGGACACACTACCCATGTGCCCTCATAAACCAAGATAGCAGGTTTCCAGGAGCCCTAGGGTTGGGGTGATTTTACATTTCTCCTGCTTTTTTTGAATTTTTTTTTACATCTTTTGCAAAAGGGCAAAATAATTAGTACTTTGATGGGTTTGGGGGTTCTGAGGAATTTGTGGGGCAGGGGGCCGGGTTCCCCACACACAGGGAAGTGAAGCAGCGATCAGAGGGGAATCTGAAGGAGGAGGCGCGATTCCACCTGCAGGGCTGAGACCCAGGTGGGATCTCCGCCCTTAAAGCTGCGGGTGGGAGCGGTGGAAAAGGCTCCCGCAGACCCTGAGGCCTGGTTGTCATAACAACTCCGCGGGCGCCTCCAGAGGTAGGCCCTTTGAAGCTTATTTTTAGTGCCCCGTCGCCTTAACAACCGGCTGGCTGGAAACCGAGGCGCACCTGGGCGTCCTGGAGACGGGGCGGGATCCTCCTCACTGGCCTCTGATTGGCCCAGGCCGCGAGCAGGAGCCAATGGGGGACCGGCTCTGGGCCCCGCCCACCGCGGGCCAACCTGAGCCGCTTTGGTCTCGGCTGGAGGATGGAGCGCTAGGTGGCTGGTCTGGGAGAGGGGCGGACGGGCAGACGTGGGTGCCACTGTGCCTCCCCCGTCCTCCCCTCATCGTCACCCTCCCGTGGCCCTGCCGGCCCGTAGAAGCCTAGGAAACCGGATGTAGCCCCTGCCCTCCAGGAGCCCACCGACACCGTTGTCAAACCATGGAAACAGGCTTGTTCCTGCCAGGCACTCCTTGGCCACCCACAAACCAAGTTCACCCTGAGTGTCCCTGAAGGCAATACACTTTCCAGGACCAGCTGCGTGATTTAGGGGGCCCAGCGCAAAATGAGCAGGCAGGGCCCCTTGTTCAAACATTAAGAATTTCAGGATGGTGACTGCAGGGGTCCCAGGCCCGCACATCTGCTGCTGTCTTCCTTCACAGCCAGCCAGTGTGCCTCCCACACGTGCTTGTGTGAGAGGAAAGACCTGGGTGTGTGGTTTCGGCTGTCCTCAGGGAGGCTGGGCAGGGATAGGCACAGAAGCGGCGTTTATTGGAGTGCCCAGTTAAAGAGGAATCATGATTCTGGGTGTCAGAGGAGAGCGGCCCCGGGTACAGACCCAGGCTCAACAACCGGCTTGTGTGGCCTTCAGAGCCCCGGGGAGGTTTGCTATGAAATAGTGACCATGGAGCAGCCACGAGGTTCTGGGCCCTGTTCTAGACACCAGCACGTGGTCGTGAACGGCGTGCACAGGATTCCAGTTTCCCTGGAGCTTACAGTGGCGCACACCTGTCCCAGGGAGTCTGGAAGGTTAAATAAAAGGTGTCCGTAGAGCGTTTAGCCCAGGGCCTGCGGAAGGCCAGCGAGAACAGACCACCTCATTTGGACCGTGAGATGAGGTGCCAGGGGTTACAATTAGGGTGATCTGTCAGTTGATGGGGAATCTCAGGGCTGTGCCAGCAGTTGTGGCAAAACCCCAGGGTCCTGGATTCAGGACTCGAGTCCCCACTGCTGCCTCTCCCAAGACCATCCCTCCCCCAGCAAGATGGAGCCTCCTCATGCCCTCGGCAGCACGTCTGCTTGGCTCCCCTCTGAGCCGAGGCTGTGTGTGGAGGGTAGATTGAGCCCTGTCCAGCGAGCCTGAGCCCTGGGAGCTCCCACCAGTCCAGGGACTCCAGAGCCTCTGGTGCCTGGGGGTGGAGGGGCTGGTGCTCTGTGGGGCCCTGAGCGCTGCAGTGTCCTTGTGGTCCTGGAGGCCTCCCTGGCGGAAGTGGCCTTTGTCTCCAGCGTCTCTTTGTGCTTTGCTATTTCAGACCCTCTGGTTTGACCTGCAGCAGCGCCTCTCGGATGAAGAAGGCACCAACATGGTGAGCCCATTCTCCCGAGGCCTCCCTCCCCACCCCTCTCCTGTGGCCCCATCCCTGCCTGAGCCAGGACTCAAGGTGCCCGTGGCTCAGCGTCCCTGACACCCAGCGCCCCTGGGGACTACCAGGAGGGGAGATGCTGCCCCAGCACTTGGCCACCCTCCCCTCCCAGGGGTGTCCTTTGAGGCACCAGGGCTTTGAGCAGAAAAAGTTTGGCCCGGAGCAAAGTGACCAACAGGACAGTGATGTCAACACTGACTTGATCAGAAACGCCTTTTGCTGGTCACTGATGCTGTTGTGTCTCGGACCCGGATGCCTTGCGGGCAGCTCCAGACCGTCACAGGGACTGTCTGCACCCCCTTGTCCGGTTTTCAGAGTTTGTGGGACTGCGTCCTGCATTTGACTTTTTAAGTCCTAGTTCTTTTTTAGCCAGTTCTTCTATGTAAGAATAAAAAGGGTGCATGCGTGTGGGGTTTTTTTGGTTTTATTTTGACCAAATTGTCCCCTACTTTCTGAAGGGAGGTCGGGGAGGCTGTGCCCATGGGGCTGGGGGGGGGGGGTCCTGGGAGGAGGGGGCTGGCAGGGAGCCGGGGGGCAGCGGGCTGCCAGGCCCATGGGCGCCCACACCCACTCGCCCTGTGGCCCCGCAGCATCTGCAGCTGGTCCGGCAGGAGATGGCCGTGTGCCCCGAGCAGCTGAGCGAGTTCCTGGACTCCCTGCGACAGTACCTGCGGGGTACCGCCGGGGCCAAGAACTGCTTCCAGTGAGTTGGCCGAGGGGGGGCCGGGTGGCTCTGCCTGGGTGGAGGGCCGGGCAGGACCAGCACAGCCCCTGAGAACAAACCATTCCCCAGGGAGGCACCTAGCGGTTGGTTAAGAGCTGGGTTCAAGTCCGGGCTCAGGCTCTTCCCCGCTGTGCAGATGGGGTGAGTGATTTCTTCTCCTTTACCTCAGCTTACTCGTCTGTAAAGTGGGACCACTAACAGGTGGAGCGGACAGGTGTAAATGGAATAATAAACGTGAAGGACTTTCCAGCACCTGGGACGCCATCGGCGCCCACTCCGTGTTGGCTGCCACCGTTACTGTTGTGGCTGCCCCTCGAGGGCCTCACCCTCTGGTCCCTGCTGCCAAGGCCAGCGTTCCTTCTCGGCAGAGCTGAGCCAGGCAGCCATGGCCACATCTGAGTGGCCCACAAAAGACCGCCCTCTCCCTTGCTGGGAGTGGTCCGAGAGGGCTGTTGGCACAAGCCCCCAGGCTCTCTCCCTCCCCGTCTGGGGCCCACCCACCAGTGCCCAGCGGACCGTAGCTGTAGCCCCTGTGTCCTGCCTCCAGTCTCTCTCTCCACATGGCTTCTTTCCACCTCCAGAGCACACGCCTTCACTCTGCTTCCTGGGGACACAGCCGTGAAGCCCGTTGCTGCTCTTGCTGACTGTTGATTCCAGGTGGTGGGAGAGAGGCAGACAAAGATGATTCCGAGTGGTGATGGGTGCCTAGGAGGCCAGGAAACAGGGTCCCAAGAGAGGGGGCCCCGGGGAGGGGCTGCGTTAGGTTGAGGGGCTGCATGCGCGCTGAGGAAGGGCAGTCTCGGGGGGATCAGCCTGTGCTGAGACCTGGGGCGGCAGCGAGGGTGCCATGTTTGAGGAAAAGCAAGCTGCTGGTGTGTCTGGACGGAGTGACGAGGGGGGAGAGGGACGGGGCTGGCGGGCAGGACCCACTCCCGTCCACCCTCCAGGCCCTGCTCGTTTGGAGTACGATGGACCATGTTGGAGATGCGTGAGCAGGAGCCAGACGTCGTTCTGTCTCCTTTGTGTGCAGAAGGGGTGGGCGGGGACAAGAGTGCAGCAGGGTGACCCCTCTCTGTGGTCACCTGGAGAGGGGGCTTGGCCTTGGCACGACGTGGGTAGGGCTGGGATCTGTTTTGGAGTGGAGCTGACCCGACTCGCTGGTGGCTGGGATGAGGGGTTGTGGAAGGAGGAGGCAAGGCAGGATCAGAGGTTCTTTGGCTTCAGCAACTCGATGGAGGATGGTGCCGTGTACTGAGGGGGCCAGGTGTGTTGGTGGAGGGAGTCACATGGGCCATTTGGGCCACGTTAAGTTGGAGATGCCAGTCGAGGTGTGCATACAAGTGGGGAGACCTGGGCAGGGCGGGCTGGGCGTGGTGGGCACGCTCACTGCGGGGAGAATGTGGAAGGAGAGGGGGCCCAGCTGCCCCTCCTGTGCACACAGGCGGCACGCGGTAGGGCTTCACCCTCTGAGTCCTCCCTGCACCCCGAGCCTGCCTGCTTGTCCTCGTGCCCGTCCCAGGCGACCCCCCCCCACCCAAGAAAAAGCAATCGGTGCATCGTCAGCCGAGCAAACGCAATCACCATGATTGCTTTCATTTTGCTGCAGTACCCAGCCTTGGATGCACCCAGTTGCTCTGATGACCGTTGTCTGCCCACGGAAAGGCCTGTAGGCAGCGCCTTCTGAGTCTAGCAAAGGGCCACGGGGTATATCTGATTAGCAGGCGGCATGCATCCCCCATCCTCTCATGGAGTCACGAGCCCACAGCTCCACGGGTAATTCTAGGCTGGAGTGTAATGAACTAATGACACTGTTAGCTGCCTGTGTCCTCGCTTCCATCCTGTGTGGCAAACCTGGAATTGCCTGTAATTACACAGCAGATGCCACCCAGGACAGGATTCTCCTCCCTGAGGAATGCTCTGGGGTTCTGTTCTGCTGAGCGTTTGAAAGAGAGAAGCGGCCAGGACAGCTGTCAAGAGGCCAGATCAGGGCAGTGTTAGAGATGATGTAAAATTGGAGGTTGGCCCTCAGTCCTGCTCCCCACACGACCCCAGGTAGGATTGGTCCTATTTAAAACAAGACAAGTGGCCTGCCACCGTCACACAGCTGAGGCAGGAGTGACCTGGAACTTGATGTCCGGCCTGCTGGACCATCAACTCCCTCAGCCTCGGTTGGGCCAGTTCTGACTCGGGGGAGTGTTTTAAGGATTAAATGAGGAGATGATTATGAAGGAGAGCACGGCAGGAGGAAACGAATATTAAGCCTTGTAAAATGACATTTCATTATAATTCATTTAACAAACATGCATTGGCCACTCTCAGGGGCCAGGCCTTGCTCTGGGCGGTGGGGATCCACGCTGGACCGATCAGACTGGAGGGCTGGCCCTGGAGGGGCCGAGTTGTTCTGATCAGAAAGGCAGCGTGTTATCAGGAGCAGCCATGGGCTGGTGACAAGCTGGCTGCCTGTCCTGGAACGCCCCCGCCCCTGGCCACCCCGGCTCCAGCCAGGCTCACGTTTCCAGGGTCTTAAGGTATCCCGTAGCCTGGCTCTGGGGGCACCCGTCCAGGCTCGTTTGAGGGTAGGGGGTGGCGGGGGGAGGAAGAGAGCAGCCGAGGGAGCAGGGACGTGGGTGGCCTGGGTTAGGCCACCGACTCCGGCCTCGCGTCTCCCCGTACAGCATCGCCGCCGTGAGGCTGTCGGACGGCTTCACCTTCGTGGTCTACGAGTTCTGGGAGACGGAGGAGGAGTGGAAGAGGTGGGCATGGCCACGTCCTCGGGCGCCAGGCCGCGGCAGTTGGTTAGGTGACGGGATGCGGGGAGGTGGGGCAGCCCCGGCCCCTTTGCCAGGGCTCTCAGCTCCCTCCCTTGTCCCAGAGTGTGTGTTGGGGGGACGGGGGATGGTAATAAGGAGCCTGGGTTCCAGCAGCGTCCACCACCCAGAATGCGGGCCGCTTCCGGCCGACGCATGCCCTCAGCCCAGTTGGAGGCAGCCTTTCTCAGTGTGCGGTGTGGCCCTCGTCACGCTCAGCTGGGCGCCACATCCAGGTCCCTGGCCAGCCCGGGTCCTGCTTGAAAACTGCTGCCCAAGGGCTAAAAGTCCAGGAAGAAAATGCTGCTTAAGAACACTCCCTGGAAGGCAGAACCAGGCTCTTCTCTCCCCAAACATGCCCCTCGCTGGGGGTCCTCTCCCCACGATGGCTCTAAGCCCCGAGGGGGCTGAGTGGTGTTTAAGCCCCCATCCTGGGCGGAACCCGACAGCCCAGCCCCTAGAGCTGACCAGTGGCCCCCTGGCTCGCAGGCATCTGCAGAGCCCTGTGTGCAAGGCGTTCCGGCACGTCAAGGTGGACACGCTGAGCCAGCCCGAGGCCCTCTCCAGGATCTCCGTGCCAGGTAGAGGGCAGGCGGGGAGGAGGGCCCCAAACAGCCACGGGGGGAGCAGGGATGCCACGGGCCCTGGCTCCAGCAAGAGCAGCGGCGTCTCCAGGCAGAGACAGCTGAGTCGAGGGAAGGTCAAAGCCCACATCTTCCAAGGACCCTTGCTTCTGCTCCCTTAGCTGCCAGGAATTACAGTGAGTGCTCGGCACTGATGCGGGGGCTGCAAGGAGGGGCTTAGAGGCAGGGAGACGGAGGGCCAGAGCGTCAGGCTAGCCCCTGAAATGGAAGGACGGGGCCTGAGACATAAAGTGGCCCTACAACCTCAGAACAACACGGTGGGGATGGGGGGGAGCCTCAGACATGACCGAAGGCCAGGGGCACCAGGGAAGAGGGCCCAGAGCCCAGCGTGTGGTGGGGCTGTGCCAGAGACCGAGAAGATCCCCCCAGGCCAGGGCAGGCCCCCACCCACATTCACAGCTGGATGGACATTGCCTCCACGGGCACATGATTCACCACCGAGGGTACCGGCAAGCACCTTTGCACCCCACGAAAGGGCCCCAGCCTTCCCCTCTGCCTGGCACAGAGCTGGCAGCAGCTGAAGGAGGGGATGGGGGCCCGGGGTGCAGGAGCGGGGAGGTGTGTCGCCTGCCCCTCGCTGCAGCCTCCACGGGACACGGGCCGGGGCTGCCTGTTCCCAACAACCTCCTCCGCTTACCGCGTGCGTCTCTCTCCCCCCTTCGCCAGCTGCTTGGTGCACTGTGGGCCGCGACTGACCGCCTCCCCGAGGACTGCGGCTAAGCCTGCTGCCCTGACCCTCTTACAAAGGATGTCCCCTCTTTTCTAGAAACTTTGGTATACGAGCTGTCTTTTCAATATACTTTCAAACAAGAATGTATTTCCCCGCTCTCGGAAGTGAAGGAGAACCCTTCCCCAGCATCCCACACCCCCCACCCTTGGCAGAGCCGCATCTGAGCCGCTGGGGCCCTGCTGAAGCTGCGGGTCGGCGGGGCCGGGAGGCTTCCTGGAGCCAGCAGCCCACCTCCCCCCTCCCTCTGCGCAGCTGAGTGGCCTCGCGTGACCAGGCGCCGGCCTGCCGCAGCCTCAGCGGGACACGCCCCTCCCTCCCAGTCCTGGGTGACAGTCCTCTACCTGGTAGGAGCCGAGCCCCCGTAGTGCCCAACCCAGGCCTGTGCCGAGCCGCACACGGCAGTAGAGCCCACGTAGCCAGTGCCCTGCCAGGCGACCAGCCGCCACCGGACAGGCACCAAATAAACTGTGGTTGGGAACCGCCGCGTGCTGTGTGGTGCTTTCCCGTTTTCTAGTTGTCACGATGCGTGGGGCCCAGGCCCCTTAGGAGCCATGAAACCTGGACCAGGTCAGCCCAGAGCCTCAGTTTTCTTCTCTGTAAAGCAGAGGTGGTAACTATGAGGTACGTATTTTGATAAGTTCGTGCCTGTTGCAAAGTTCAGGGGTCCCGAGAACCACCCTCAGGTTCGATAATTCACTAGTGGGACTCACAGAACTCAGCGAAGCCATCGTGCTCATGGTTACAGGTTATGGCAGCAAAAGGATGCAGACTAAAACGAGCCCAGCAACGTGCTCATGGGGCAGGGGCTCAGGCGCAGAGCTGCCCGTTGTCCCCTCCCAAAGGAGTTGTGCAGAGGGCACCTGTTTCTCCCAGCACTAACTAACGTGTGACACTATGCATAGAGTATTGCCAGCCAGGGAAGCTCCCCAGAGCCTCGGTGAGCAGAGTTTTCAGTGGGGGTCGCTCGTGTAGACGTGGCTGATCCCAGCCTGCAGCCCCTCTGGAGATCGGGCCCATCCTGTGTGGCCCAAGGCCCTGGGTTCACAGAGACACTCATATCAGGCAGGACATGCCAAGGTCCTAGAGCTCACCTCCCAGGAGCTGAGGGCAAAGGCCAGATCTCTCCAGGCGGTTAATCCTTCACTGCACACCTGGAAATAAGCTAGCACCGCAAGCCAGGAGACCGAGACGCTGGACTTGAGATAATGGTGAAGTCCTGTTCCGGAACCTTCGTAACTTCCCCGCTTCTGTTTCCCTGTCCTGGCTGCAGCAAAGACAACATACACAGAAGTCTCCTGGGACTAGGAAGGAGAGAGCGGTGGGTCCCTCTCCTGAGGCAGGATGGAGAGGATGGTGGGGTACTGCGACCAGGAGCAGCCCAGGCCTGGGGAGGAGGGCGGGAGGAGGCCCTACAACAGGGCAGCAGTGGGTCGGGCCCCAGTGGGAGCCCCAGGGAGGCAGGACCCAGGAGATGCAGCATCCTGCCTCCTGCTCTGAGCCTGGAGCAGCCAGGCTGTCCTATGTGGTCGTTACAAAGCCGTCACCACTGAGTGCGTCCTGCCCGCCTGCCTGAGCCTTGAAGTCCCTGCTCCCCAGGGCAGGTCCCACCCTCTGGATTTGGGTCTCCGCCTCCCAGCCACCCCCTCGCAGGGCTGGAGGATACTGGCCACTCATGCAAAACTAGTGTCACGCAACGTGGGCTTGTGGGAAGCATAAAATGCAGATGCAAGTCACGGCTTTACAGCTCGGAGCTGAAGGCAACGAGCCTCTCAGAGTCTCTGTTTTCTCGTCTGTGAAGTGGGGAGAGGACTCCCCCTTTGAAGGTCAGGACTGCCTGGCTCATGAGAACGCCACTGGGTCCTGCTGGCCGCATCAGAAGCACAGAGCTGCCCCCAGGCCACGCCACTCTGAAGCTGGGACTGTTCACTCAGCTCAGCTGTTTTAAAAATAATATTCTCAGGGGGCTGAGGCTCTTTGGGGTGCAACTGAGCAACTCCGTTAGCTGGGCATGTTACACTTCTGCCACACATCACACCCACTTGCCTGAGCCCTCCCCATGTCATAGCATCTCTGCTGATTGCAGCCCACGAGCACGTAGAGCCTCGTCAGATTCTGAGTGGGTGGGAACGGGCTCTGAGGAGAACAAATTTCAACCCTAAAAGGTATAAGAGCTCCCACTTAATTTACACTTCAGTGCTAGGCATGGAGTCAGGCACGTGCCAGGCACCATCTCCCTCGATGCTGCCTATGCCATCCTGTGATCAGCAGGTGGGGAAACGGAGACACAGAGAGGGCAAGTAACTCACCAGAGGTCACACAGCAAGCAAATGACACGCTTAAATCCGAAGCCAGAGCTACCTGCCCCAATCCTGTGCCCTGACCACTGTGCAACACGGCATAGACACGTGGGGAGGAACAGCACCAGATTAATACACTAAGATCCCAATCAGGTTCCTCAAAAGGTTAAAAACAGAATTATCATATGACCCAGCAGCTCCACTCCTGGGTATATACGATGCCCAAAAGGATTGAAAAGGTGCATTTAAGCAAATACTTGTGCACACATGTTCACAGCAGCTTCTTCACAATAGCCAAAAGGTGGAAACAGCCCAAATGTCCATCAGTGGGTGAATGGACAAAATGTGCTCTATCTACACAGTGGAATAGTATTCAGCCATAAAAAGGAATCGCGTACAGATCCGTGGCACAACAAGGATGACCCTTGAAAACATTGTGCTCGGTGAAAGAAGCCAGTCACAAGAGGCCACATATGTATGTTCCATTCCTATGAAAGTCTAGAATAGTTAAATCTATAGAAACAGCAGATTAGTGGTGGCCAGGGACCGGGGGGAAGAGAGAGTAGGGCGTGACTGCTGGGGGATACAGGGTTTCTTTTGGGGTGATGAAAATGTTTTGGAACTAGAGGTAATGGTTATACAACATTGCAAATGCACCAGATGCCACTGAATTGCTCACTTTAAAATGGTTAGTATTGTGTTTTGTGAATTCCACCTCAAAAGAAAAGTGCCAATAAACTCACCCGCCCAAACAGAGCAGTTCACCACCTGCATTCAACTGGCCGATCTGCCTGCTCGCTTGTCCGGTTGGAAACCCAAACCCCCACGGGGGGCACGCAGAGGCAGCCCCGCGTGGAGGCGGGCGCTCCTCGGGCCCCGGGGCAGCAGCCTGCGGGCTGGGGGCCCTGCACGGTTACTCGGGGCACCTGCCAACGGCAGAGCCTCCCCAGGACACCCGCTCAGAGCAGGAGAACAGGTCGCTTGCACTAAGAACTGTCACCTGGTCGCGTCCGCAGCTGTCATTCGAGACATGAGTCTACACTCCAGCACAGGTGTGACCACTGACGGGGGCCTGAGCCAGGCCGGGCTCTGTGCCCAGGGCTTTGCGAGCGTGTCTCAGCTTGTCCTCACTGTCATCCTGGGAGGGAGGAGCCATCCTTAGCTTCATCTTAGAGGAGAACGAAGACGACTGAAACCGAGGGCCGGCAGGAAGAAGGGACGAAGGCAGCTGCTGACCTAGGCCCAGGAAGGACACCGAGGCTAAGAATAGCCCTGGCAGAGGCTCTCCTGAGTGAGCAACCTGAGGACAAGGGCAGATCAGAGGGGGACAGGCCTGGCCAGGGTCACACAGCGGGTAGGGGGCATGCAGTCAGCTCAGATCTTCCAGACCCGAGGCCACGCTCAAGGCCCTACACCATACCACCTTGACCTTGAGGACGCACTCCAGCCCTTCCCTCAGCCAGCTGCTGTCAGAAACTTGAGGGAGCCACTTAGTACTGGAGCACCACAGTCCAGGAGACAGCGCATCCCTTCCTTTATTAGGTCAGACCTCAGAGGGTGACACCCCAGCCTGCATTTCTCTGACAGCATTATGTCCTTGTGTTATGATGGTTGATTTGAGGCTTAGTCGTATGAGGATCAATCTGTACCTGTCACAGAATCGAGATGGAAACCATTGGTGATATTTGTCACCCCTTGAAGAGCCCCACCCTTATCTCTTCTTAGCATTTAGTGCCAGTACACTTCTTTCCTGATATGCTTTCCTGCTTTCGGGTGAGTCCTCATGTCCTATTTCCCTTTTTCACTTGGCTGCCAGGAAGCTCAGAGTTCACCTGCCAATCTCAACCTCGGTTTCCTGGAAATAAAACTGCCATTTCTTGGGACCCCCCCCACCACCAACTGCTGTACATACATTATCACGTTTTGTTTTGTTTTTTTTACTTCTCACAATAAGCCCACATCGCATGCATATACCATAAGCCTGCTCTATTTTGCTGGTGGAGAAACCAATTCTTAGAAGAGGTTCATAAACTTCCCAAGATCTTGAGATAGCAAATGGCAGAGCCTGTGTTCACAACCAATAGTCGGACTCCAAAGCCAGTTCATACACTGCCTCCTTTTACAGCACGGTCTGAACTGTGCCACGCTGTGTTATTATTCTAGGACCTTCCTCAAATGGTCCCATCACAGCCCCAGCCTCCCCGGCCTGCACCACAGCACTTTAGGAAGTATACAGGCGATAAACAATAAGTGACCGACTATCCCTCCTGCTGCCAGCTCGGGAGTGATAAATGGTCCAGTAAAGCAGTTCTGCCCCCAGCATATGTCCTGGTTCTGAGGCCCTTGTCAGGCAGGATGCTGCGGCCACTGAACACAGGCTGTGGCAGGTGGTGGGGGGCTGGTCAGAGAGCACTTGGAGCTCCTGTGCCCCCTCACTGGGTCCCAGTCTCCAGCAGCAGCGAGGGTAGAGGAGAACAGAGGGTCCATCCCTGCCCCCGGGTCGGCATACTGGCTCCCACCCCCTGGCCGCTCCTCCGAGTGGCGTGTGAAGTGGAAAGAAACGGACAATGGACTTCAACCCCAGCTCTGCAGCTCAAGGACAGGCGGCCTTGACTTTCCAAGCCTCAGTTGCCCCACCTGTAAAATGGACGAGTTTGAACACGTTAGGCCAAGTCAAAGGAGCCAGACCCCAAAGGCCGCATGTCACATGAGCCCACTCATACAGAATGTCCAGAACAGGCAAATCCACAGAGACAGGAAGCAGATTCGTGGGTGCCGGGGCGGGGGAGGGAGGACTGGGGAGCGACTGCCACGGGCGCTGGGTTTCTCTGGGGTGATAAAATGTGCTGCAATCAGGTACTGGTGATGGCTGCACAACTCTGTGCATCTACTAACAGCCACTAACTGCAACCTCTAAAGGGTGAATTTTATAGTGTGTGAATTATATCTCTATTTAAAAAATCCATGCAAGTGGAGAGGCTGGGAAAAACCAACAAAAAATGCTTCTATCACCACCAGCCTCACAGGGTCACACAGAGTAGGCCCCTTGCCTCCCCCGAGGGAGGTGTCCCCGAATGTCACTCCTCCTGGCTCTGGCACCACTGGCTTCTAGGGACGTCCCAGGGCAGAGGAACAGCAGCCTGGGTCCAGCAACACCCAGGATGTCCAGTCCAGTGCTGGCGAGCACAGGGACGCAGAGCGGCTGGGCCCCTGTGGCCTCTCCACCCGCTTCTCCCCACCCCATCTCCTCTCCCCTACCCGGGCCCTGGGGCCGACCGTGGGTCCCCTCCCCCTCAGCGGCAGGTGTGTCTCCTCACCCCAGGACTAGGGGGTCGGGAGGGAACAGCCCACTTGGCTTCCAAGCTCTCCAGGTCCAGTCAGTGGAAGGGAAAGGGGCTCTCCTGGGGGCTCCCCCTCGGAGCGTGGGCCAAGGGCAGGGCTGTGCGGCCAGCGCTGGGCGGACACGTCCTTGGGCATCTCTGTCAGGGGCAGGATCTCAGCGGTCCCCGCGCCCCAGCCCAGGGACCATCCTGAGTCCCCTGCCATCCGCCATGGACGCCACCTCAAATCTCCTTTTGGGCTCTAACGCCCTCACCTGCATCTTTGATCCTGACACCCCAAAGCAGGGCCTGTGGGCCGCAGCCCCTACTTCTCTGTTACGAGTTGAATTGTGTTCCCAGAAATATTAAGTTGAAGTCCTAACCCATGGAACCTATGAATTTGACCTTATTAGGAAACAGGATCTTTGCAGACCCTAATGAGGTAACTACATTAAGATGAGGTCATGCTGTTCGGGGGCCCTAATCCAATGCTGGTGTCCTTATAGGAGGGAAGTTTGGTCAGAGACACAGGGAAGACAGCCGTGTGAAGACGAAGGCAGAGCCCGGAGTGATCCGTCTACCAGCCAAGGAATTCCAAGGATGGCGGCAACCCTAGAAGCCAGGAGAGGCTGCCTAGAGACCCCCTAGCGCCTCCAGAGGGAGCGCGGCCCTGTTGACACCTTGATCTCACACTTCTGGCCTCCAGAACCGGGAGAGCCCATTTCTGCTGTTTGAAGCCACCAATTTGTGGTCATTTGTTGGGGCAGCCCCAGGACACCCCTGCACTCTCCTCACCACGGCGCCAGAAACCCTTTGAGCCAGCAGAAGCCCAAATGAGCAGCCTGAGAAAGCAGAAGGAATCAGTTTCTCCAGCATCTTTATGACAAAATGACATCAGTCCCACAGCTGGACAGGGGCAGCCGCACCACGGCGGCCGTGGAGGCCCCCTCCTGCTCAGGCGTGGCCGCCCCTCAGACAAGCTCCAAGACGGCCGCCACCGTGCTCTGCCCGAAGATGAAGGTGCCCACGAGCACGGAGACCACTCCCCAGACCTCCAAGCAGCACCTGCCAAGACAATAAAGCCACGTCAACACGCGCTCCTCTGGAGTTTTGCGCAGACGAGCCAAGCACACGCAGAACGCTTATTATTTGAAGCCCCGTAGAGTCACCGATTTGGAAAAAATTCAGACTATTTTCCCTCACCTGTAGGGCTGGGTTTCTGAGACAATGGGAAATAATGTACCCAGGCAATTAAAAACACCCTCACTGCCTCTGTTATTTCATAACCTCATCCCTCCTCAATATTTTATCAAAGCCAAAGAAATGGGGGAAGGGAGACGCCAGTTGCAAACTCCCTTCCTTTCCGCTTCTTTTCCTCTCAGGGCAGAGGAGGGAGGAGAAAGCCCTCAGTCACACACGATGGGAACAGCGGCTGGGGACGCGGGGCCGCCAAGGCCACGTCCGCGAGCTTCATAATGTAACCGGAGGAGACGGTGCAGACGACGAAACCAGAGTGATGATAATACGATTCCCACAAAATGGCAGGGCCGCCAGAGATCTTTCTGGCCCCGTTAACAAAGGCCGCAAGGCCTCCGTTGTCACGGAAAGACCGTCTAGTCACGCGGCGTCTCAGAGCGGCAACTCCGTGCCATTCATGTCCTCCCTGACGGCGGGAGAGTGAGGGGAACGTGACCGGGGGCTGCGGGGCTCCGCGGAGCGGCTTTGACGGATCAGAAGACCCTAGAGCAGCTCTAAAATTAAAAATATCTTGAAAGCCCATCAGTAAAAAGTGCTGTGAGCCCGATCAAAAGACAAAACAAAGGCAGCGAGAGGCTTCATGAGAGCTACAGCGAATGCACCACGTGGGGGTCCGCCGACGGTCGGGCGCCAGCCCTGCGCCCCAGTCAGGTTTAGAGACATCCAGAAAAACTTCCCAACCCGGAAGGGAACCAGCGGAGCTTGCCGCCATTGAAGACCAAGCTCAGGCTCGATGCGGCTGAGCTGGGGGGCGACAGGGGCACCCGCGTGCACATGGGACCCAAGTCCGTGGCTGCTGTAACTTAAGGGGGTCTGCACCAGGCTGAATGGTGGTCCCCAAAATTCACATCCACCCGGAACCAGGGAACGTGACCTTATTTGGAAATAGGGTCTTTGCAGATGTGATCAAGTTAAGGATCTGGAGATACGATCATCCTGGATTTGGGGTGGGCTCTAAATCCAATGACAGGCGTCCCCATGAGAGAGAAGGAGATTTGAGATACAAACACAGGGGAGAGGCCAAGTGAAGATGGAGGCGGGGATTGGACGGATCCGGCCACAAGCCCAGGAACTCCTGGGGCCACCAGAAGGAGGAAATGGCAAGGAAGGGAACCCCCCCTAGAGCCTTCAGAGGGAGCACAGCCCACCGACTCCTTGATTTCCGACTTCTGGCCTCCAGAACTGAGAGAATAAATCTTTGTTGCTGTACCACGCAGTTTGTGCAATTTGTTACAGCAGCCCTAGAAAACTAATACAGTGTCTCTTTACCTCTCTCGGCCTCAGTTTTCATGTCTGTGAAATGGGAGTAAGAATCACACAGACTCTCTCAGGCTCCTGAGAACCAGCTGAGATATGGCACATCGTCTGTGCACAGTTCTCTTTTTCAGCGGGGGTCAGACTGGCCCCTCAATGGCAAAGTACAGGGTCCCAGGCACACCTGATTCACAGGCCGACCCAGAGGAGGAGGGCACTCTGCTGACTAAAGGGTTGGTCCAAATTCTCTTGTCTGACCAGCAGTGTGGAACAGGCAGGCAAGTGAGCAGGGCCCTCCAGGTCCAGTGGGCCCGGGTGGAGTCCTGGCTCTGCCCTTCCTGGCCGCGTGCCTGTGGGCGCGTTTGTGCCCCCGTGTCTGCAGGACAGAGGCAGCCCGGCATCACAGGGAGACGCGCGTAAAGGGGCCGAGCATGGTCCTGGCGCCGAGGAGGTGTCCAGCCAGGACCTGCTACCATGTGGACAGAGGTACCCGGGGGAGCCACACGGCCTCCATAACTCAGGGTTCTGTGCGGCACAGGACCAGCCTGCACCCCATCCTGCCCGGGCTCTGAGCGCAGGCACTGAGAGAAGCGGAGGGTGCATGGCTGGGGCCTCCGGAGGCCAGGAAGACCCCAGATCCACACAGAGCTCCGACCACGGACCCTCGGAGCGGACAGGAAGGCCGTGCATGGACCGGCATTGCTGGCCTGGGTCCGAGTCCTGGCTCAGACACCTCCCCTGTGGCCCGTGGTCTTCGCATCACAGGACAGCAGCATCTCCACGGCCCCTGCGGGCTCCCCACCCTGAGCCCCTTCAAACGCCTCATTTGGAGACACTCACCTGACTCGTGGTCCCATGGGCTCGACGCCGGTGGCACAGATGAGGCACAGACCTGCGAAGGAGACACAGGGTCACCCCAGCTCTCCATTCTCGCACCCAAAGCAACCCCGAGCTCTCAAGAGCTCGGTCCACACCCAGCAGTCCCCGGGGACCAAGAAGCCAGCGAGGCCTTTGCCCACAGTGGCCCAGTGGCTCCCCCCGTCCCGGGGAGGGGGCACAGCACGGTGGCTAAAGGCCCGCCTGGGTCCCCGCTTAGCATCCCCTAACGCCCTGACCTCTGGGGCCTCAGCCTTTCAGACGACAATGACAGCACACCTCCACGGCAGCGTCTCTGCGATGAGATGCTGCGAGCCAAGGCCAGACGGGGCCTGACGCCTGTGAGGCCTTCAGCAGCTGGCCGCTGCCACTGTGATCTTTTCCTTTCTTTCTCTCTCCTTTTTCACTAGGTCTGCTGAGATTCAAAGCCAGATAGCTCTGCCAAAGTCTCCCACGGCATCGCCCTCATCCCAAGCCTGTCCTGGCTGGTCCTGTCTGGCCCGGGAAACAGCTGGAGCTAAACAGCAGCACCCAGGCCCCCGCCTGAGCCCGACTTGCTGTGTGGTTAAGACTCCACATCAGCACGCCAAGTCCAGCGGACCTGGACCAGGGCCAGGGGGAGGCGATCTGACCACGCCGCCCACATCTGGAAGCGCTTCCCAGCGCCAGGGGCAGAGGGGACCTGGGGCTTCTGCCCTCAGCACCAGTCAGCCGCCAGCTCTCCTCCTCCTCCAGAGTGCCCCCAGCCTTGGCCCCCTGCGTTTCCCAGTCCAGGATCACCCTCCAGCCATTTCCACTGCGACTTCTCATCACCACTCAGTAACACTGGGAAGGTTTCCTAAGAAACCATCCATCACAGAAACCGTGTTTGCCTCCAAGGTCGGAGGACAAGGTGGGAGGAAGATATTCAGGGGGCGCCTTTGAACCATGTGAGTTTCATGTAACTGAAAATATGTTTACAAAATAAAACAAAGTCCTGCAGCAAGTGGCCGCCGTGGGAGGGTGCACACAGCTGTGAGGGCGACTCAGCCCTGCTACCACCAGCTGTGCCACCCGGGAGGCCTCTGGGCCTCGGTCTTCTCGTCTGCAGCATGGGATGGCGACGGCACTCCCGTCAGTGTGTCCAGGGCAGGCCACGGAGATGTTTCATGCGGGAGGGTGTGGGCCCCTGGGCCGCACCTGGCTCAGTAGACAGGGCTGGGAGCCGTCCCACCCACGCGGGGCTCCCACCCTCCAGAGCCCTGACCTCCAACACAGGGACTCCCCACAGAGAGGAGCCGGGAAGCACGCACAGGCGGGAGGCCCGGAAAGTGGTGCCTCACCTGGGAAGATGAAGATGAAGAAGGAACTGATGCCGCCAATGATGCCGATGATCTCGCTGAGGTCGGGCAGGAACAGGGCCATGGCGAGCGTCGCGGTGACCCACAGCATGGTCAGCGGCGTCCGGACCCACGGCCCCGAGGGGTCGGCCAGGTCCCTGGGCCCACACCTCTGGCAGCAGCTCCTCGTCCAGAAATCCTGCAGCACCGACCTGGAGGCCAGGCCACCACAGGCTCCCAGGGGCTCCGGCCCAGCCCGCCTGCCGTCGGGCACCCGGAGTCCCCTCCCGACTGCCCCGCACACCTGGCAGGGCTCCCGTTCCACACCTGGTGCTTATTCCCCAGGGACCCAACGCTCAGGTGGGTCAGTCCACATCAGGCGGCCCACAGAGAGGGGCCACGCCGTGGGCAGTCAAGTGCGGGCTCAGGAGCCAGGCTCCAGTCCCGACACTTACTAGCTGGGCAACTCTGGGCAAACTATCTAAATTCTCTGCCTCTGTTTCCCCCTCTGTGAGACGGAGATGACGGCAGTCCCCAGAACATGCCAGCCAGCGCCGTGCCTGGCACATGCTAAATGGTGATAAATGTCGGCGGCCCGCGTCAAACGGTGTCCCCACCCAGCCAGGCCTCACCTCCCCAGGAAGAGCACAATGGGGTAGACAGTCACGATGGAGACGGCAAAGAGGACCCGGGCGACGATGATGACCACGTCATTGCCTGGGTAGGACATCAAGATATCGGCAGAAACTTCTGCCCCGAAGGTCAGGAAGCCATAAACGCCTGGGAGGTAGGAAGGGTGGAAGCCAGGAGAGCTGGAAAAACGCCGTGTCCCCCTCAACTCCGACACACTGACAGCACTGGGCTTCTACCACCGCTAAGGTTTTCCCTGAGAGCTGACGGAAGGTTCTGGAAGAGTTCTCCGTTCTACCATTTCCCAAGGCTTTCCTGTCCTCAGTCTACATGACACTCTGTTTGATTCAAAACTCTTCCTGGGCAAAACTGGTGCTTCTCCGTCTTTCAAAGGGCTCACAGCGTTGGTGCAGGGCCTATTCACGGAGCGAGCACGGATGGGAAGCACGTGGCACTTTAGAACCACAATGATGCCTTCCGTGCCCCGTCCGTCTCGCTTGTAACAGCACCTGAAGAAAGCAGCTGGCAGGGCACCCATTTTCTAGATGGGGAAAACCAAGACCCAGGGTGTGAGCAGCTGCCCAGAATCACACAGCTAGTTATGGCAGAACCAGGACCAGAGCGTCAGTCCACTCCTACATCCCAGCACAGCAGCATCTCTCAGCATCCGGGTCCCCTGCACTGTCCTGAGATGCCCGTCTCGGGCCAAGAGCTGTGGCTCGTTTGGCCTCTCTCCAGGCCCTTTCTGAGAGGTCCCATGATCCTGCTGGCCCTGGACCTAGGCTGTCTGGAGGTGACTCTCAATCACTGGGTCACGGTCCTCTGACTCAGGGGCCACAGACTGACAGGGACCTCCTCTGCTGCAGAGAGGTCACCCACGGCAACCACGTGTGGCCAAGGCACCTGACACGTGGTGGCAGCCCAAGGATTTCCCAAGTCAGAGGCTCCAGTGGGTGGATGAAAGAAGGAGCCATTGGGCTGGAGGAACGTGGCTGGCCAGAAGTCAGCCTGAGCCCGAGACCTGGGCCGTGCCATGGGTGTGCTGTGTGACCTTGGGCAGGTCACTGCCCCTCTCTGAGCCACACTTGTCACCTTTGAAGAACCTTCTGCCTTCCACACAGATTTGTGAATGCTCAAATCCGTCGCATCCACCTAAGCATTTTGTCGACTGCTACCCAGATGTAATGCTACAATGACCTTCATTATTGCCGTCCCATCAGACAGCGGCCAGGCAGGGGGTGGGGAGCTGTAAGAGCAGAGGCTTTGCAGACAGCCGGGCCAGGGTTTGGTTTCAGCTTTGTCATATCTAGCTGGAAGACCATGGATGAGCCGTGGAAGCCCTCTGAGCCTCAGTTTCCTCAACTGTGAAGTGGGGACTTTCCTATGGGGTGTTAGGGATTGGAAGAGCAAAGATACTCGACACACTCAGCATGGCACCCAACACACAGTAAGCTCCCTGCAAATACAGGTCATGTTCCTGTTCCTCTTGCTGCTCCCCGCCTGGCTCCTGGGCACCCCAGGCGGGCCTCACCTGTCAGCGAGTAGACGAAGCAGCAGGCCAGCAAGGACAGCACGGAGACCAGGGCCCAGTGGGAGAGGCTCTGGTTGCGCATGCTGCAGTAGATGGAGACGGCAGCTTCGTGACACTGGAAGACAGAGCGAGACTTGGTGGGGCTCAGGCCAGCTGGGCGCTAGAATCACCTGGAGTGTTCTAAAAAGTATCAACATTCCAAAAGATGGGAAATAACCCAGAGGTCCACCAACAGTAGAAGGCATAAGTAAATTGCTGGATATTCATATGCGGAATATTACACAGCACTGAAAAAGGATGAACACAACTACACACTCAGCACGGAAGAACCTCTTAGCTATAATGTTGAGTAAAAGAACCCAGACGTGAAAGAACATTTCCATGTACGTGAAGTTCAAGTCACAAGACAAACAAGCCAGGACAGGGATTCTCGACTGCAACGCTAGTGACATTTGGGGGCTGTCCTGTGCATTGTAGGATATTGAACAGCATCCCTGGCCTGGACCTACTAGATGCCAGAGCACCCTCCAGTTGTGACAACCAAAAATGTCTCCAGACATTGTCAAATGTCTCCTGGGGGGCAAAATCACCCCTAGTTGAGAACCACCATTTACGGTGACAGAAGGCAGAATAGTGGTTGGGGGTGGGTGCTATTAAGGGGAAACGGTCATGAGGGAGCCTTCTGGGAGGAGGCTGACAATGTTCTATACTTTGTTTGGGGTGAAGGTTATATGGGATTACACAAACTTATGATTTATGTACTTTATATATATACTATGTTATAGTGTCTTAAAATTTTTTAAATATAAAATTCATATGGCCAATGCCAAGTGCACCTATGACGTGGATTTTATTTGTCTGGGGCAGGTCCTGGGCAGTGGTGTTTTATAAGCAGCCCCAGGAGACCCCAATGCGCAGCCAGGGTTGAGAGGCGCTGCTGTATCTCGATGCACTCTGTGGGTTCCGGAATCTTCCTGGGCTCCAGGGACAGGGTCCCACCATCTCGCCCACTTGCTCTCTTCTGATCAAAACCGAACATGTTGATCGTCTACTCCCGTCCACTCTCCAGGCTCCTCGAGACCATGCTCCCCTCACTCACTGAGCTCGGTCCTCCTCTGTCCCCCTTCACTGCCTCAGGGTCTTTGCTCATGCTGTTTCCTCTGCCTGGGATTCTCTCCTGGTCCAGCCAGCTCCCACTCATCCTTTGGAACACCCTCCCCAGCTGGGCCAATTTCCTCTCCATGTGTCCCCACCCCACCATGTGAGCACGTTTGGGTTTGCTTGTTCAGCATCTGTCAGCTACGTGACAGCAAGGACCACATCTGCCTCAGAGCTCCTGTCAAGCACGGAGCCTGCCCACAGCTGAAGAACACTCCAGAGATTACTCATTCCCAGTCCCTTTAACCCACCCAGCAGCCACGAGGCCTCCCACCACCCAACCCCGCTCTCCGGCACTCAAGTGCTACTCAGTCCCACTAGGTGCAAGTCTGGGACACCGTCAGGCTCCACCCTCACGGAGCACACACTAGGGAGGGCTTCGGGGGGCCGGCCTCAGTCCTCCTGAGCCCAGTGATGGTGGCAGTGGCGGTGTCCAGCCCAGAGTGAGCTCACACGCACCTTCCGCCACAGACCAGCCTCAGGGCGCTGTGCATCTTGGCTTCCTGCCCCAGGACTTCTCTGACCTCGCGGAAGCCCACAAGCCTGCAGGTGGGCTCAGCCAGGCAGGGGGGCTTACTCCCCCCAGGGGCCCTCAGCCGCAGGGCAGGGAACTCCGAGGATCAGTGCTCCCGCCTCCTTCCTGTCCTCCTGAGTCCAGACCTGGGGAGAGGACGCTTGGCAGAGGCAGGATGGCACCCCGCCATCCTTCCTCTGTTTGTCCCAAGACTCTGAGTCGTATTTCTCTTGGTTTTATGCAGGAAAATAAAGCACGTCTCCCGAGGGCAGGACTGCTCCGCTGGGATGGTGCCTGGGACGGGGGCTGGCCGCATGCAGGCTCACGACTCGCTCAGCGATGGGACGCAGGGCAGAGGGGCAGGTGATGGCTAAGAAGCGGAAACAGCCCCGGCGTCCATAGCTGAGGAACGGACAAACAAATGTGGTCTCTCCATACGGTGGACTGCGATTCGGCCGTAGAAAGGAGTGAAGTGCCGATGCGCTACAACGTGGATGAACCCGCAAACACGCTGAGTGAACGAAGCCAGGCACAAAGGACCACACACGGGGGGCCCACGTGTATGAGGCGTCCAGAACAGGCACATCCAGAGAGACAGAAAGGGGACTCGCAGTTGCCAGGGGCCGGGGGAAGGATGAGCGGGGAATGGGGAGTGAATGCTAATGGGTATGAGTTTCCTGTTGGGGTGATGAAAATGCTCTAGAATTGACTGTGGGGATGGTTGCACAACCCTGTGAACATACTAAAAACCATTGAATTATACACTTTAGGTGAGTGAATTGTACGCTGTATGAGTTATATCTTGATAAAGCTGTTTAAAAACAACAACAACAACAGAGAAGTAACGAGTGCGGCCAGGGTGGCTGGGAGCAGGGCCCGTACCCCACCTCTGCTCCTCCCAGGCCCCTCTTACCAACTCTGTGCAGGCTAAAGGGGGGTGCCCTTTTGCTAAACGCGTGGGGGTGGGGTGGTGTTTGAACCAGGTCAAAGCTCCTGATGACAACAGGTGGCCTCCCCTTCCCCGCACACCCCTCCAGCCTTGCCCCCACTCCTCATCCTGCTTCCCGTCATCTTCATCTGCATCTGTTCTCTCTTCACGCCCAGATCCCTGACTCTCCCAGCCAGATCCTGACAGCCCGCCTCTGGTCTGAGCGACAACTAGTCCTCAGCCCCGCCCCCACCCTGCAATTCACATCTTTCCCCAACTCCCCACCGCCGCATCCCGTGTCCCTGGAAACGGCAGCCAGGCCTCGGTTGCTAGGAGAATTGGACGAGGGAGCCGAGGCAAAGGTGAAGGGGCACCCCCTCGTAAGCATCTGCAAAGCAGCCCCCCGGCGCGAGCCTGCCACACCATCTGGCGTTTGGGCATGGAAGAGAGGGATGGTTAACTACACCCAGGCAAACAGTTGACGGCAAAATCATCACTTCAGATCTTTCAAAATATTGGATATGCAAGAAGAAATGTGAGAAATTCCTGTAAGCGGCTGGCTAAGCCCCAGAAGCGATACATTGACTCACTTATGAGGAAGAGAAATGGAAATGTTTCAGGATTCTTTTTCAAAAATGGTTCTCAAAGAGAATGTGAGATGAAGACCAGAAACGGGAGGGAGTTGATGGCTGAGGGAAGAAACAGCCGAGGGTAGGATGCTGAGCTATTGTCGTCAGTCCTGAGGCCCTTTCCCTGGCGAACTTGATCTTCACTTGGGGAGGTTTTGTTGGTGGTGTGGTGGGTAGGTGGTTGTTTTTAGGAGACAGGCAAATCTTTCCCAAAATAAACAAGGAAAGAACGGAGTCAGCTGCCACCTGCTCAGAGACTGGAAAACCCACAAGAGCAACCAGAAAGCAGGGAGCAGAGCCGTGCCCTCCGGCGCATCCCTCCTGCACCGTGGGGAGTGCCCGTCGCAGCTTGCAACCATGCCGGGACCCTCTCCCTCTGTGGCTCGCCTGTGCTGTCCTCTGTAGCTGGGACGCCCTCCCCTTCACCTGGCCACCCCCCGCACGGTCTCCAAGATTCCTTTCAGGCATCGGCGCCTGACAAAGGGGGTCTCTGCATTTGCCCCACCCAGGGCTACATCAGAAGCCCCTCTGCTGGATTCACACATAACCTGTCCTCCCTCCATGACATTCTATCAGAAATTCTGTATATTCTCTCCCGTACCCACCACCGTGCAGCCGCCTGCACTCCCTCCAGCCCTCCGAGCCTGCAAGCCTCCCGGGCAGGATCTTTTCTCTCCAAGGCCCTGGGGGCAGAAGCCGTCTGCGTAAATGTGTTCTGCGTTAGCTGGTGGCTCTAGGTCTCCAGCCATGGAGACAGTCCCGAGAGGATCTTGCAGAGGAAGGGACAGAGCCCAGATCCTCACACTCTACCCCTGACCAACAGATGTGCTGCTACTGTCAGTGGGGGCCGGGTTCCCAAGTTCAAGCGCAATTCACACCTCCCTGAGCCCAGACGCCAACCCACATGCACAGTCTCCAGAAGACAGCCCGTCTCATCCTAGAACAAGTCTTCAAACCTATCTCCTGATGGGGAAGCCACACCTCCCAAGGGAGCAGAGAGTGACCGCAGCCTGCAAATGCCGCACTCTCCAACACAGACGCTAAGTTACCTGAAATCCGAAGCAGATGGTGGGGAAGACACTAAATACGGAGGTCCAAGAGGAAGGACTGTAAATAGACAAGAACAGATGTTTATTACAAAAAGTTAAACTCAAAACAACCTTCAACTTGAAGATGAGTTTTAAACAATATCAGCAAGATGTAACTAAGCATGTCTGTAAGACATTTTAAGCTACCTACCAGGTGTGGGGGGATGGAAGAGGATGCAGGTTAACTGCTGCTCTTTCTAAATACATCTGTGCTGACATTGGTAACCTGGCATTCTCCAGGCAGGCAGAACTTGGGCAGCACATGGCTAAAAGGAACTCCTAACCTCCCTCTGAGGCTGCCTGTTCCTTAAGAGGTTAGGGGCTGGGAGCACAGGCAGCATCCATCAAACAAGTCCCCAATAGTGCAAGGATGGTTTGACCTCCATCCAAGCTGCCTAAGAGGACTGAGCTGTGCATGGGGCAGAATCTTCAGGTCAATCCCTCTCAGTGGTTCCTGCCTGGTGGCCCCAGCTTCCTTTGACAAGCAGCTCTAGGTGCCAGCTTCTGGCACCTTTGGGGACACATAGTGGAGTGGGGCATATACAGTACCTGCTGTAGAAGCAGGGTTTCCTGGTTGTTGCAGAATAGTGGCCCCCAAAGAGGTCCACGTCCTAATCCTGGGGAATTTGTGAATATGTGACCTTACATGACAAAAGGGACTCTGCAGATGTGATTAAAGGTAAGGACTTTGAGATGGGGAGAGTATCCTGGATTATCCAGGCCCAATCTATCGCATGAATCCTTGAAATCAGATAACCTTTCCTGGCTGTGATCAGAGGGAGCTGTGACTACGGAAGCAGGGTCAGAGAGATGGAACGTTCCTGGCTTTGCAAAGGGAGGAAGGGGCCACGAGCCAAGGAGTGTGGGTGTCCTCTAGAAGCTGAAAAAGGCAAGGAAACAGATTCTCACCCACAGCTTCCGAAAGGAACACAGCCCTACCAACACCTTGATTTTAGCCCAGTGGGATTCATGTCGGACTTCTGACCTCCTGAACTGTAAGATAAGAAATCTGTGTTGTCTAAGACACCAAGTTGGCGGTGATTTGTTACAGCAGCCGTAGGATACTAACACGGTGGTGTCTCCTGCTCTGTGTGGTGTTCTGGCCGACTCTTAACTCTGGGTGCTGTTCATGGCGCCTCCTGGCCGAGCGCCGCCTTCCCTGACTTTCCTCATCAGCACTGTCAGCTGACGGCCCACTTCCCATTCACGGAAGAAAAGTGCCCAGGTTCCCACTGCTCTATCTGCCTGTCTGCATTCTCTGGGCCCACGGGCGCTGTCCCCTCCTGTTCCTATGAAGGAGGCCATCCGAGCTCCAGCCTCAGGCCACGTCTCCAGAGAGCAGGAGTCTCCCCTCCCACTGACTCAGGGCTGTAGACCGGCAGTGGATCTGGTCCTCTCCTCATTGGTTTTCCTTCTCTATGGGACTATCCCGTCAGCACGGCACGTGGTACGGCCCCTGTCCCCCCTTAGCTCCCGCCCAGGCCTCTCCTCCCCTCTCGGAAGAACTCTTTCCCATTTCATCCCCTCTTCTCTCCCCGACCCCAATCCACCTGGGCCTTTGCCCTCCTCCTAGCCCGACCAGCAGCCTCCACGGCCAGATCCCATGCTCGGGCTCCATCTCTCATGACCCAGGAGCAGCACTTGGCGGTGATCACCCCAACTTTCTTGAAATTTTGTTCCCTGACTTCTGAGACCCACTTTCTATTACCCTCTATCCTGGGTTGAATCGTGTCCCTCAAAATTTACATCCACTGGGACCCTCAGAATGAAGTCTTATTTGGAAATAGGGTCCTTGCAGATGTAATCAGTTAAATGAAGATGAGGTTGCACTGGCGTGGGTTGGGTGCTGATCCAATGACTGGTGTCCTTACAGGAAGAGAAAACCGACATACAGGGAGAAAGCCACGTGGCAGTGGGGGCAGGGACTGGGGTGAGGCATCTACAAGCCAAGGAACGCCCAAGATTGCTAGAACCATCAGGAGCTGGAAGAGGCGGGAAGGATCCTGCCCTAGAGGGAGCCTGGCCCTGCCAACACCTTCATCTTGGACTTCTGGCCTCCAGAACTAGGAGATTAGGATATCACGATGGCGACTGCTGGGCATTAAACCACGTTCAGGGCCCTTCTGGGCACAGGGCCCTGGTGACTGCACAGATCACATGTCCGTGGAGCTGGCCCTGCCACCAGCAGATCCGGTTCCAGCCTCTGCTGTGCTCAAAACCCTGCAGTGGCTTCCCAGCAAAACCGTAGTCCTCACCGCAGCTCCATGTCCCCACAGGACACCCCCATCTCCACCCCCACTCTGGCCCCGCTCAGGCTGGTCCAGCCGCACCGGCCTCTGTGCATCCCTGTTCTCTCTCCCCAGGCGCCTGCGTCTTGCTGGCCAGTTCTGCTGCCGGAGGACAGTCTGCAACAGCCTAGGAGTCCCAGGCTGCTATGGGGTTGAGTGTTTTCACGTTCCTTGGCCTGTCCCTGGTCCTTACTAGCAATAGCTGTGTTCATCCTGAGGCTGGCAAGAAGCCTTCGCTGGGCTCTCCCGCATCAGACACAAAAGGATTTCACAGAGGGGAGGGAGGGCTCTGTGCCAACCATGGAGTGGAGGTGGGGAGGAGAAGTGTCCCTCCTCCAACGATCCCCTGTGGCCACCCCCCCAGGAAGCCACACAAAGCCATCCCCTCAGACTCACCTCAGTGCAGGGCGGGGCTCAAGAGCGAGGCCCTGGGGCCCGAGGTAGTACTGCACCACGATGACCAGGGCCAGGTAGCATGCGGCCAGGGTGCCTAGGATGCTAACACAGAGAGCGCACAGCGTTAGGGGACCTCCACGGGGAGTGACCACAAACACAGGGACACCGGCCCCACCAGGTAGGGCCTGGGAGCCACAGAGTGGGGTCTGAGCAGCAGCTCTGCCCACACTAGCGAGGTGTCAGCAAAGTTGTCACCGCTCTGAGCCTCCATTTCTTTATCTGTACGATGGGGACAGTGGGCCATTTCAGGCAGGGCTGTTCCCAGGCCCAGAGGTCAGCTTTGCCGAGTTCCTGCCTCCTGCTTCTCTGTTCTGTTTCCCAGGTGAGAAGTCTACTGTCGTTCATAACACAACAGGGAAAGGCATGCTGCAAACTTGTATGAATACTTTGCCAGTACATGCAAAGCCTTAGACCACAAAATGAAAAGAAGTCTGTGTGTGTCTGTGCCTCTCTCCGTGTGGTGTGCACACGTGTGTACCTAAAAAGTCTGCGATAATTAAATAACAAAGTGTCAGCAGCAGGCATATCATCACAGGTAGTTCTCTTTTTTATCTGTATTTTCTATCATGCATACTGATTCCTTGTGTAATTTTTAATTTTTTTCCCTTCTCCAAATGGGAAGACCAGTGCCAGAGCTCCCCCCATCCCAGGCGGATAGAAGCCCGGCCACAGACGTGGCCCAGGTGGGGGCCCTGCCAGGCAGCGTGTGCAGCCCGTACCTTGTGTATTTCTGGAACCGGATCTCCCGAGGGGCAGACAGCGGCAGGATGACCAGCACCGAGAGCAGGGTCAGGGTGAAACGCTGGTCCACGTACCAGGGCTGCGGGGAGGGCGGGGCGCCGGACAGGAGGAAGTCACACACTGATGGGCAGGAGGGAAAGAGCGGCTGTGAGCCCCCCGTGGCCCTCACCCAGCGGTCAGAGCCCTGGCCACGCTCCCCGGCTCTCAGTACCTGGGGTGAGGGGGGCAGGGGTTCGCCATGGGCCTTAAGTCAGCCCCGTGAGCCTAAAAGGATGGGATGACAAGCGTGATGGGGACACTGTTATGTGCCACCATGGAGGAAGGAGTCCCCCACACAGATTCATTCAACAGACGTCGCAGAGCTCCTTCCACCAGCAGAGCATGTCTCCGAGGGCAGGAACCCAGTGACAAACAAGATGAAATGGTCTGACCCCAAGAGCCCAGGCCCTTAGGTTCTTATAAAGGATCCTTTTCGTTTCTGCTCAGGAGCTCACTGGGTGTGTGGGGTCAGGATGGGGCCTGGAGTGGATTTTTGGTGCTGGAGAGAGCCGAGCTGCTCTGTATCCGGGCCCCATCCTCTGTCGCTGCTGCACGATACACTGCCCCCAGACAGCGGCCCAGAGGAACCACCTTGTTATTGCCACGCACTGCGGGTGAGGAATCAGGGCAGGCTGAGCTGGCGGCTGCTCTCCGCGGGGATTGGCTGGGGTCCCTTGGGGGTATTTGGCTGGCAGGAGGGCTGGTCTGGAGGGGACACCTGGGCTCAGCTAGGCCCTCCCTGTAGTCTTGGGGTCTCTCCACGTGGACCCTCCGGCAGGCCAGTCCATGGCAGCCAGGGGCTCCCGGAGACCAAGGTAGAAGCTGCCTGTCCTCTTAAAGGCCAGGCCTAGAATCAGCACGGTGTCACATCTGCCATACTCTGCTGGGCCAAACCCACCCTGATTCAAGGGGAGGGGACACAGACCCCACAAACGTCTCAGTGGAAGGAACAGCAAAGAACCAGAGGCCATTTTTATTCTGCCACAGTAAGACAGAATTTGCAGTTGATATAAGAGGCAAGACAGATAGGGGAGGGGAGAGCAAAAGAGAGACAGCAAGATGGCTTGAGGCTGGAATCGCGTGGGGTAAGGTGGCCGCTACAGCCCCATGAGGGGGTGGTGCTGAGAGCTGGTTCCTGGTCCACGTGGGGGTGCCCGCACTGCAGTAACATAACCCCTGTTTGTTCTCACCAAATACTCAATAAAGCCAGCCATGCAAGAGATACATGCCTTATGAGAATAGTTTGTTTCTCCTGAAATGATGCAAGAGGAGAGTTCCACACTGAGGTCATTGTACACAGGCACCCATGCGGGAGGGCAAAGCAGGCATTCTGGGCCAGAGATGCCAAGAGAATGCATGCACCCAAAGGTACACAGAGATCTTGGTGAGTGCCAGACCCCACACGGTGTGGGGTGGGGTGCAAGCCCTTCTTATCAGGGCTACACACGCTCCTTCCTGAACTCGCTCTTTCTAGAACATTCCTTGATCCTCAGCACCAGTCACTTATAATCAAGTCATTTATACCCAACACATGCAATGATGCCCCCAAGCATCTATTTAGCCCTCTATTTAGCCCTCCTCCCAAGAAGCTTGGACTTGCCCATAGAAAGACACATCCCCAAATACCTAACCAGAGTCACACAAACAATGCTCTCTCTACCTCAGTCAGTCCACTCAGAGCCAGGTGGCCTGTACCCTAACCAACGCTCTGATCACTCCAGGTGCTCTACTGCTGAGCCTGAAGGCAGCCTCAGAATCCTTCTCAACACAGCAACACCACCAGATGACCAGAGCTGAAACTTGACATGACCTCTACTTGCCACTGGCAGGCAGGGCGTTTTTGTGCCATTTGCCCACCGGGAGATTCAGATGTACCAACCTTGATGCTTTTGGGGATAAGAGTGCTTCCCAAGACATGGAAGCCTTTCATTTCATTATCCCAGCACCAGGGACTATGGTTCAAGAGACAGAGAGAACAAACAAAAGAAGAGCAAGATGGTAGACCAAGATCCAGCCATACCAGTGATTATATTCCAGTTAGAAGTCTAGACATTCCCAGTAAAAGTCTGCAATTGTGGGCCGGCTCAGTGGCATAGTGGTTAAGGGTGTGCGCTCCGCTTCAGCGACCTGGAGTTCGCAGGTTCGGATCCTGGGCATGGACCAACATACCACTTGTCGAGCCATGCTGTGGCGGCATCCCACATAAAGTAGAGGAAGATGGGCATGGATGTTAGCTCAGGGCTAATCTTCCTCGCCCCCACAAAAAAAATAAAATAAAAAAATGTCTGCAATTGTCAAGATGATAAAAAAGAAAGACCCAACCAAATGCTGTCTACAAGAAACACATTTTAAAATCTCAAGCCACACTTAGCTTCAAAGTAAAAGAATGGAAGGAGGAATACTGCACAAACACTAATCTTAAGGAAGCTGAGTGGCTGTATTCATAGCAGAGAAGGTCGATTTCATGACCACGTATTACCAGAGACAGAAAGGGACATTTCACAACAATAAAAGGGCAATTCACAGGTGTCTGCCTAATAACAGAGCTTCAAAAACCATGAGGCAAAAGTGGACAGAACTAAAGGGAGAAATAGACAAGACTGCAATCACAGCTGGATATTTTAACATCCCCTCACTCAGAAACTGATAGAATAACTAGACCAAAAAAATATCAGTAAGGCTGTGAAAGATCTATCAAAGCTGTGGAACACCTTGACTTGATGGAGAGTTCTGGAACACTGTACCCAACATCTACAGAATACACATCCTTTACAAGCACTTGGAATGCTCGCCAAGGCAGACCATGTGAGGGCAATAGACCAAGCCTCAGATGCCCAAAGACTGACATCGCACAGAGTACAAAATCTGACTGCGATACAATTAAGGTAGAAACCAAAAAGGTATCTAGAAAACTCCCAAATAATTGGAAATTAAGCCACACAATTCTAAACATCCCATGAGTCAAAGAAGAAATCACAGTAAAAATTAGCAAATGTTTTGAATGGAATGAAATTGAAAGTAGAACATAGCAAAACTGGTAGGATGCAGCTAAAGCAGTGCTTAGAGGGAAATTGTTAGTCGGGGGACTAGAAGCCATGAGTGCGTGGAGCTGAGTCTCTGATGTCCCAAAATTCAAGGTGTTTTTTGAGGTTGGCTCCATTCCCCATCTGTAAAACAGGTTGACTCCACTAGACATCCCAGCCTCAGCCCCCTTCTCTCTCTCTGACTCTCGATGTGCTGGCAATTACCAATTCCAAGTCTCCCTTCCCCACGATGTTAGGAGCTCAGGGGTGGTCTCAGTCTCTGCTGTTCCCCCAGGGCCCAGCCCAGAGTCCATGTCCCGCTCATCCACCAGGAGCCCCAGGGGTCATAAGGGGCTCCGTACCCTGGGGCCACCTGACTCCCGCACAGGTACTTACGCTTCTCCAGCTGGTCCCCGATCACCCTGAGGAAGGCCACGGAGATCATGAGCAGGTTGACCAGGAAGCAGGCCTCGCACAGCTTCCCTATGGTGGGGCCACACAGCCCTCCAACCACGCCCTGGTAGGTGGTCTGGCCGCTGACAGAGGCAGCATAGCCCAGGATGACCAGCCCGCTGATCAGGAAGACCAAGGAGACCTGTGGAGCAGGACCATGGGGCCAAGGCACGCCCACAGCCCGCCACCCGAGCCAGCCACCCCAGGGACTCAGATACCACTCTCCACAGGGCCTCTCTCCTGCAGAGGCCACAGCTGCCTTCAGCCTGGGGGCCTCTACCTGACGTGCCACCAGCCCCTCCCCTGCCCTGAAACCAGAGCTGCAGAGGCCATTGTTGAGGCCTTGCTGGCTGTAGGGCTGTGAGTCTGGGATCATACCATTCTGCCCCAGTTGGACAATGAGGCATCAGAGACCCAGAGTTTAAGTTACTCTCCTAAAATTGCATGGTTCCTTTATACACATAACACCTGTCTACATACATATATGGTGTTACGTGTATAAAGGTGTATCCTTGGAAGAGGTACAACACAGGTACATGTGCAAACCCTGTCAAGATACAGAACACGTGACCACACCCCTGAAGTCCCCCCGTCCTTTCCCAGTTACTTTCTGCCCCATCTTGTCCCCAGAAGAAACCACTGACCTAACGTTTTTCCACCGTTATGTATTTTCTTATCTGGCCTCCTCCACTCTATGATGTTTGTGAGATGCAGCCACACTGGGTGCAGCAGGAGGTTACTCCCGTCTTTGCTGAGTGCTCTTCTGCCACGTGGCTAGAACCACAACTGCATTATCCACTCCCCTGTTCACAGACATCTGGGCTGTCCTTAGTTTTTGGCTACTGTGGATAAAGTGCTGAGCATTCTAGAACAAGTCGTTTCGAGGATGTACATTTCCTTCTCCTGGACACACACCCAGGAGTGGAATTGCTGGGGCATAGGGTAGATGTGTGTTTAACTCTATAAGAAATTGCCACACTGCTCTCCACAGTGTCTGTGCCGCTGGCCACTCCCCCGTCCGTGCACGTAAGCCCCACCTGCTCCACATAGTTAAATGCTTCTGAGCCTCTCCAGGACCGATGGCTACCTGCCCCCAAGCTGGACTTGGTCTCCAGGCTGAACTCCCCTCCCGCATTGCTGTGGAGGAGAACAATGCATGAGCTGGGAGATGCTCAGCCAAGAAGCCTGGGGAAGCTGGGAGGGCTTCTTCAGACACTGCTCACACCACTGCACAAGCAGATTTGTTCTGTATTAGTCCAGCAGCCAGAACCAGAGCTGCTGAGTAGAAGCACCTAACTGAATCGTGTAAGAGGAACTTGAAACCTCAGTCAGAAGGAACACCCATGCTCCCTCCCGCCAGCCGACATTTGCTCACCCCGTCTCTCTGCCTGGAACACGCTCCCCTCCTCCACCATTCCCCTTTGCCTGGGGCACTCCTGCTCCTCTCCCCCTCCTCTTCAAGGTCACTCCTCCAGAAAGCCTCCCCTCCCCTCACCCCCAAGGTGGGTACATGCTCCGTCTCAGGCTGATAGAACCACGGCTTCTTGGGCACACTTGTGCCTGTAGTGGGGTGAATGGTGGTCCCCCAGAAGATATGTCCACATCTTGACCTCCAGAACCTGTGAAAGTGACTTCCTGGGAACAGTCTTTGCAGATGTAAACAGTGAAGATGTAATTAAATGAGAAAGGGTCTTTGCAGGTGTAATTAAGGACCTTGAGATGAGGTCATCCTGGATTATCCAAGTGAGCCTTAAATCCAATGACAAGTGGCCTTAAAAGAGATAGAAGAGAAGGCTGTGTGACCATGGGGCAGAGACTGAGGGAAGTGGCCACAAACCAAGGGATGCCTGGAGCCCCCAGGAGCTGGAAGAGGCAGAAAGGACCCTCCCTTAGAGACCCCTGAGGAATCATGGCCTGCGACCCCTGGATTTCAGATTTCTGGCATCCAGAACTGTGAGAGGATAAATTTCTGTTGTTTTAAGCCCCCCAGTGTGTGGTCCTTTGATCCGGCGGCCCGAGGACACATACTTACAACTGTACACAGATATGGGGGTCTCCAACGACTCTCTCACCCACCAGGCTCTAAGCTCCATAAAGACCGGGATCGTGTCTTTTTCGCTTATCATTTAGCCCCCAGACAAGTGCTCGGCACATAGCAGGCACTCAGGAGATACTAGTGGACCAAAGGAAGGGTGGGGGGTGGGGTCAGAGGGAGCCTCTACCAGCGAGCCATGCGCACGGGGAGCCCTGAGCCTCCGAGGGTCAGTGGAGACCTACAACCTCACGCCACTGCCCCCCAGGGGTGGAAACGGTGGTGGGGATGTTTCAACGCTTCCCCTGCCCTTACAAGTTGCGGCCTTGTAAAGGGGACGGGGCAGAAGTCACGCTGGCTAAGAGGAGGGGAGAGGCTGGGGGTTGGTTGCCGATTACCAGCCTGATTCCTGCCCTTATTGGGGTTGCCATTTATTCATGTACAGGTCCCCTCAAGGCAGGGATCTTGGGACCATCCTGCACAAAGTGCAAGCCACAGCAGCAGCACCCGCCTCACCCGGGAGCTGGTCAGAGATGCACCGTCTCAGGCCCACTCAGACCTGCTGAATCAGCTTCTGCATTTCTGCAAGGCGCCCAGGAGACTCTGCACAGAGTGTGAGAACTGGGGATACACCTCCGCCTGCCACCCTGGGCCTGACCATATCTGGGCCTGACCACAACCCCACCGCCACCCCAGCTCCACTCCTTTATCATTAACCCTTTGTGGCTGGAGATGGAGCTTCTTCCTCAGTGTCTGGAAGGGTAGCCTTTCTGTTGCACGTGTCCAAAAACAGCTAGGTTGCCCCTCACATGCACCGGGACAAGCTCTTCCGTTTCCGCTGGGGCTCAGCTCAACGTCACCTCTTCAGAGAGGCCTTTTCTGACCACCCTGTGTCATGTCCCCCATGTCATGTGACTTCTCTGTCACATGATCCTCCTTGTACTACCACCGTAGGAAACCGTCTTCTTTGACTCCTTCTATCGTGTCTGAGACTCCTTTCATATCACGTCTTTGACTGATATCAGTCATATCAGGACTTGGACTCCTATCATATCATGTCTATCGTGACTGCCCATTAGAACAGGCTTCCTGAGGGCAGAGGCCACACTGTCTCAGCCACCCAACACCAGAGCTAGCGCTCGGCCAACACTGTGGGTGGCATGGGTTACACCAGACACTACACAGGACAGGATTTGGTAGTTTCCAGAAGGACAGGAAAGGCCCGGTGGCCCACAAATGCTTAGAATATGGCCGTTAGCAGCTGGCTGCCACAAAAAAGCATTTGAGATAG